>NC_138225.1:1908071-2428071 GCF_964197995.2 Scardinius erythrophthalmus
TCATCTTCAGAACACAAATTAAGATATTTTTGATGAAATCCGACACTTTCTGATCCCTCCGTAGACAGCAACGTCATTGACACTTTCAAGGCCCAGAAAGGTAGTAAAGACACCGTTAAAATAATCAGAGTGTCTACAGTGGCTCAACCTTAAAGGGATGGTTCGGAGTGAAATCATCCTAGGCTCCTTTGCACCATGACCTCGAGCCAACCCCCCCCCCCACTCCCCCAGGAGTTTATTTAAATAACACTTGCCTGATGGCTAATGCTACCGCTAACCCGGACGTCGACGTCATTTCAGATATTTGGGAAAAGCCCGTAAAAGTCCTGGCAGAAAGCCAGTGTATCCAACTTTTTTTTTTTTTTTAAGTGTTGACAACTTAGTGTTAACTAATAATTGTTATAAACTGGCACTACCAACAAAATATTAGTGCATTCCTGGAACTGGGCGTCGTTACACTACATCCTTATGATCGCTTTCTGCCAGGACTTTTACGTGCTTTTCCGAAATCACGGAAGTGACGTTGACATCTGGGTTAGCGGTAGCATTAGCCATCAGGCAAGTGTTATTTAAATAAACTCCTGATGTACTTACAAACTTTCCAATGCCTCGTTTTATGAGTACAGAACCTGTGTGTACTACTGTAGAAGTTTGGTCCATTCTGGGCATTATTAGTGCGGTAATTTACCAGATACAGCCTTGGATCCATTAGCGCCTGCACTAAGCCATCCGGCTGATATCTCTAAATAAGCTCTAACTTTAATAATGTTCAACCAAGGGAAAAAGGCTTCTGGGGGGGGGTTTGGCTCGAGGTCATGGTGCAAAGGACCCTAGCTGATTTTACTCCGAACCATCCCTTTAAGTTCATCAAGCGACGAGAATACTTTCTGTGCACAAAAACAAACAAAAATAACGACTTTATTCAACTCGTCATGTTCTTCTGTGTGTCTCTGAGTGAGTTGACGTAGTGTAACAGCGCAGCGCTTCTGGGTTGTACGTCAGAACGGAGGCTCACTATTGGCCAGCGTCACACGCATCACACACATGACCAGCGTCGGCCAATAGCAAGCCTCCGTTCTGACGTTCAACCCAGAAGCGCTGCGCTGTTACACTACGTCTACAGCTTAGGAGAACGACATGGAAGAGAAGAGAAGGTTGAATAAAGTCGTTATTTTTGTTTTTTTTTGCGCACAGAAAGTATTCTCGTTACTTGATAACCTTAAGGTTGAGCCACTGTAGACACTGGACTATTTTAAACATTGTCTTTACTAACTTTCTGGGCCGGCAAGTTTCAATAACAGAGAAGCCTTGGGTGAACTAACCCTTTAACGCCTGCCAGATAAGAGCGAGCACACGGATGCAGAAGTGCACGTATAGTAGGGTTTTGACTTATGCCCAAAAATCATATTCAGAGTTCTTTTGTTTAGTAATATTAATATTTGAATATATTCGAATATTTATTAACAATATTTTGACCATTAAATGCCTATATTGGTATCAAACTTAAGTTGTATATGTTCTGTCCACCAGAGGGCAGTGTATCAGTCAATGTCAATAGGCAGGCAATGATGTTTTCAGAAGAAAAACACAGTCATGTTTTCAGTCGCGTGGAATGTGTGAGTTTGGTCCTACATATTTTACACATCACTTTGTCCTTACTCGTGATTTTTCCGTTTCTTTGGGAACCCAAACTAGCGCCACACGTTGCTTTTCAAATTGTCAGGAGTGTAGATTTCGAACTCCTCGTCAGGCGTGGTTTAGGGCTGCAACAAACGATTATTTTGATAATCGATTAATCTAACGATTATTAGAACGATTAATCGACTAATCATCGATTATTTTCGCCGACTAATCAGTAAGTTTGGGACGATTATTCAGCTTTTTCAATTAGTTAAAACACTGAGTTATACATATTCTAACTATAATTAAAAAAAATGAAAATCACTTAAGCTTTTGAAATGGTTGTTTAAATGAACTTTGAGCAACTAAACAGGTCATTCTCCTTAAGTTTTCAGATTTCTGTCCAACTCAAATCACACACAAATGCTCTCTAAGCATTGGTTAAATATCCCGTTCTCTTTCAATAGAAAAAATAAACAAAAATTAATCATCTGCATTACAGACAAACTTTATCTGCAAACAATTATTATAAGAATAAAATAAAATAAAAATTGACATGACAATTGAGCTGACAGAGACATTCTTATTCACCTTTTAATTTACAGTATGAAAAAGTAACTGACATGATATTAACATCTCCTTTTGTAAGTCTTCATGAACATGGAACAAAATACAGGCAGCAAGTGATAAGACTGTAAATACCTAATAGTGTTACAATAATAAAAACAGTCCTGACTCCTAAGCTCGATCAAGCTTTATTCTAGGCAAAAATAATTCTACCGCAATAGCATTTGTAATGGCTGCATTACACTCTAGCGCTACAGCGCCGTAGCGGTCAAATCGCGATATTGCAGGCCCTTACATTAGGTCACGTGAGATCAAACGACTACTCGACAACAAGATATTTTGTCGACAATGACGACTTATCGTTTCAGCCCTAGCGTGGTTGTTGTAGGCGTTGGCGCGGCCGTTTGTTTAGGCGCTAACCAGGACGCTAACGTCACCTACAGGAGCCCAGATGAGATGACCAATAATAGCCTTGCTAATGAGCTCGCGATTCACAACTTCACCAGACGTGAAAAAGCCTCGGAATCTGAATGGAAAACGTTTACAAACAAACACATTTACAAAAAATAATGCCCATAACAAGTTTGAATATTAAAGGCTGCCTAATATTCGTTCGAATATCATTGTTTTTAATGAATTATATTCAAATAATGAAGTTCGGAGTCAAAGCCCTAACGTATAGTGAGCGCTTGACCTTGGCTATGGGGGGGGCGAGGTCGTCCTGGTGCGAGGCTGTTTGCCTGCAGACTTTAGAGCGGGACACTGAGGGGTTAATGTGTTTAGCAGAGCCGTCGCTGCTGTAGACATCAGTGTGTGTTCAGAGGGTTCGGGACCATCAACTCAAACCAGACCTCCTCTCTCCTACTGCTCCAACCATAGACGCATTTTTTCTTTCTAATCATATTAGCTCAGCAAAAGGCCTTCGGCTTTACGATGCTGGGGGGAAAATCTCTTTCTTCTTTTTGTAGCGTGTCAGTATTTTCATAGGAGCTTTTCCAAACGATACATAACTGGATTTACTTTGCATTCAATTGCATGGACGGTCTTGCATATTTTATTACATCAGTTTGTTTGGATGGCTTGAGTAAATTAACCCTATTCATGTGCTTCTTTGTATGGCAATAATATATTTAAATAACAAATATCAGCTTTCTGTCTTTTTTTGTTCTTGACAAGGCTATTTTAGTCAGTCACAGATCCTAGGGCCGGTTTTATTTTTTCCCAAATTCCATTTTATTTTGTTCCAAATTCCAGTTTTTTTTTTTTACTTTATTTTAATATATAGCCTATATATATATATATATATATATATATATATATATATATATATATATAGGCAATATATTAAATTAGACATGCTTACTAAAAAAAAAAATATATATATATATATATATTTTTTTTTAGTAAGCATGTCTAATTAATTTCAATTATTAAACTTTTTTTTACAATTTAACAACAATTTATTGAAGGTTTAACAAACAATACATGTTTAGGGCCCTTTGAAATGCATTTTTTTTCTCTCAAATTCTGTTTTATTTTGATAAAATTCTGTTTTAAATTGTCTGGATTCCATTTTAATGGCTTAATTAAATTGTAATAATTAAAAAGCATATCTAATTAATTGAATTAATAAATAAAAAATATATAAAAAAATATTCTATGATTTTTTTTAATTCAGAAATTCTGTTGTGTATTTAATTTTTTCTTGCCATCAAATGAAAAGCATAAAACATTTTTAACTAATTTAATCTATCTTTTAATCATATGAAATTAAACAATGTGCTGCACAGCAGAGCTTTACTGTTAAAAGCAAAACATGAAAGAAAAATCTTAATTATTTCTTAAATTGTTTTAATAATAATTATAATAATTACTATTGTTAGTGTTAGTATTATTACATTGCGATGTAGCAAATTCTACTGTACAATAATAATATATTTGTCACAATTTCCTCAAGTTAAACTGAACTTTTATTTTGACGGGTTGCCGTGAAGACTTGAGTTTCTGCACCATTAATTCACGAGACACGCAGGATTCATATTTATTCTTTTAGTGGTTTAATATTCACTCCTCTGAGTGTAACAACTAAATGATGTCCGAGAGCTTCACTAAAAGGTTTCAGATCATTTTGTGAGTAACTTGTGGAGTCGTTTCGCATCTTTACATTTCAAAGCATCTTCTCCAAAACCAAGCGCTGTATGAGGGATCGTTCTGCGCAGAATGATGTTTTCCTTTTTTCCTTTTGTGAATTAAAGACAGAAAAGACGGGGGGAAAAACCATGCATTTAGAAAATTGCCATTGGCCTGAGCTCAAGGCGCAGTCGTTCTGGTAATGAAGGGTTAGAGCGGCATTATTGCTCCCAGATGCTTCTCCACGTCTCTTTGATGCAAACCCAGTCTCACACACACACACACACACACACACTTTTAACGCAGCACATTTCTGTTTCAGAATGCTTCATTTTTGGTTCAGTTCATATATAATAAGTTTTTGGTTCAGTTCTACACATATAATACCATTATGGCTCTATATGTCGGTTCTGACGCGAACGCATGAACATGGACGTGTTGCACACGTCTTAAAAGCGTGTTTGTTTGTATTATCGTAGCGGCCCGTGAGAAGTGTGTTTATGAATCGAGTCTGAACTTCCTCCGCTCTTATAATTGCACGCGAGTATTAGTCACACCAAAAGAAAAACAATGGAAAATATTCCCAGTTCAGTCCGTGTGGTTGGCCAGAGGAAAGAAACATCTCTAATTTTATCAAATATATATGCGATACGATGAAGGAGCGACGTCTGAGTGTTGCTAGAAGTGATTACCCAGAGTTCTTGGGTCGGAGTCAAAAAATGTCTTAAGAAAACTCAGAGCCATCGAGACTTTACAAGACCATATGGAGAATCATTCAGTGTGTGTGTGTGTGTTTTGGGAGCTGGGGAGGTCAGAGGTCACGACTGATATACACTGATGTCTGACTTCTCACCCGCTGATGACTTCCATGCGTGTGTGTGTGTGTGTGTGTGTGTGTAACGTGAGGTTATGTTTAGTCGCAGCGCTGTGGTCTGTTGCTCTGTATATATGACTCTCTGTGGGGTTTTTCTTTAAACACACACACACACACACACACACACACACACACACACACACACACACACACACACACACACACACACACACACACACACACACACACAAATGCTGCTAATTTTTTAATCTGTGTTGTCTGGGTTAGTTTGGATTCCCAGGGCAGATTTATAGCAGATACTCTTGATTTTTCTTATTTTTAAACTTTAAAGGTTTCTTGAGTTGATGTTTATGGGTGAATTTTACAGAAAAATGCCTTGGTCACTAAAAAAGTGAATTTTTATGAGGAAAATCGATTTTTAGGACCATTAAAATGGTCTGAATTGTGTGCATTTTATTGTATTTTATTGTTATTTACCTTTATTGTGTTGCTTTTTGCACTTTAAGCTCTAATGCTTGACATGATAAAAGAAAATGAGGAAACAAAAAATTGCATGTCAAACCATTTAATAACATTTTATTTTATCTTTTTTTTAATTGTTTTAAATAATTTTTAAAATTACTCCATTACAGGGATTTTTTTACTTTTAATTTAAAAAACAACATTAAATTCACCACAGAAAATACTACCATAATAAGTAAATTCTTAATTTAAATAATTTATCATATCATACAGTATCATTGAGTGTTAAGTGGGAAATCTGCTTAATTCTCATAAATATAATGCAAAATCTAAACAAAACAAAAAATCTTAATGTTCTAAATATTGACTTGATTTTAAATTCTTATTTTTTTTTGTTCTTAGTAAAAATGAGGTTTTGAAAGATTAGTAAATGCTTAATATAATATAAATAATATATCATTATATCATATCATTAGGCGCGTTTCCATTACAGATTTGTGCAAAACTTTTGCGATTTTTTTCTAAATGTCGACAAAAAAAATTGCGAAATGACGGCGTTTCCATAAACTGATGTTATGCGACTAAAACTTCATTTTTTCCTCTCGCGATCAGTAAAATCATTCCAAAACCCATGGCAACGGACGTTGGTAGGTTTATGTACTATATCCCAGCCAGTGCACTGGCCATTATTATTAATGGAAGGAGACGTATGCGTGTTTCCAAGCATTAATGGTGAGGAACGACCCTTATTATACTTGTGAGCGGCACATATGAGGAGTTTCTGGGTGTTTCTCCCTCATTTCTGCTCCGAGGTCTTGATTGTGGCATTTCTTTGAGGTTTAAAATACATTATTCCTGTAATTCTTTTGTCTCAGGGCTAGGGATGTCAACGATTAATCGACGATCGATTAATTGTCGATAATACATTTAATCGATAGAACTTATCGATCATCGATTAAGCAGGTCTTCATGCGCGTGCGCGGCGCGCTGCTCAACCGCGAAACATGTAAAGCGAGCGCGCCGGAGTTATGTTTGGGACCATTTTACACCTCCATCATCAATTCATCATGTAAGTTTGCGTGTGCATTCGCAGCCTTTTGTTTTGTTCAAATGTAAGTTGTAATACTGTTTATTTTGTGTATGCCTATCTATATCTGATTTATCTCATATTGGATGGATTTGGTTAAGAACTCTGTAGTAAAGCGTCAGCTTCAGCGCGCGCAGCTCAAACGGCAGTGCACGACTAATAATGACTATTGGGACTGTAATATTACATAACATTATAAAGAGAACAATATTGTAATAAAACATTGTGAATTATTTGGGTTTAGTTGCCGTGTCGCGTTGCTCCAGGAAGAGCGCGTCCATGAGTAGTTCTGAATGAATGGCACGTAACTTAGTTCAAGTTCACTTGTGCATGAATTTGCGTCATTTTGTGCAGATATAATTTGTAATATTATGTTTATTTTAAATATATCTGATTAATCTCATATAGGATGCGTTTCTTTTAGATAAATAACGTGCTAGCAAAGTGCTCCAGTTTAACGATAGCAGATTCATTCAGCGCGTGCAGTTGTTCCAGGAAGAGCGCGTCCACAACAGTCACACATTCTAGCGCATATGAGGCGGCGTTGGTGACGCGTTGTGTTAGTAGTTATATTTGATTATTAAATAATGAATTTAATTATCAATCACATCGAAACATTTTACAATCCTAGCCCTTTATTTATATTTAAAACCATTCTAATTGATTTGGTGAGGAACATTAGCATTTGCAGACCCTGTCATGCTGTTGGCCATATGCCACTGCAGTTGACGCATATCGCAGTATTAAGGCTAACGATTAATCGATTAATTGATCGTTAATTTAAACGACGATCGATCATGGGAATTTGTGAAAATTGACATCCCTACTCAGGGCCTGAATTTCATTTTGGAAAATGGGGGGGAAATCCCCCCTTCGGTGCCTCTTATGGGGGGGGGGATTTTAATTTGAGGGGGGAGTTTAGCCTTTTTTTTATTACATTTATCTCGCCTAAATGTATGCTCACTCATTGCATTTTTAGATGCAAATGGTAAATTTTAGTTACTCACAATGCAATGCTGGCCCGATTATGCAAGTGACAATTCCGTCTATCAAGACTCCCGAAACGCGCGAGTGTATTATCGCCGCCTGCAGCGCGCTTAACGATTACCTTGTGCAACCCATTTTGAGAGACGAATGATTTAAGTTTTAAAATGACAGATAAGCAGACAGTTTTAAAATGACTGATTTGATTTTATAATCTGTGTGTATTAATTTACCAATACAACCTACATGCTAAAGTGAATCAATGTTTGCGGGAATTTCCCGCATTATAAGTGGGAGACCTGCGGGAATGATTAAAATTATGCGCAATACCCGTGCCAAAATTCAAGCCCTGTGTCTTTTATGAATTTAACAAAGAGCTCTGTCTCATCTTCTGTCCAAACACACCGCGTCATCTACGTCAGGTGACCTGTAAATGCGCAAAAACTTTTTCCATTGCAGATTTGCGAAATATTTCGTTTTGGAATTGCCTGAAAAACCTTTTATTTTGCGATAAATGGGAGTTTTCGCGAAAATTACGTGTTTCCATTGGCCGTATTTTCAATTCGCGCAATTTGAAGGGTAATGGAAACGCGGCTATTGAGTGTTCAGTGTGAAATTGCTTAATTCTAATGAATATAATGCAAAATCTTCAAATCACAATATGATTTTTTTTAATGGTTGTAAATATTGACTTAATTTTTTGTTCTCTGTGAAAATGAGTTTTTGACATGTTTTGAACGATTCACAAGATTATACGGGTTCTTAATGTTTCATTGTGTTTTTCAGGTCAGTGTTTTGGTTTCTGGATTCTGTTTTAATGGCTCTTTTATTTTGAAAGTAACACAAAAATGATCATTCTGTCATCATTTACTAGGCTGAGAAAATTACAGAACTGGGTGAAATGTTGCTTTCAAAATGAAGTTTAGAACCAAGTTTCAAACCTATATGACTTTTATTCTTCTGTGGAAACACAAAAGATGATATTTATGTTTTCTGTACAACGCTGGTAAATGTAAATGTAGTGCTCATCATCTGTGCTTTAGAGCTCGACAGCCACTGCTTTAATTCTACAAATAAGATCAGATTGAATGTTCAGCTTTTTGTGTTTCACAGAAGAAAAAAAATCTTCATGCCTTAAAATATCTTGAATGTAACTCGACACCCTTGCCTCATTTAGTATGCGCGGTTCTATGAATATGCAAATGAGCCCCGCCTCCACTCACTCCCTCAGCTCAGAGATCCACTGGTTGACGATCACACGTTGATCTGATTGGTTACAAGGTAGTTTGTGACGTCAGAAACACCAGCGATTTCAAAGCGTGTTTTTGAGACTGTCTTTGGTTCACTGCAGTTTTAAGGAGGAAACACTCAGCAATGCTGTCGACTTATCAGGCATGTGATTGGCTAAGGACAAAAAAGCAGGAAAATATACTAAGACCCGCCCCCCCCATCCCCCAGCCCCGCCGATCAAACTGGTGGCGGATCTATATGGATAGTAAAGCAGGACCCATAACAACTTATTTGAACAAAAAAATATATTTTGATTTATTTTACAGCTAGTTGTGCAACATGCAACTTTTTTTGTACAGTATGACAAATGACAACTTATTTGGTGGATGTGTCGCAGTGGAAATCAAAGCCAAGTGTCTAATCCACGCCATCAACAGTGCGCCATCAACAATTTAAAATAATTTAAAATAATTGGATTTCCATTTTTAGACTATACTTTAAATTATAATTTTTTTTCTGTGATGCAAAGCTGAATTTTCAGGATCATTACTCCAGTCCTTTAGAAATCATTCTAATATGATGATTCATTATCAAAGTTGGAAACAGTTCTGCTGCTTAATATTTTTTAATAACCTGTGATACTTTAAGGATACTTTGATGAATAAAAAGTTATAAAATTAAAATAAAAATAAAAAAGAAGAATATTTTTTTTTAAAAAAATAGAAATATTTTTTAACAACAATATACACTACTGGTCAGTGATTTGGGTTCAGATTTTTTTTTCTTTCTTTTTTGAAATAAATCAATACTTTTATTCAGCAAGGATGTGTTAAATTGATAAAAAGTGATAGTAAAGAAGATTTATATTAGAAAATATTTGGATAAATGAATAAATGCAGTTCTTTTTAACCTTTTTATTCATCAAATATTTTAGGCAGCAGAACTGTTTCCAACACTCATAATAAATCAGAATATTAGAATGATTTCTAAAGGATCATGTGATAGACCGGATGTCACATGCTGAAGACTGGAGTAATGATCCTGAAAATTCAGCTTTGCTTCACAGAAATAAATTATAATTTAAAGTATAATAAATTGAAAACCAATTATTTTAAATTGTAATAATATATCACAATATATAAAAAAAATAATCTGTATTTTTGATCAAATAAATGCAGGCTTGATGAGCAGAAGAAACTTCTTTCAAAAACAAATAGTAATGTTTCCAAACTTTTGGCCTGTACTGTATTCCCCCCAAATCTGCACAACTGTAGAGTAAAACATTAATAAAAAAGTGATAATAAAAAATGTGTCTTAAAACTGACATGATTGTAACAAAAATCACACAGTCTGGAGAACTCAGAACAACTGCTAACATTAAGTAAATAACTGCCATGAAATTATATAGACTATGCAATTAGATAAACTGTCACTACATCACTTTACCTCTGTCTTTATCCCCTTTTATCCTCTTCTCTTCTTTTTGGCACTGTATCTATCGCACTGGCGCGAGCTGACAGGCCCGTTTCTACGAGCCTGTGTGTTAAGCGCCCTCAAAAAAAAGCAATGCTGTCTACATTGGATGCGGCATCGCGCACGCTACACAACAAATTACCAACCACTGATCGCGCGCGCGCTCTGTTTCTGACGCACTTCAAGCACTTGCTGGGCGCGGAAAGATTGCATCTCCCTGCCATCTGTAACCATGTTGACGTGCCGCCCGGTGTGGCCGCGATTCGCGGCGATTGTGGTTCCGTCCCGGGTTACCATGGTGACGGCTGTGAGATTACCCCCCCGCCCCCCATTTTTTTTTTTTTTTTTTACAGATCTGCATGATTCACGTAGGTCACATTTTCAGGTCGGAAAATCCGGAATTCCGGATTAATCCGGAAAAATCACATCCCTGCTTATGAACTTACACATGGTTTGTCTTAAAGCAGATTAAACACACCACATAGACACATAATCAACATTAAAACAAGGGGAAGAAACAATGACAGAATGATCACTGTTTCTTTAAGAGCGCAGCCATGATCTTTCTATCGTTTCCTCTTTTCCCTCCTTTCCTCAAGCCTCTCTTTCCAAATCTGGCTGAGGAAAAGGAAAAGTGTGAGTCACTGAGCAACTGCTCCCCAGTCAGAAACTGTGTGTGTGTGTGTGTGTGTGTGTGTACCTACTTAACTCTATTTTGGAGACAAATTTGTACCCAAAAGTGTCCAAAACCTGACAAAATCTCAACAAAAACCTCATCCTCAAAACGTCCTCATTTGTAAATCTGGAATAAAAATAAAGTAATTAAAGGTTTTCTAAAATTGTAAAAATGCAGAAAGTTTTGTGTGATGGGAAGGTTTAGTGTGTGTGTGTGTGTGTGTGTGTGTGTGTGTGTGTGTTGGGTAGGTTTAGGGGTCGCCGGGTTAGTGTAAGGAGACCGAATATACAGTTTGTACAGTATAAAAACTATTACGTCTATGGAGAGTCCCCATTTAGATAGCTAAATAAACGTGTGTCTGTGTGTGTGTGGAGAAGACGGTTGCTATGGCTTCAAAGATGACGTCATCCCTTCTGCACCGTGGCGACTGTGTGTTTTATATGTGATGACGAGCAGCGAACGCACTCGGAAAACCCCTGAAACTGACGAAAAGCCCCAAGTCGAGTTTCAGAAGAGATCGAGCTGTGCTCAGGTTTGCCAGCGTCTGCAATCAGACTCAGAGATGTTTAATGACGCTGTGGCGGACCAGACTCGACCGCTCGCCCGCCCTGACGGGTTATTTTAGGTCTGTCGACTCTAATCAGTTCCAGCCGCGTGTGGCGGAGACTGAACATCACTCATATATATATATACACACACACACACACACACACACACACACACACACACACACACACACACACACACAGTTCTCACACACTCTCACACTGGGGGCTGTTTTTTCCCTCTGCACTCTTTCTTTGTTACTATAGTCACTCATCACTGTTATTATCACTCATGTTAATGATCTGAATAAACCTCTCACACTAATGTTGTGTCCTAAATGACGCACTATAATGAGGCTCCTCCCCTTTCGCTACGTAATTAAATCTGCGACAGTCGAGTGCATGAAGTGCTTTTCGTTTTAATTAAGTGCATCATCCGGGTATTTAAAATGTAGCCTTAAAGTCCCCCTGTGGTGAAAATCCAGCTTTTAATGTTGTTTATGTGTCTATGTGGTGTTTTTAATCTGCTTTAACACAAACCATGTGTAAGTTCATAAGTCGACAGCATTGCTGAGTATTTCCTCCTTAAAACTGCAGTGAACCAAAGACAGTCTCAAAAACACGCTTTGAAATCGCTGGTGTTTCTGACGTCACAAACTACCTTGTAACCAATCAGATCAGCGTGTGATCGTCAACCAGTGGATCTCTGAGCTGAGGGAGTGAGTGGAGGCGGGGCTCATTTGCATATTCATAGAACCACGCATACTAAATGAGGCGAGGGTGTCGGGTTACATTCAAGCTTTTTTAAGGCATTAGGAAAAAACTTTTAAACATGTCATTTTGAAGATCAAACATGAGTTTTACGAGATAAAATGATTGACTACAGGGGACTTTAAGTATTAACTGTTAGGTGTGATGTTACTTTACTAAGTTATCAGATTTATGATTTATAAAATAAGGAAGAAAATCCCACAGATCGATGGTTTTCGCTCATTTATTTTATAAACATATCTTCTCTAGTTCAGTATCATTAACTATGTTTGCAGCTAATGCTAATGAAACATAGCTTTAATATTGGATAAAAAAAAAACAAGATGCGCATAAATTCTAAAAATGTGCATAAAAAAAAACGTATGCTGATCTTTTCTCTCCAATATGGTAGGAAATGAAATGTGACAAGATGATTGACAGGTCAGTTTACTGTGACAGAGAGAAACCGTTAAAGACGCAATTGCATGACGTGATGATAGTTTGTCCCAAAGCTTGTCTACTCTTCTGCTACACACTCAAAAGTATGCACTTTTTCTTCACAAAAGTAGTACATGCTTTTAGGGCGTAGTATAAGAAGGCGAACTGAGACGCAGCATCAGTCTTTCAGGTTTCATTAATCTCAGTAAACTCTGTTCCGCCCCCTGCAGGAGAAAGAGAAGAAGTACATGCTGCAGGTGGACAATCTGAAGCTCAGAGACGTGGAGAAGGGCTTCATGTCCAGCAAACACATCTTCGCCCTGTTCAACACCGAGCAAAGGTCAGAGGTCATCCAGCACAACATGAAAAAGCCAACATGAAAAAAGTCTTACACACCCTGCTTAACTTTTGGAATGTGACGTAGTTTAGCCCTTCTTTTTTATCGCCTTTTTTTTCATATTGCATATTTTAGTAATTATCATAAATTAGGTATGATTCGAAAGCTTACGAACTCTAAATTCATCCTGTGAAAACTGTTTTAAAATTGGACGTTGCGTTACCATAGAACCGGTAATCTAAATTCTTTTTGCGGGCTCATCCCCTATTGGGCGGTTTCAAAATTTATTTTAACTACTTTATAAATCAAATCCTTTTCTAATCTTGACAAAACACATATTGTCGGAAAGGTCTGAGTCTCAAGGTTCCGTATTTTGTGATAGCAGTGATATTTGGACACAAATGTAGTAATTTGATACAGGAGAATGCATTAAAAAATAAACTACGGAATGTGTGCGTCACCCGGTGGCTATTTTTGGTATTACGCCTACACAAAATCTCATGTGAACTTACATTTTTGTGATATCAACTTCAAATTTGGAACACAACTTGGTGAGACATATGGCTTTGATTTTATAGTAATACATATTTTGTAAAAAAAAAAAAAAATTCTAAAATAAAATATTTAGTACAGTACATTTTTTAATTTACAGTAAATTCAAACTTCCACAACTTTTTCATAATTATATTTTTTAATCTGCTGTAATAATCTGCTGAGTGTCTTCCTTGAAACGAGACCAAAAGTAGGTCTATATTCCAAAAGTATTCTTGAATTACAGCCATTTAAGTTTGGATAGTGCATTTTCACGTCTGAAAAAGGGGGGTTACAGTTAAGGGGTTAAAAACTACTAGCTAAAAAAGCCTAACAATCAGAAGCCAAAGACTTGATAGGTAGATTTTTCTTATGTACCTGGAACCTAATTACCCATGGTGTCTCAAGTGAACACCCAAGTGTCGACACTTGATAATCTTTATACTCTTTATGCTCTGCGTCTTCAGTCGACAACCGGCTTTGAGTATCCTAACCCTAACTTGTTCCCCTAACTAACTTGCTGCGCAGGAATAATAACCGACGGTCTTCAGCAGTGGCGTAGCCACGAGGGGGCCTGGGTGGGCCTAGGCCCCCTCATTTATATGTCTGGCTCCCTCAGATTTCTGATGGCTTAAAATAAAATAATAAAAATAAGAAATTTTTGATGTGTTAGTCTAATTGATAGATTGATCAATCAAAATACTGCGCGGTAAAATGCGTCTGTTTTCAAACTTGATTTGCAAGTTGTGCCTACGCTGTCATCTTCGCGTGAGACTCACGGTGAGAGTTCATGCGGTGAATATGGCAGCGTTGTGCAAAGTACAATATTACGCACGAAAATATGAGCGAGAAGGAGAAAATAAGTCATCTACATCTGAGTTTGATTTAGCTTACTACAAGACGACAGCGAGTGAAGCGGCTAGGAGACAGAAACGCACATATTTCATCACAGAATAGCGGTGAGACTTCGACTCAGATCGGCACATTGCGCAATGACTTGTTTGCAATTAATGAAACGCCTTCACAACCAGTGATGACCACATTTCCTGTATAGCCTATCTGTTGTATATGAAGAGTTTGGTTTCAAAACGCGATAAATTCATTATGATTAATTTTGAGTAATAATGTGTTTTCTTTACCAAGAGAGTGGACAGATTAAAACCACTAGGCTATTTTTTGTTTTAAACTTTCACATAGCATATTTTAGGTTATAATAACAATTTCAAATCCATATTTTGATTTTCAAATATTTATTATAAAAAAGGATTAGTTTTCCCCCAAAATGCAATAAATTCATGACACCTTTTTTTTTTCTCCAAAATGCAATTAATCCATTGAATCACTATAAAAGTTTTTCATATTTTAACTGTTGAAATACACAACAAAGTAAGTTGATCCACATATGACAGCCTCTGAACTCGGTCAATACTAATCTTATATAGCCCTACAGGCACTGGACTAAAAATAGCCGACATTAAATCACCATCGAAATAGCCTACCTCCTGAACTTTTTTTTTTTTACGGCGATCAGCTGTAAAATGGCTTGGTCCTGCTCGGTTTTCGTTGACTTTGAGTAAAACAATTGAAAGTTTTTCAAAAGATCCCCTGGGTCAAAGTGTCAGCGTGACAGAAGTTTGATGCTGTCGTGTGAGAACAAGCAACAGTCGACATTTTTCCTCCTCCAGCGTGCCTCATCTTCTTAATCTCCTCAAGTAGCCTAAATTATTAGATTTCGATGGCTTACGTTTCTTCCCCACCGCAGAAACCACCACAGGGTCACCAATGCCGTCAAAATTATTATTATTATTTTTTGTGGATCACAAAGAAGAAGGAAAACTAGGATGCCGGGTTTATTCAAAGCGCTGCCGTTACGGTTTACAGAGCGTGGAATGGTGCGCTCACTGCGTGGATATCGCATTTTACGTAAAATTAAAAATGGACTTTTCAACACCGACCAGAACACAATACAGATTTTTGCGGGAACTAAAATAATAATGTAAAAGATAATAATCGCCGAGCTATGTCCTAGGCTGCTATAGCCTATATATATATATATATATATATTAGTTGCCCCCTCATTTTAAGATGGGCCCCCCCAAAAATAAAATTCTGGCTACGCCCCTGGTCTTCAGACAACACCTTCGAATGTGCTTTCATCACAGCCGGAGGATCTCAGACAAATTTCAGGGAGAATCCCACCAGCAAACAGCAATACAACAGTTTTTACAGAATAGGAGCATGATACATTACATCATTTCCCTACAGTTTGATTGGTTCTTCATAGGCAAACCCTTCTGTTACTAGGTAGAAGCAAACTCTATTTTCTTGATTACTTCATTGTTAATCACAAGGTTTGACATCTGTCTAGTTTCATTTCCCCTATTTGTTATTTATACACTCACAAACACTCAAAGTCACGAGTTTTCTTTTCGACCAAAGGGTTTGGAAACATTTAAGATTCAAAAGCATGTGAATGTTGTTCCTGCAGGAAAAATAAATGTTAGTTATGATTAATAACTAACATCTGATGCCTCTGGTTGCGCGACAGGAACGTGTATAAGGACTACCGTCAGCTGGAGCTGGCCTGCGAGAGTCAGGAGGACGTGGACGGGTGGAAGGCGTCGTTCCTGCGCGCCGGCGTTTACCCTGAGCGTGTGGTGGTTTGTGTTCATCTTTACTTCATCTTTTTACAACAAAGGGCCAAAAATCAAACTTAAAAAACTTGAAAAGTTGCATTATATTCAATTCAATTCACATTTATTTTTATAGCGCTCTTCACAACACACATCGTTTCATTGCAGCTTTACAGAAAATGCATGAGTCCATATTACAATTTATTGTATATTTCATTACTATACTCCTGTTGGTAATAGTGGTTTTTAAATTAATAATTTTAAATAATATTTGTTATTAAGCAAGAATGACTTATTTTTATTTAAATCGCCATGTTAATTTGCATCAATCATATATATATATATATAAAAAAACAATTGTATTGCAATATGCAAACAAACATGACAATAAAATATAAATGCAATTAAAAAAAATGCAAAAAAGCTACTTTATATATGATATATATTCAATTCAATTTATGCATTAGAAAATGCATGAGTCCACATTACAATTTAGAGTGATCTGTTATCAGAGGGAACTGTCTAAGTTATGTATTTCAGAAATGTACATTCACAAAATCACAGTTGGCTAAAAATGTATCAATTTAAACAATGTAAAAATTTTATGCAGATATAATGAGCTCATTGAAATAATGAACACTTGTTTGTTAACAAATGATTCTGACATTTAGAAAAATGCAGCATTGGTGCATGTTGATAGTTATATCAAACTTCTATATTAAATGTAAAGTGGTTAGCCTTGGTTCCCCTGATTTATGATTTCATAATTTTATGAAACATTAAGCAATCTGCTTAACTAATCCAGTTTTATTTTCAACGTTTAATGTTTTAGTTACTTTTTAAACACCAACTGGCATTTTAGAAAAATTAAATATTAAGAAACTAAATGAACATTTAAATTAATCCAAAAATAAATTATGTTTATAATGATATGAGATTTGAAAAAAAAAACAACAACAACAACACACATACACAATCTTATATCATATATATTATATTGTATTGTTAATACAGTAAATTAAAGTGTTCATTTTTTTAATTAAATTGTTAATAAAGTATATTGTATTATTAATACAGTAAAGTGTTAATAATTAAAATTAAAGTGTTAATTTTGCGTGAAAAATTGTATACGTGTTTTTTTTTTAAAAAATCAATTTTTTTATATATATTGTATTTAATTACGTCAAGCACTTTTCAAGTACCTCTTCACAAATATGGCTGTTTTCAAGGGTTTTCCAGGACTTTAAATTTTAAAAAGTCTAATTCGAGCCCTGATCAAAGGGCCCTAGTTTGGGCATCTGTGATCGACAGGATAAATGAAGATGTGCTTTTCTCTTTCTCTCACGCTGCTTCCCGTTGCATCACACTAGGAGAAGGAAAAGGTACAAGCATTTTATATTATGTCTGTATCTTTTGCATTTGCGTTGTGCATTTCCCCACATCTCTGTGCTTGTGTGTGTGTCTGTGTGTAGAGCGACGCCGGGGAAGAGAACGGTTCGGACGGTTTCATGCACTCCTTGGACCCTCAGCTGGAGCGGCAGGTGGAGACCATCCGAAACCTGGTGGACTCGTACATGAGCATCGTCAACAAGACTGTACGAGACCTGATGCCCAAGACCATCATGCATCTGATGATTAACAATGTAAGCAGCGTCAGAGGCTCGTCTGTGTTGAGCTGAAGCGCTCATGATGTTGGTCTATGGAAGCCTAGTGGTTAAATCTCATGAGTATCAGATATGATCCATCAGGCTTTTGATGAAGGTTTATTTGTTAGGGATGCGCGATATATCGGTCACAATATCGGTATCAGCCCGATAAGAAAATTTGGCCGATGTTATAAAGCAGATGCGCACTGTTCAACATGATGGTTTTGAATTGCTTGAAATATGATTGAAATCACTTCAAAAAGGAAAATACAGTTCAGTGCAACATGTGCAGCGCAAGTCTGTCATATCGGCTACATAACATTATCATGAGAACATCATCATAATTGTGTGTTTGAGACGTGGATTTTAATGGTGAGACTTTTGTTTTTGTAATCAGGCTCTCAAAAACTTTACACAAATTTGAATTTAGATTTATCGGTCAATCTATCGATGCAAATGCTTTCAAATATAAGAATTACCGATTATCGGTCAAAATATTCATATCGGTGCATCCCTAATATTTGTTCATCTCTCCGTCATCATTGTATTACATTGCATTTGCATTAGGCCTGTATGTTTTAAAACTACAGAGCTTTAATAAAAAAACCAAGCATTTAAATATCATCTTATTAAGACGCATTATTGGCCGATATAGAGTGACGACTGATATTTATATGCATTCTATGTTAAGTCTGATATACTGTTATAAAGATCTAAAAAATGTCATCTTACTTTCTGTCCAAATATCAGCATCTGCACCAAATTGCAAATAGTTTGGGCCTCTGAATAAAATTTAGCTGTTTCCCCCCCCCCTCCATATTCTCACTTTATGAGCCATAAAAGCCCGATATATCAAGTATGATACACAAAAAAATAGATATATTTTTTTATTTCCATACGTCAGGCTTTACGGGGTTAAAAGCCTGAAACACAGCTCACGCTATACTAAAAAACACTGATATTAATATTCTCTCTCTCTCTCTCTGTGTGTGTGTGTGTGTGTGCGTCAGATGAAAGAGTTCAACGCGGAGCTGGTTTACGGGTTTCTAAAAGCCTGATCCACACTAGGGCTGCACAATATCTTGAAATAATCAAAATATCGCAAATGTATATATCGCAATATGCATATGGCAACGGCTTGCAATAACTGGGGTCATGAACAAAAGACTGAATAACTTTTTACATTTGATTATTGAGTTTGTGTTGTTTAATAACCCTAATGTAGGATAACCTGAACCCCGAGGTTTACACTGATGCATTATCGTACTGCATTTCGAATATCGCATTATCGTACTGAGTTTTTCGCCCTACTCCACACTACACTAAAACAACACTGATATTAATCCTCTCTCTCTCTCTCTCTCTCTCTCAGACGAAGGAGTTCATCAACGCAGAGCTGCTGGCTCAGCTGTACTCGTGTGGAGACCAGAACACGCTGATGGAGGAGTCTGCGGATCAGGCGCAGCACCGAGACGAGATGCTCCGCATGTATCACGCTCTGAAAGAAGCGCTCCTGATCATCGGGGACATCAGCACCACCACCGTCACCACGGCCCTGCCTCCGCCCGTGGACGACTCCTGGCTGCAGGTGCAGCGCTCCGGCTCCGGGGGAAGGTGCGTACGGGGGAACACGGAGACAGCGAAGGGTTAATCCATGAGGAAATCACGTCTTTACTGGGGGATTTATTTTATTTATTTGACCTTTATTTAACCAGGAATATCTCTCTGAGATTAAAAATCTCTGGGATGAAAGCCTTGGGCATTCAATGTGTCATTCGCTGCACTGCCGCTCAGAAGTTTGGGATCAGTGCGATTTGTGTCTCTCATGCTCACCAAGGCTGCATTTATTTTATTTTAATAATTGTAAATTATTTATTAAAAATTAAAAATGATTTATTTTATTAAAAATAAAACCAAAAATAATAATAATAATATTGTGAAATATTATTACAATTTAAAATAATTGTTTTTTATTATAATTATATTTTTATTTTAAGTTTGGGATCGGTTTGAGCATCGACTTATGCTCGCCAAAACTGCATTTATTTGATTAAAAATACCAAAAAAAGTCTTCAGTGTCACATGATCCTTCAGAAATCATTCTAAAATGACGATTTGCTGCTTAAGAAACATTTATTATTGCTATCAATAAAATATTACATTTCAAATGAATGCTGTTCTTTTGAACTTTCTATTCATCAAAGAATCCTGAAAAAAAAAATTACTGAACTGTTTTCAACATTGATAGCAATAATAAATGTTTCTTGATCATCAAATCATCATATTAGAGTGATTTCTGAAGGATCATGTGACACTGAAGACTGGAGTAATGATGCTGAACATTCAGCTTTGATCACAGGAATAAATCACACTTTACTAGCCTTTATATTTACATAGAAAATAGTTATTTTTATTATATTTTAGTTATATTATAAATTGCAATAATATTTAACAATATTACAGTTTTTGTTGTTGTATTTTTAATCAAAATAATGCAGCCTTGGTGAGCAGAATAGACTCCTTTTAAAAACATTACAAATCCAATCCCAAACTTTTTAATGGCAGTGTAGGTATATTTTTACGTGCATTTTAGGATATCGCATATAAAAAAAAAAAAAAAAATGCTGGATGGAAATGCCAAGATGCTCATAAATGTGCATTAAAAAAAGCGTTTTTATCGAAAAAGACGACATGCGCATAATATATATAATCTATCATAGTGAATTTGCATGATTTTACTCATTCTATTTGGGTTAATGCTGGGCTCATTAATATTAGAGGACAGTTCAGGAAGGCCCCTGTGATGTCAGCAGGAACTCATTAATATTCATGAGTTAAGCTCAATGCCTGAAGCCTTACTTCAGTTCAAAACAAAATTACATTTAATAATACACCACTAATGCTCAGTTTCAGACTGGAACAGTAGTGCCACCTACTGGAGGCTGTGGAATTAACTTCTTGGCCACCACAGAATCCTTAGAGATGAGTACAATTATACATGTTTGTTTCTGTAGATTCACCAAAATTAAGAAAAGCTTATTAATAAGGCTGATTTCTTATTATTTTCTGCCTTTGTTGCTGTTCTTAAAGTCAACGTGAAACTGCCTTCAGAACACATATGATCTAACTTTTCAAATGTGATGTAAAACTTTTACATATTTAGTGGGAAATAAGTTAGGATCGACTTTTTGATAACTTGATAACTTTAATTAATAATAGAAATAATTATTGATAATTATTAAAAATAGCTTTCCTGTAGCTCAAACGGTAGAGCGATGGTGCTTGCAACGTCAAGGTCATGGGTTCGATTCCCAGGGAAAGCAAGAACTGATAAGAATGTAAATGTGAACCTTAAAATGTAATGCAAGTCACTTTGGATAAGTGTAAAAAAAAAAAAAAAATGTATCTGAAGAATTACGAACAATAAAACCAGAGACAATTATTAAGAACATAAATCAGGTCAGGGGCATCGCTTGTGAAATATTACTATAATATCTCAGACAATATTTCAAAAATCATATCAGCTGTTGAGAATCATGAATGAATCCCAAATGATCCACTCTTCTGTTCGAACCAGAACAAAAAGGTCTGCAATTGATTCCTTTTGATTCATTCGGAAAGTTCTCTTGAATCGTTTCCAGCGGTTTCTTACAATGAAATAGTATCAGGATAATTTATACGACAAAAGAAAAAGAGCGCCAGATAAAATGGAAATTTATCTACAATCTATTTTAGTAAACAAAACATAGAAATGTTTTTTATCCTTTTTATAAGTGGATCTTTATTACGCTTGTGAAGGACTATACCAAAGTAGACCTTTAGTAGAGTGAAAAAGTTACATTCAGCACCTTGCCTTTAGAATTTGCATATAATTGGAATTTTGCGAATATTTAAAGAAAGAAATTCAAATATGTTTTGTTTTTTTTGTAAGTAAAATCACTTCTGTAAATTTAATTTGATGCGGACACCAAAATGGTGACGTCTCGTCTTTGACCCAAACATGGTATTTTTATCTTTTACTAGAGTGAAAAAGTTGCATACCGCACCTTTAAGTATTGCCTTTAGAATTCGCATATAATTTGAATTTTGCGAATATTTAAGAAAGACATTCGAATTGAGCTTTTAAGCCAAATTTGACGGGCCTACTCTCAATATTTCTCCATTAGGTCTCCGGCCACCAGCCCGACCCCTCAGAGACGGGCTCCTCCTCCAGGACCCCCGGCACGCCCAGGCTCTCGTGGTTCGGCCCCGGGACCCCCCGCTGCCGGCGGACCCCCCGTTCCCTCGCGCCCGGGAGCCTCTCCGGACCCGTTCGCTGGACCCCCGCCTCAGGTCCCGTCCCGGCCTAACCGCGCACCGCCCGGCGTGCCCAGGTGAGACCGTCTGACTGCAGAAACTGCTGATGAAATAATGCATTTGTGCTGGAAACCAATAATAATGCGCTCAGATTTGAGGAGTGAGTGTTAAAGCTACAGTGTGTAATTTCTGCAGCACTAGTGCCACCTAATGGAAATGCAATCTGTTTGTTTTACATTGGTTTCCAACCAATAGGAGACGACCAATTCCATCTATGTCTGATACATTTGAAAATGACTTTTGTGTTTCAAAACACTATCCACACTGAATAACCTATTAGTGTTAATGATGAAATGTAATGAATAGGGATGTATCGATATGAACATTTTGGCAGAGACCGATAACTCTTTATATTTAAAAGCCGATAACCGATAAATTAGCCGATTTGCTAATTTGCATATTCATAGAACCGCATATACTATGAGTAAAATGTAATGAACAGAGATGCATCGATATGAACATTTTGGCAGAGACCGATAACTCTATATTTAAAAGCCGATAACCGATAAATTAGCCGATAAATCTAAATCCTCATTTGCTAATTTGCATATAGAACCGCATATAAATGAGGCAAGGGTGTCGAGTTACAGTACATTCAAGCTATTTTAAGGCATGGCGATTTTTTTTTTTCAAGGAAAAAACGTTTAAATGTGTATTCTTGATCAAAGATAAGTTTTAAGGTATAAAATGATTGACTACCGAGGGACTTTAACGATTAATCGTGCAGCTCTACTCACTTCTCTTCAAAAAGCTCAGTTTTCGACCGTCTCAGTGTGGACAAAAGGCCAAGACGTAGAGAAAAGATGCGTTTTCAAATGTATCCAGATTAGTGCAGACGTCGCCTCCGTCTGATGGTGCAGAAATGACAACATGAAACACTGTACATGAAACTTGATGCTCAGAAAAGACTAATGTTCTGCCGTCTAATAAGAACATCCGTTTGCTCTCAGCCGCGGATTGTGAGATTCTAGCCGGTGGAATAAGTGCAGTGGTGTGGGTGAGTTAACCGTGAGTTAACCGTTCACCATACCAACGTTTAAACGATAAGCAGTCGCAGTCTTACCATCACTAAAAATTCAACTCATTATTATTATGGTTATGGTTATCAAAGTGCCATCAAATCATACTGAGATGTCCACAGTCTGCCGCCAACTCTTATTATCGTTCAAACGTTTGATGCACAATGTGTTCTCAGTAGGGCTGGGTGATATAGATATATAAAAATATATAAAAGATTTGACATTTTTAATGTGCTTTCTTATTGGTCAAAGATTGTGTCATTAGACTAGTTTCATGTTCTTTTGTTGTCTCGTGACGCGCGAGTACGAGTGTGTTCAGTAGAGCTGATAAGTTCAATTCATTTCCATGAATCGGTTCAAATATTCAGATTCAGTGAATGATTAGTGTGGAAAGTGTTCACAGAAGTCTTTCCATGACATTATTCATAGATTAAAATGTTTTATCATGAATACACTAGCATTGAAAAGTTTGAGGTCGGTAAGATTTTAAAAAAAGTCTCTTCTGCTCACCAAAGCTGTATTTATTTGATCAGATATACAGCAAAAACAGTAATATTGTAAAATATTATAATTTAAAACAGATTACATTGTCTATGTAAATATATATATAGTAAAGTGTAATTTATTCCTGTGATCAAAGCTGAATTTTCACATGATCCTTCTTCAGAAATCATTCTGATATGATGATTTGATGCTCAAGAAACATTTATGATTATTATTAATGTTGTGCTGCTGTGATATTGTTGTGGAAACTTATTTATTTATTTATTTCTAGGATTCTTGATGAATTGAAAGTTTAAAAGAACAGCATTTGAGATCTTTTCTTACACTATAAATGTCTTTACTGTCATTTTTAAATGCGTCCCTTATGAATTAATGTATTTTATTTTATTCTTACCGTCCCCAAACTTTTGAGGGGTAGTTTATATACAAGTACGTATTGATGACAATTTTAAGATACAATTTCCCTGTATTTTACATCTTGCAAGTATTTTGAATCTTTCCTAAAATGGTTGTTTGAAATTATATAATCGAAAGGCTTATAAATATCAGGCTTTTTAATGCTTTAACTACTATATCACCCAGCTCTAATATTTAGCATCTCATCTATGAATGTGTCACTGAATGGACGTCTCGATCCCATCAGCACACGCATCTCACACACACACACACACACACACACACACACACACACACGCACGCTTCACTAACCGTCCAAAGGAAAGGTCATCATGAGGGATGGTTCTGCTCTCTTTCTTCTGTTTGTTTTACTTTGTGTCCATTGCTGAACTTTTGTCTTCTGTTGCGTGTGATTTGACTCGTTCTAACACTAACGCTTGCTTCCTGACAGCAACACACACACACTTTCCCAGCAGTCACTCACACACACCTTTCATTTGAACCCTAATTAAATCCTAAATGTAATGCCGAAGTCCCTAAGGAATGATTTGCCACGCTGAACTGCAAAACCTCTGACCCGAAAATCAGTTTTAATATTCATCATGATGATTGTGCACTGCAAAACATGCTTTTTTTACTTAGTATTTTTGTATTGTTTCCAGTCCAAAATCTAAAAATTCTTAAGATCAAGATGCATTTACTAGAGGAGTAAAATGCCATATGATATTATGTCTTGTTTTCTGGGGGAATAAATCAAAATTAAGAGAGTTGTTGCTTAAAAAAAGTTAATTTATCTGCCAATGGGGTCAGAAAAATAATGTTAATTTAAACAGAAACAAGATTATTTTTCTAATCCCATTAAGTCAAAAACTTAATTTTGATTTATTTCCCCAAATCCCCCCAAAAAATCATCTTGATTTAAGAATTTTTAGATATTTGGACTGGAAACAAGACACAAATACTAAGTAAGAAAAGCCTTTTTTGCCGTGTGACTGATTAAAACTCATAATTGGCTAAGTAACGAGTAAACGAGAGGTTTTGGACGTCAGTCTCTGGTTAGCTTGGATTGGAGAAGTGTTCATGTTTCTGTGTCTCCTCCATGTTAACTGTGTGTGTGTGTGTGTGTGTGTGTCGCACATCCTTCTCTTCCTCCTCCCCATCGCTCTGGCTCAATCCCTACTGCTGATATTGATTATTTTTCACAGAATTACAATCAGTGACCAATGAGGACTAACGCTTCTGGTACGTCTGTGGTTCTCTCGCCATTCCCCACTCCTGCATGGCCGACTGTCTCTGAGACCCTTCAACACACACAACACACAACACACACGCAGTCCAGAAATCATCTATTAATCTAAAATAACTTACTAATAAGCACAGCTATTAAAGCAGCACTCAGACAGCCAGTGTTCGTGATTGACAGTCGTTAGGATTCACGAAAATCTTCATAAGAATGTCTTCACAAAATATTATAAATAAGTGGCCCAATTATGCTTTTTCGAATATTACCTTTCATGCAGTGTGTGTAATATAGCAGCTGTTTGTGAATGTAAAACGTCTGCAAAGTTTTAAAGATCAAAGTGCACGACTTTAAACTTTAAAAGTTTTAAAGAATCGATTCTGAACGTCTGAAACGAGTCGTCAGTAATTCCACTCTCACTTCCTGTTACAGTGTAACTCATTTGCATAATGCCAGCCTGTGCTCTTGATTGGCTGACCAGCGTCTCTTTGCCCCGCCCTCAAACACTGCAGTTGTATCTGAGACTGGAAGAGTTTAGTTCGTGTTGTTCATGTGGAGAAAACGCTGTGAATCCACACTTCTAGAGAATGAGACTCACACATCGCTACTGTTCGTGTCACTGACGAAGAGCTGAGATTCAGATATAATAATGGACGTTTAATTTACTACACATGCTGTGAGCAGTCAACCAATCACAGCAGACTGAGCCGTCCGACCAATCAGAGCAGAGCTGGCTCTCAGGAAGGAGGAGTTTAGAGAAACTGAATCTTCGAATGAACCGTTTTCAGACTCTTTGAGAAATGAGGTGATGTGCACTGTATATTATGAGAAAATTTATGTTATTTGACCTTTGATTCAAGTAAATATATTGTAAAAGACCTCAAAACAAAATTAGGAACATTTAAAATAGCATAATAGGGGCACTTTAAATATATTTTTAATTTTGTTAATCTGTTAATTATTTAAATGAAATATATTTCATGTAGTCCTATTTATTTTATTCCTTTTCTCGGATCACAGAATCGCTTCGGGTGCGTGATGTGTGTGAGAATCCTCATGTTCTGTTGTTTATGCTGTTATAATTGCATATGTAAAGCTAAAGCCCTGGAAAAAAATGTGTCACAGACACTCATCTATTTTCATTTAATTTAATTTGACATTCTAATCTTAACGGTTAATGATCGACTGAGCTTCGGTTGTCGGTCAGGAAAATAATCTAAATGAACAAAATGCTCTCATTACAATCCTCCACCAGATTTACTATATGCTATGTTCACGATAACTTAAAAACTAGCATACACGAGCTGAGACGTGAGATTTGATCGTACGTCCATATTGATAAATGCCAAGTTTTGCGTTGTACGTTTTCTATCATACATTCGTTTCATAAATGAGACCCACTGCGTTTTAGTTTACAACCGAACATTGGTTTCACTTTAGAGAACGTGTGCGAATCACTAGTAGTAATATTATGTATTAGTTGTAGCTAGTGTTAAGGTTAAGGACATTCTTAAGAAGTATTTTTGGGAATAGCGAAATGTTTAAGAAACTGTTCTGTGAATCCGGCCCTGTATAGACAGGAGCAGATGCAGTAAAGTCAGTATATGGACAGGTAAACCACAGTCACACTCTTAAGAGACTTCGCCCTGCGTATAAACACATGCTTCAGCTCATTTGCAGATCATATGCACATGCACTTCTTGCCTTCTTCTCTGTGAAGGACAGACGGACTGGATCTCTGAGATGCCGAACATTCCCTCAGGATACGAGATGTCAGACGAAACTCATCCTTCTCTCGCACTTTGTAACACATCTTTCCCTCGCGGGTCAAAATGACCCGAAGCCCAAAAATTATAGTTTTTTTTTTTTTTTGGTCCAGAAAGCTTATTTTATTTCATTTTGATAATATTTTTTCTATTTTTTTTTTTACATTTTTTATTTACCTTTAAATTACTAGATTTGATCAATAAATAATAAATAGTGATTTAAACACATATTCCTCACATTCTTTCAACTTTCTTTTTCAACTTTTCACTTTTTCAACTCAAATTCAAAATCACTCACAATTTCATGCATAACCCTTTTAATTCAGCTCTAAATATCTTACATTGGGTGTCTTTGTCGACCTCTTGTGGAAAAATAATAATATAACATGATATTTCATGACTCTAGATGCCCTTATATCTCTATATGGAGCAAATGAGCTGATCCTCTGGGTCCTAAAGTCAGTTAACTTCAGTATGCATTCATGTAGACATTATAAAATCATTTTTCTGGTAAAGATTTAGCATTTTTAGTTTGAATTTGGAGCATTTTGAGGTTTTTCTATGTGTACTGAAGCATTCCTCGCATCCCATTCATTCCTAAGGGGGTCAAATTGACCCGCGAGTGAAGGATTTGTTACTTTTTTATTTTATTTCAAGCACAAAACTCCTCGAATTCATTCAAAAAATGGTTTTGTGTATTCATGGTTCAAGTGCGACAAAAGTCCAAAGGGTCTTGGACCTCAATTTTTAATGAGTTTCAGGTCAAAATGACCCGAGGGAAGGATGAGGGTTAAAATTTCTAAATCATCTAAATTACTGAGCATGAAAACCTTTCCAATAGCCAATCAAATCCTTGTCCAGCTTTGACGAACACATCTCGTGTGCTGATTGGTGATTTCGCCTCAGAACAGATTCTGTAATGTGCAAACATCACATCAGGTCTCTGAATGTGTGCATCAAGTTTTATTTGAGTTAATCAAGATCTGAAAAGCCTTTCCTTCTGCAGCCCCTCTGCACTAATTTTATTTTGATTTTACCATCATTTATGATCCCTCTTTCTAAAAAACACCTCAAGCATCCACTCAAACGCTACACATGTGACCTTTAGGGTGAAACTGAACAGTGGGGTCAAAGGTGAAGTGTCAGATGTCCATGTTGTGTGTCTCTTCATGGCATTTCATTCTGTCATGGCGTGGTCGCTGAATGCTGAAACATGTTTTAAAACTTGATCCTGTATGTTTTAAAACAATGTTCTTGACTGAATAACTTTAGTAGGGATTAATCTATTTAATTCAGACAAATAAATATGTCAGCTTGAAAGAATGAAGAATGTTGTATGCACGTTGTTATAAAGAATGCACATATTATTAATTAAAAATAAATATGTCTTGTTTATTTATGAGAGTGGTTTTATTTAATTTTAAGATAAATTAAAACATGTTATATGTCACAGCAGTTAAATAAATCTGGGTCAAACCTTAACATCATTGATATTAACAAGTTAATAGAGGTTTTCTCCAGGAGTACTACAGTATATCATAAGTTTGAACATTTTAGAGAAATGCTTAATTGATGCATTACAATTTAATTAAACCCATTAGATTTTAGTCGACTAAATCTACTGTATCTATCTGAAATCTTATGATATTTAGTCGACTAAAACTAGACTAAAACAGTTCAGATGATAAAAATATGGCTAAAATTAAGTGGCATTTTAGTTAAAAGACTATGACTACAACTAAATAAAAATTTGCTGTCAAAATTAACACTGATATTATAGGCCTATACAACTGTTATTAGTATTATTAATCAATTCATTTGTTTAATGCCAAAAATGGCATTTAGCTTTAAAAAAAAAAAAGTAATAACTAAAATATATTTAATAAACTATTATTAAATATTTATTACTAGAGATATTTGATTCACAACCGTAATCTTTGGCAAAACCATGAGATTAAATATTGTGAATGATGATGCGCTCAGTAATTTATTGTTTTATACTATTACGAACTCTAATAAAAGAAAAAAATTCAATATCTCAGTGCGAAATATTTTTACTTTCTCATGTGAACGAAATTTTTTTTGTCACCGACTGAATGTTTTCTGTGTGTGTGTGTGTGTGTGTGTGTGTGTGTGTGTGTGTTACTCATCCATCTTCTCTCTGTGTTCCCATGGCAGCCGACGACCCCCGGCATCACCTACACGACCCAACCGACCCACAGACTCCTCCCTCTTTGACTAGTAGCCCCTCCCATTCCCGTGACCGACAGCGAGGACACGCCCACCCAGCCAGAACTCCTCCCCCTCCTGCTCCTCATCACACACACTAATACACACAGTTCACCTGGACTGCACAACAACTCTCTACAACCCTCTGTCACAAGTTTAAGTTTTCATTTTGTGTAGGTCACGGATTTCAAACTCATTATATCTGTTCGTTAGGCCAAAGGTCTTCAGTCTTTTAGATGCAAGGGCCTCCAAATATGATCATCCTGGTGCGAAGTAGGGTTGTAACGGTATGAGATTTTCACGGTATGATAATCGTCTCAGAAAATATCACGGTTTCATGATATACGGTATTAAACAATCCTTATTATTATTTTAATCATCTGCTACAATGCCCCTTAAATTAATGAAAACAGATAGGGTTTTTTGGTTGAACATATGGTTTATTAAAACAAACTTTTTTAATGAAAAAAAAAAAACTTTTTTGTGTGAGTCTATCTTTTGGAAAAAATAAGAAAGAAAAAATAAATTCCCATTTGAACAAACATGTCTAATCAATTGAATTCATAAAACCTTAAATTATTTTTATTCTTAATTTATTAATTATTATTTAAGTTAATTATAAGATAGTAGAGTCTTATGAAATGTATTTTATTTCCTCAGAAATTCTGGGTAACTTGTCTGATATAATTTGTCTGGATTCTATGATTTAATACAAATATATTATTGAAAATGCAATCAGATGAAATGTAACAACTTTTGTTTGTCTGGATAGGGTTACTAAATTAAAACAGACACAAAACTATATTTCTTAATGTTTAAATAAACTTTATTATTGTTGTTGTTATAACTAAGCTATATTCTATTGTACAATAGTAACATTTCTTTAAGCTAAATCGAACTTTTATTTTGACAGGTTGTACTAAACACCTATGAGTTTCAGTCAGAGTGTATTTGATGATGATTCTTTTAAATAAAAGCAGAGCAGCTCTGGATATGTTCATGTGTTCACGTCCTCATATGAGTGAGACGGCAGACGCTTTAAACACCATGAGCGTCGTCACACATATTTGAGTATGTACTAGGCGAAATGGCGCTGCTCATTCACACAGAACAAGCAGAATATACAGGGTGGGCCATGTATATGGATACACCGTAATAACATGGGAATGGTTGGTGATATTAAAGTCCTGTTTGTGGCACATTAGTATATGTGAGGGCTCGGACATATCTTTATGCCTGTCGGACTCGGGTCGGGTTCGGTTACTGCTCTTTCGGACGCGTGCCGGGCTCGGACAGAAAAATTCGGCCCGATCCGCACTCTAAACCCATCTTCGAGGAAAATCCCGCGTTCGTTTTTCAGATAACAAAAGTATAACGTTACTTGTTTTCGGCGGGGGAAAACCATAGGGGAAAACGAGCGCACATTTAGTGGAGTCTAAGCAGTCAAGTGAAAAGAAGTTGCATATGCGCAGATGAGATCTGGTTTAATTTTTTTTTTTTCAAAACCGTGGATTGGCAAATATTTACGATATGATAATCGTACATGCCAATATCGTGATAAATCGTCATACCGGTATACCGTTACAACCCTAGTGCGAAGTTGTCCTAAAATTTAAAAGTCAGCAATATATTTTCATGTAAAAATACTGAATTTATACTGTTTATAATTTATTGTATGTATTATTTATTTATTTATTAAATCAATTAATTTATTACATTTATTTAGTTTGTTTAATTATATTTCTTATTATTTATTTATTTTACACTAGTTTGAAAACCCTTGTGTAGTGTTGGGTGAGTTACTCTAAAAATTAGCTTCTAATTACATCTTCACTAGTATAATTAGGTTACTTATTACTAATTACTTGCTCTAAAAAGTATAGCATTATTACTTATTACTTAATAAATCACATATCAACCTCGACGACCAGTTGAAAACAGACATGAAAACAGCTCTTAATTCTTTCAGATAAATCATATAAAATTGCAAAATTATTCTTGAACTGACCAATGTAAGAGACATGGTTACATTTAGAGCTGGGCGATTTTTTCCCCTAAAAAAATCTGCGATTTTTTTATAAAAAACTCGATTTACGATTCGATTCGATTTTTCTCCCCCCATTTAAAACAAAATAACTGTGAACTGTAAATATATTTTAAAAATATATATTTATTGTATTTAATTAAAGTGCATCAACATAAAATTGCAAAGGCAAACCCTTTCTCTAACTGAAAAGTCACTGTGCAGTCAGTGTGCAACAAAGATTGTTAAACATCCAAATTATTTATACTGTATTTGGATTGAGCTAATAAAACAACAAAAAATCCTGAAGTAACTCTTGCCTGGTTCAGATTACACGATTTTTTTGTCTGTTACCATAGTCACTGTCAGATTACACGATTTTGACTCCTAAAAATCTTGTCATGTCGTGGACAAGAAACATGTCAGACTACACATTGTTTTACGACCAGTCATCGCGAGCCGTCTCACACACTCATTCACTCGCACATATAGGCTACACAAGGTCACTCACATAGCCTGCACACACACACACACACACACACACACACACTCACTCGCACATACACACTCTCTCTCTCTCTCTCTCTCTCTCTCTCTCTCTCTCTCTCTCTCTCTCTCTCTCTCTCTCTCTCACACACACACACACACACACACTCTCGCGCACACAGTCACACACACTCACTCGCTCACTCACTCGCGAACACACACTCTCACTCACTCTCCCTCACTCACTCACTCGCGCGCGCGCCGTCGTCATCGTGGAGGACCGTTAAAACATTAAACATGCTAGTCTTTTTGTCGTGATGTCGTGAAGCATCGAGGGCTGCGCCGCAGGGAGCGTTCTACGGAAACCCTGAAGGAAAATTTGGCGAATGCAAAATGTATGTATTGGGAGAAAAAAAATCTAAAAAATCGATTTTTTGAAAATATGAATCGATTTGACCTACCAACTCGATTTTTAAATCAAATCGATTTTTTTCCCAGCCCTAGTTACATTAACGTTAGATTAAATTAAAATATGTTAAATCCACTGTATATAGATTTGTTCTATAGTATTTAATGCAATTACATTAGAAGTAACTGGAATTAAATTACAGAAAAATTGAGAGTAATCCATTTATTACTTTACTTTTTCAAACGCTAAGTATTGATTACTGCATAAAGCTACTGTTTAACCATCCTTCTCGAGAACTGCGGATAATGTACAACATTCAAACCAAAATTCAGGAAAGAAAACTATTGGCATGTTTGAGCATAAGTTTGAAAACTCCCGTTGAGGAAAATCCAGATCTAGAACACAATGTTTTAATGAACTCGAACTCTTTTGACAGACGGTTGATGAGTTTTAGATCACTGTTCATGATATTCACCATATGGCTCCTTATCCTAAAGAATAAGCTTAACAGGAAAAGTTATATGAAGGGTTTGATGAATGCATTTCTCTCACTTTATTTTCTGCCATCTTTAAGCTTCTTTTGGTTTTCTGCCCGCCCCGGTTCGCAGACGCTTGATTTCCTACTGTATACGGGATGCATTATCTCTCCAAAGTGTGTTCTGGAGTCTCATGATAACTGCATCTTCTGGAATGTGCGTGTGTGCATTTGTATTTCTGTACATTACTTTTGGCTTTTTTTGTTTTTGTTTCGTATGTGTGTCGGGCTGCAGTGGTCCCTGAGCTCACGGGCCAGAAGACGACACCGAAGGGTAAATGAACTTTCCCATAGTTCCACAGTCTTTCCCTGTCTGCATCATGAGCTCCTCATAGTTGAGAAAACTGTTTGAAAATTGTTTAAATGTTGAACCTTAAACATTAAGTCATCATTTCCATAGTAGTTCACATATATATTTCAGTATAAAACACGAAAATATGGTGGTCATAAACATATTTGGACACAGTTAAATGTCTGAATGTCATCACACTAGTGTAACATGGTATTTTAGTACAGGACGTGGGATCCAAATACAGTGTAAAGTTTATTTAAACTAAATAAATCCAGGCAAATAACCAAAGAATCCAGGAAAAGGACAAGATAATCTAGACATGGGGAAAACAGAAACTAAAACAAACGTGCATGGAAAACCAGCAGACAAAAAAGAGAAGAAACACATGGGATTAAATACACAAGGTAACAAGGAACAGGTGATAGTGATTAGTTGCTATAGAGACAAAGTAAAGTAACCATAGCGACAAAAGGAAGTGAAAGCACAGGAACAATGAAAACAAAACTATACTTAAAAATAAGAGTCTAAAACACAAGAAAAGTAAACACCAGACTGAAATCATGACAAATAGATAGAAACTTAAAACTATGTCAAATTTGAATCGAGAACACTAAACTTACAGGCTAAAGATCAAGGGCTTGGTTAACCATGCCAATTTGAGACAATTAACTAATAACTACCCATTTTCCATTATGCACACGTCCTTGTCATTAAAACGAAATCTAAATTATAAAACTGACTCGAGATCACTTAAACCGTATTAGTTATTATTTGAATATCTCAAATAACGCGCAAGATATTGCCCGCTAAACCGTCAAACTCCTCTTACAAGTACAAGAAGAGAGCCTAGGCTACTATAATCATTCAACACTTTGTAAATAGTGATGTTATTTACTGCACGGCGGCAGATAATAATCCAAAAGTCTTACCTGTTGTTGATACAACAGTGGGATGCTGAAGCTCCAACATTTGATAGTTAACCAAGTCTTAAGTTAAAAACACAATCTTGTGTGGTCACCATCGTGGGTTACATTTAAAAAAAATAAAAATAATTTTCAGTCAGAAGTCTGATTTTCAACATTTTCAACATAAAAGTAAAACAAAAGTCCTCTGAGGGGATTTTACCAAAACGGTTTGTTTGGCGCCAATTTCATATTTGAACGAATTATTAACGCGGAGTGATACGAGACGTGAGAAGTAGTACCGGTAAAGCGGTTTAACGGACCAGCGCTATAAAATACAGCACATTTGTCAATATTTAGTGTTGTTTTAGGTTACATTTACAAAAAACACACGATGAGCGCTAATTATGTGGGCTTATTTGACTGCTAATTGCGTGATTGAGGAATCAGAATTAAGTATTCAGAAAGCCAGGCAAGTAAAATGTTTTCAAGCTAATTTTAAAGCATTTTTGACAAAGTTTGTACGATGTGAAATTCTAAAACAATAGATCTAGCTTTGATCACGAAGACAGTGTATGATGCTGATAATTCGGAAGAAAAACGGTGTAAAAATAAATAAATCAAACAATAATGAATGATTGAATGAGGCATTTATATAGTGCTTTCATAAACTACTGTACACCCAAAGCACTTCACAATCATATCAGGGAATTATTTATTATTTTTTGTGTATTATTAGTTTATGTATACATTATTTAATAATGAAAAAGATTAATTCTGCACACTGCTATAGCTTGCAAATCATATTTTAATACATTTCAGTCAGGCCACCAGGCGACCATAAAATCATATTTTTGAAAACATCCAGCTGCTTTTTATTGATTGAAAATTTTTAATGACATTTAGGCATTTTTAAGTGAACAAATACGTTGTGTTGACACTATTTTTACTTGATTATAAATGATATCTAAACTGTAATGATATTCAAATGTTTGTTAAGAATGAAAGTTATATTGTAAACAGTACACTTGATAGTGATGAGGGAACGTGGGGTTTGTCTTCTCAGCGTGTGGACTCTGAGGACACTTTCTAGGGTTGATTTGTCTCAATTCTAACTGTGTTTTTCCCCTTTTCTGCTTCCATGGCTCAGCCGTTCAAACACGAGCAGCCCCGACGGTCCCCTTCGCTCCACGTGACCCTTAAAACACTCTTCTTTCCCGCTTTCTTCTTCTCGGTTTTCCCCCCACTTTGAGTAAAACAACCACAAACCCACCAGCAACACGAGCAAAAAGAACAAGACGAGATGTTTCCTGAATCCTCGGCTCATCGTCCGGTTGAGCGCTTGAGAAACGAGTTCATCTCTTTGGTTAAATCCTCTAGAAACTAGAGGCCTTCCCTGGAACAAATCCTTCAAATGACTTCCTCATAGTATTCAAAAGCCATTTATTCCTACACTGCAGAAAAAAGAAATCTGTATTTTTGTCTCATTTTCCAGTAAAAAAGATGTCTAAGCACTGGAAAACTAGAGTTTTTTTTTGCAGTGTAAACGTTGTTGTGATGATGTAAAGCTTTCAGGTACGAGGACGTGTGCTCACCCTTCGTGATCATGCACAGAAATCATTCGTTCGCTTAGTTAAATCTGAACTTTTAGTGGGGCTGGATTGAATTTGAGAGTGCAATATAATCGGTATCTACATGCATGTCATCAAAAACATAATAGTGCAGTTTAAGGGTGAACACACGCTTAAAACCTGTTTAATTTATTTCACAAAGAAGTCGGTGTCTCTATAATATTTCATGTCGGGAAGGTTTTCCACACACAGACTGTATGGAATTGAATACTATACTGTATACTGCATACTATTTTCAATAAACAGCATGTGAAAGTGCACTATTCAATGCTAAACAGTAGTAGGCAACAATGTTGTCAAGTAATTAGGAGCATTTGCATACTATTGCGCATACTATATAGTGCAGAAATACTAACTAGTATGATGTTCTGAACATATCCACATATGATTAAAGGTGCTGTAAAATGCACATGTCCTTCTCAAAGACATGTCAACATGTATCTACATGCATCTGGATTTAAAAAAAAATCATTATTTACATTTTATGGCATGAAAAACATTAAAAGCACCTTTTACTTTTTTTTTTTTCAGTGTGTGGACAAACTTTCCCAAAATATGTGCTGTGCATTGAAATTATGCACATTTATTTTCCTGTCTGTAATTTAGTGTTCATTATGAAAGCAAAAATGAAGTCAAATATCACTGCAGGTCTATGCATAGAAATCATTATAGTTTGTTTGGTTGAAAAAATGAGAAAATATGAACGCAACGTTCCACACCACCAGTGGACTGTATTTCGTGATTCTGTGGTTTGCTGTAATAATAATAATAATAATAATAATAATAATAATAATGATGATGAAGCCCCTGTTGCTAATAGTTGACGTTGTGTGGCATGACCAGACCGTCTGCGGTGTCAACTGTGCCGTTGTTTCTGTCTTCAACATTCACACCAAACCTTCCCCGAATCCACTCCGAGTCTTAGTTAAACCCACTTATGATGAGAAAAGCATTACTGTTATTTAAGAGTTCAAATGTGTGTCATGGGCATACTGTATTTTAAGTGTGTCGCGTATCTTTGTGGTGCATTTATGCAAATTGTGACTAGTGTAGTCCCACGTGTATGATTATTGAATATTAAATTATTATGGTTAAGTGATTTATTTAAATTAAGCTTATTATCATGTGAAAAGTGAGAGTCTAGAGGAATAAACCGGGCCTCTTTCTGTGTTTGGACAGAAAGGTGTAACTATACTGAGTGTGTAACGTGTGAATGAATGAATGAAAGTGTGTAACGTGTCCTCTGCTCACACCAGTTTGCCTGGCAGGGCTGTCGTTATTAAAGTTAAGTGTAACAAAACCTTGCTTTTGTGCTGTTTTTCTTGTCGTCAGACGGTCTAAACTCTTAAAAATAAAGAGAATTTGTTTTAGCATATTAATATGCCATGCAGTTTTTCTTATGTTTGTATTTCTCTGGGCGGCCATTTTGGCCACATAAGAAAAAAAAAAAACTTTGGTAAATCATAATTATGAAGTGTCAGTAGACAAAAAGTCATAATTATGAGATAAAAAGGCATAATGACGTGAAGTTGATAAAGAGATCTCAAAATGTGAGTCAATTTAGAGATAAAAAGTAAAAATTATGGCATGCCAATTTTGACTATTATTTACCAAAGCATGATTTTTTTTTTTCTTACACGACAGGCATATTTTCGACAGAGTGCAAATAATTTTCGAGGTTGTTAATCTATGATATTTGCGTCAGCCTGCATTATTTCAGTTTATTCTGTGTTTAACAGCAGAATTCACGGTGAAAAACTACATTAACCATGATGCAGTACAAAACATTCCACCAATCAGAGTCGAAAAAAGTAAAATTGGCCAAAAGATCTCATTAGCTCCGCCCACTCCCATGAATCACTGCGAAAGACGTAATCGAGACGATCTCCACAGTGGCTGAGAGGTGCAAAACAAATCACAATTATAAAAACAAAATAACAAATCCAAAAACAAATCAAAATGTTTTCTGACTTATTTTGTTTTTAGACTTGCCATTGTGTTTATAATTTGTTGTTTTGTTTACTCTCAGCCACCGTGGATCTCTACGCTCATAGACATTATAAATGTCTATGTCTACGCTCTTTAAATACTTAATGTGCATATATATATATATATACATATACAGGGTGAGCCATTTATATGGATACACCGTAATAACATGGGAATGGTTGGTGATATTAAAGTCCTGTTTGTGGCACATTAGTATATGTGAGGGGGCAAACTCCTCAAGATGGGTGGTGACCATGGTGGCCATTTAGAAGTCGGCCATCTTGGATACAACTTTTGTTTTTTCAATAGGAAGAGGGCCATGTGACACATCAAACTTATTGGTAATGTCACAAGAAAAACAATGGTGTGCTTGGTTTCAACGTAACTTTATTCGTTCATGAGTTATTTACAAGTTTCTGACCACTTATAAAATGTGTTCAATGTGCTGCCCATTGTGTTGGATTGTCAATGCAACCCTGTTCTCCCACTCTTCACACACTGAATGGCCCCCAAGGTCTCCCGATCTGACCCCCTTAGACTTTTATCTTTGGGGTCATCTGAAGGCAATTGTCTATGGTGTGAAGATACGAGATGTGCAGCACCTGAAACTACGGATACTGGATGCCTGTGCTGGCATTTCTCCTGCGGTGTTGCTATCAGTGTGTGAAGAGTGGGAGAACAGGGTTGCATTGACAATCCGACACAATGGGCAGCACATTGAACACATTTTATAAGTGGTCAGAAACTTGTAAATAACTCATGAACGAATAAAGTTACGTTGAAACCAAGCACACCATTGTTTTTCTTGTGACATTACCAATAAGTTTGATGTGTCACATGGCCCTCTTCCTATTGAAAAAACAAAAGTTGTATCCAAGATGGCCGACTTCTAAATGGCCACCATGGTCACCACCCATCTAGAGGAGTTTGCCCCCTCACATATACTAATGTGCCACAAACAGGACTTTAATATCACCAACCATTCCCATGTTATTACGGTGTATCCATATAAATGGCCCACCCTGTATATATATATACACACACACACATAAATATACATACATATATACATGCACACACACATATATACACATATATGCATATTTTTGCAATAAACTTTACATAAGGTTTTGTTTTTAATTGGATTGTGCTGTTTGCAATGCCTCATGGGATTGTAGTTTCCCTCACTAAAGCCGTTGTCTCAAACTTTTGTCTTTTCAAATACTTTTCTGCTTCATATCGAAGTCTGTAGTGCTGTGATTCACCTCAGCTGGTCAGCAGTGTAGTTTCTCAGCGAGATCATTAAAAGAAAGTTGAATAAAATCGTACATTATGCCATTATAAACACAAACGCTTGAAATCACAATCAAAAAAGCGTGAAATCATGTGACCCTGGATCACGTCACCAGTCACATGGGTTTATCTGTGGCAATAGCCAACAATACATTGTATGGGTCAAAATTATCCATTTTTCTTTTATACCAAAAATCATTAGGATATTAAGTAAAGATCATGATCCATGAAGATATTTTGTACATTTCCTACTGTAAATATATCAAACATGTATTTGTGTGAGTGAATGCAGCACAATCGCCAACATAAATGAACAACTTTAAAGGAGATTTTCTCAATGTTTCGATTTTTTTGCAGATTTACAATAGTTGTATTTCAGCCAAATATTGTTGTTATGAAGTTAAATTATGAAGCTAAAAACAAAACAAAAAGTGACTGGTTTTGTGGTCACATTTATGAGTCCCACATCATTAACTTCAGACGCTGAACAGGTTTTGTTTTGCTCGATCAGGTTTATTTAGGAGGAAAATCACCACATGAAACAACTCATTATTCCTTCATTGTGTTCCATCGGTCGTAATTAAAACAGATTAGTGTGTAATTCATCATTATCCCAAATAAATAGAATTCTCCTGTAGTTCGGCTGTCGTATGAAACCACACAAACGGCGCGTCCTTTTTCTTCCCACAAGACACCTCTCTTCTTCAGCAGGCAAACGCAAGCATCACATCCACTCTTCTCCCCCCCATGAATATACAGTATGATACACAGTTACATTATTTACACATCTGGTACATCAACAAGCTCTGCAAAATAATCTACTTGATCTGAAAATATCGGATTAAAGCCCACGCCCCCAAAATAATCACTGTAAAATATATTCATACACGCAGAACGCAGATATAAATGCATAAAGCTTGACGTCTACAGATGTGGCCAATAAAAGTGCTTTAAGGGTCAAATACCCCGGTACTTCAGACCAAACACAGTATTCAGATGTGAACTCTTATCAACATTCCAGGTACACGCTCACATTCGGTGAATATAGATATGCTAACACTTTCTATGAAGCATGTGTGTAAATATTCATTCTACTTAATAACGTGTGGAGTGTTTTTGTAAATACCTGTAAGCAGATTGTGATATGCATATACTTCTAAAGAGATTAATGCATTTAAAAACAGCCTTATGCGACGCATTCACTCTTTAAAGGTGTAGCCGTGAAAGAAACGGGTTAAACTGCATTGCAATTATGTACAAAAACACAAGAGAACGGCGTCATAGAAAGTGTTATCAAATCCATCTGACAAACACCCATAATGCTCTTGAAAGTGTGTGACTGTGGAGGATGTTGTTTAGAGATGAACCAGGAGGAATATTAATTTCATTTCTGTACAGCTCTCATAAACTCGCACTCACTCGACATCAACGAACGACTCTGAACTCTCAGCCGACGGCGTCATACGAGTTCGCCGCAAACAATCTCAGGAACATCTGGAACGCTGGTTCTGGGAAAAACACAAGGTGCTCGTGTGTTTGTGGGGAATAAAATATGATTACATCTTTCAACAAATCCCAATAATGGCCAAAGAGAAGCAAAAACAACTGTTTCCAACTCGAATGATCTTTCTAATACATTACCGTCTCAATGCTCTCTGCCCTACATGCTTTACAAGCGAACAAACACTTCACCTTATTCTTTCAGGAAACACTTCATCTTCTTAGTCCAGACCTGCTCTAATCATATCGTATAATGTTACATGTATGAGATTATTATGTAACGAGTGATATGACTCGTCACTGATTGGTCTATTGCACTTATGTTTGATAAAGTGAAGTAATCGCACGGATTGATCAGGGAGACACAAGAGCAGCAAGAACTGATATTCTTATGGATTAACTGGTTTACACACAAACCAAAAATGGAGAGTTTCAGAATCAAGATTTCTCTAGAAACCAGAGAAACGAAGAGTCCATGTCGCCGAACGTCCCGAAGCCGAGCAGGAAAACAGATTCAGACACGCTTTCAGACCACCAGGATCTTGACCTCGTCGTGTTCGTCGGGCCGGTAGAAGAACGGGATGCAGGGGTTTTCCCCCAGGAATGGAGCCGGCCTGGCCTGAGGATTCTGGATCTCCTGCAGGAGCTGCATGATCTGACGGGCCGTCCCGTCTTCTCTGGGTCTCAGGGACGGGTCCGCTGTGGATCCGGGTCTCTCTGAACTCTCGGGGTCTGTGCTGGACTGGGCCGATGAAGACACGTCCACCACCGTGCTCATGTCCAGAACCGCTGGGGGAACAGGGAGGAGTTTAGGATTAAACTGACACAGGACTCGGAAAATAAATAACATTGTTTAATCTGATTATGCAAAAACTGTCTCCCTCAGATCCACCGTCTCCTGCATTATTCAATTGACCGTTCGCAAAGACCCGCCCCCTCTAGTTACTGTTGCTATGTCCGACAAGCCACGCCTCTCTCACGCCACACCATGTTCTCACACAGTGAAACACACATCTCGGAGCAGAGAGGACACTGACAACACACTGATACACAGGACAGACCAGCTTACTTGTGATATGAAACAAAGTCTAAACTTTCAAATTTGGTAATTTTTTAAAGACATTTCAACAATAAATAGCGTTTTGTGGCTCTTTAATGTGTAATGTGCTGGTGAACCGATCATCTCTTCCTTCTAGTTCATTTATAGCATCAAATAAACATGAATGAACATCAGAAGGAATGTTGTTTAAACCGTGGAAAGACGTCAGTACACTCCGTTTCTCAAGTTCAAATCCTCCAGCGTTAATCTACTAACTCTCCTCACTGCTTTGTCGGACAACAATGGCGGATTATGATTGGTCAGATCGCCTGTCAATCAACCTCCCTGCGAAGGGTCAAATCAGTTCAATAATACTGTTGATGTAGCAAAAATCATCAATTATTAAACAAAGTAGCATCTGTGGAAGTGGAGGAAACAAGCTTCCATATGAGTCAGCTGTAAACACTTCAAGCACTACTTCTTTGGTTTTCAAGCACTACAATCAGCGATCTCACTTATCAAACGATATCTTTTCAAACTCTAAAAAAGAAAGAAAAATAACCTAATAAAACAAAATGGTACAAATAAAGTGCAGCAATGGGTAACTTTAACTACTGAAAGGACACTATGACAAAGATATCACTTTCTTTATTCAAACTGATTTTTTTCCCTCATGAATATATGACTGACCTGAATAATGAAAGCAGTATCATATACTTGGATATTTATGAGCAATATCTCGCTCATAGCCATGCGAAATGGCTCTATATCTATATCAAATGGGCTGCAGTTCATTTTGTGTGAAAAGATTGTTTTTATCAATAAAATGTATATTGTCTTTCAATAATTCAAGCACTTTTCAAGTACCTTTTCATAAAAATGTCTGTTTTCAAAGGTTTTCCACGAATTAAATTTCCAGTACTTTAAACACCTTGTACAAACCCCTGTATTCATTGCTTCATCAAACAGCTTCGTCATCTAGCTCAATTCAGTTCAAGTTTTGAAGATAAAGTTTCCACAATGAATCAAATCATCCGAACGAACTAAACCACAGATCCTGATGCTCGTGTGTGTGTGTGTGCCATAGACTGTAAAACAATATTAGAAGTAGTGTCTGTGAAGTCACTTGTAATGTTTCTGAAGAGCATTTTTAAAGCCCAAAGTGGGCGGAGCCGGCCGTCGCCATCTTGGTTGAGCGTCACTCCCGGATAAACGAAAATGTGCAAAAAGGTGTATTAGCTGAAGTGACGTGACGCTAACAGACAGCAGACAAACGGCTAGCAGTGACATCAGCGACAATCCACCTGTCACTCAAGTGGCCACGCCCTTAATTATGCAGAACTTTAAGGCTTAATATCATTTAAACAGATGAGTTGTAAAAAAATTCACCCCCCTCACAGTCGTCATGAAGGGCAAAATTAGCTTTATAGACCAAAACCAGTTTTTGTTTCAGGCTGTAAACATGTTTTTTTCTGCTGTAAAGTTGGGCATTTTAACATGGAGGTCTATGGGATTGAGTCTCTTCTGCAGCCGGTCTCTAGTGGCCAGTCGATGAACTGCAGTTTAAGTCTCTTCAAGAGAGAGAGACAGGAAGGTTGCCGCTTGGTTTGCACGAGTGTGACTGTTACCTGGACTGTCCACACTGTCGCTGTCCATGTTTTGGTCAGCAGGTCGAGGCTGGTCTCCTCCAGACGGCAGGAGGTCAGGGTTACTGACGGCGCTCATGTATCTGCTGTACCACTCGTTACGCTCCCCCACCAAACGCATGACCAGGTCCTGCAGCTCGGCTAACTTCACCTGAACAACACACACACACACGTACGTACACGTCAAACATCACGCCGCAGACCTCACACCATCATCACAGAGATGCTCCTCGTACCTTCATCTCCTCCTTGTCTTTGGCCAGCATGTTGATGTATTGCTCCTTTTCAAAGTGTCTTTGTTTCATGATGGCTCTCTGGTTCTGATACAGCGCGATGTATTCACCTACACACACAGAAAACACATTTTCTGTAAAGAGAAACTCCCTCCAATGCTGATAAACTCAAATGGTCAAACACAAACAGATATCACTAATATGCTGATATAAGCTGTTTTTCTTCTAGCACGCATTCGCAGAAATCTAATTTTCACATCACGATAATTGCTGAAGCTTTGTTGAATTATGATAAAAAGATATGAAACCTAAATAGCAATGTTTAAAAAAAAAAAAAAAACGAAAATTACTAAAAATTAAACAAGCATATTCAAAATATTAATAAAACTATACTCTAAAATACCAGTGAATATTATAAGTACTTGGTGTTGTTTGATAAACAAGCAGTTTGATAGCATTGATAGCAGACTAATGCAGTTATTAATACTGTTATTAATGAGAGAGAGAGAGAGAGAGAATAATAGTGAAACTAAGTTTATCTGCTTCAAGACAGCGCCGTTATTGCCTCGCTAGTGAGAAATGTCATGTAACTAAAGTTGTTAAAACTATTTTACAGATGAAATCATCAGAGAGGCGCTAATAACGTGTTTCTGTGTGAGTGTGTGTCTGTACTGTATGTGTGTGCGTTTGAGCTTGAGAAAGAGTGTGTGTGCTGTCTGTACATAATAAAACGTAATTTTGTGGCAAAAAACATGGAAATAATTTGTCTTTTTTTTATCCCATTGTTTACTATATTTATTTGTTATATTTCTTTGCTTGGCTGTGTCGCTGTGGGTTTTGGTTCTGTCGGCTGTAAGGACCTTTGAAATAACAGAAATCATTTGGCGAGGTAATATGGAACTGTAATGCGGTCAAAACCTGCTGAAACTACTTTAGTTGTGCGGTTATTGCAAAATAATTGCACACCTCAGAACGTTCATCAACCAATCAGAATCAAGCATTCAACAGCCACATACTATAAATGAAAAATGATGCATTTTTCAAGCAATTAAGAAACATTCTGCACTTTATGCATTTTGACACGCAGTGATACCGATCCGCTGACCGTGTGTGTGTGTGTGCAGCAGCGTCTCACCGATGGTGTCCGTTTCTCCGGACAGCTGAATGCAGCGGTGCTCCAGCTCCTCCAGTCGCTCCCTCAGGTCCACCTTCTCCTGCATGAGTTTGGTGAAACGCTCCTGGAGTTTGTCCATGGCAGCACGCAGAGCCTCGTGCACCTCCACTGGAACCCCGTCAGAGCCTCCTACACACACACACACACACACACACACACACACACACACACACACACACACACAGACACAGACACAATCAGCAGTGTAGCAAAGAGAGCAAAAGCTGTAGTAAATAGTCAAGTTGTTAAATAGTAAAATTCTAGAAAAATATGAAGCAGCACAACGGTTTTCAACACTGATAATAATCATAAATGTTTCTTGATCATCAGATCCTCATATTAGAGTGATTTCTGAAGGATCATGTGACACTGAAGACTGGAGTAATGATGCTGAACATTCAGCTTTGATCACAGGAATAAATTATTTTACTAATATATTCACATAGAAAACACTTTCTAAATTGTAATAATATTTCACATTTTTACTGTATTTTTTTTTTTATTTGAATTTTTACTTAAAACTAATATTCAAATTATATACAAATTTAAAAGGCATAATTTCAGGAATGTGGAAAAAAGATTTTGGCTTGTCTCCTGAGGCCATTATTATCAATATTATATTTTTTATTTTACATATAAAATATCAACGCACCGCAATTAAATTGTTTATTAAAAGCAATGACATAACATGAATGTCGGTAAAAAAAAGTGCATTATGTTTAAACTAACATTTATAAATCAAATATAATTTTGTAAATTGCATAAAAACTTGTGAATAAAACAGCTTCATGTATTTATGCATACTTTGATTCACACAGACGACTTTTTGCATTTAAAAACGGGAAAAAAGTGTCAACTTTTAAAAATGTTTTTTAAAAGTTGAATTTCTTTTAACTTTACACGACATTCTAAACATGCAGCTTTCTAGTGCGAGACGTGAGTGTATCGGTCAAAGATGTCCGTCTAGCGCATGTTTACATGAAAAACAATGGAAAAGCAGCGCAGAGAAATTGTGTTCTCTATTTCTGCAATGTTTCAAATAAAAAAAACAGCAGCACCAAATCTAGTGGATTCCACTATTAAGACAAACAAAAACATTAAAACACAACAAATTACTTTTAAATCATCATCACATCTCGTTAGGCCACTGATAAGGCTGCCCGACGCACACCTAAAATTAGATTGGACCGCTTTGCATTGAAATGCGGAATTTTATTTTTTAATTTTAATTTGACGGACCTAAAACCAAACGTGTGAATGAGTTTTCACAAAAGTGTGTAGACGTCTGAGGGATTTCAGCGCAGTGAATGTCTGCTCATGATGAAGCCACACCTGTCTCTTCACTTGTGTTCTGATGATGATGATGATGATGATTAAGATGCTCGTGGCTCATGGCCGTCATCTGTTGCCGGGCGGCGTGATGAAGCCTCCTCTCCTCCTCGAACCGACGGCTCATCTCATCCCTCTCATCCTCCAGACGGGACAGGGCGGAATGAATAAACTCCTCCTGAAATTATCAGAGGGAAAGAACAATTCACCACAGAGAGGAAATTAATATTTAATGAGGAGAACATGTTGGGTGGAGGTTGAGTTTTTGCATGAAAAGAAAGTTTTTATTTATTTATACATTTTAAAATAATATTGCCATTATTATTATTATTTATTAATACAATTTAATACAATACAATATATTAATATAATATAGAAAATAATATATATTTAACCCTTATTATAAAATATAAATTATAAAAATGATAAAATATAAGATAATTATAAAAATACTTATTTTTACACTACAAGTCACAAAGCTAATATTAAATTCCATTTATAATATTAAATTAAATGTATATTTAAGTCTTAAATTCTGCACTTTGAAATGCTCATGATTCTATAATTTGATATAACATAATAAAATATAATATATAATTATCTCCTGCTTTGAAGGTCTCAACAGATGAGAAAAGTCCTTTCAAAAGGTGAAATCAAACTATTTTTTCACAAAAAATTAACTGACTGAATAGTGCATTTTGACTGTAAATCTTCATATCCAGTGTCACAGAAGTCTATTCAATTGCTGCACATTTGAATAAACTCACCATGTCTTCTCTGGTCTCAAACTCTTCTGGAATGGCAATCTGGGATTTCTGGAAGCTCTCTGGGAGCGAGTGGCTTTCCAACCCATCACCTTCAAACATCAGTGGGGTAATCGTCAGTTAAGCCACTGTGGTAGAGCAGATGTTTCAGAGAAAGCTGGGACTCACCCTCGTCTCTGAGTGACGTGTTCATGACAGACCCGTTCAGGAGCTCCTGCACTTCAGTCTTCAGCTCCTCGTTGTCTCTGGCCAGCTGGTTTAGTTTCTCCTGCAGGGAACAGTAAAGCAGGATGGATATTATTATCCTCGAGCATTTAAAGGTGCACTGTGTAATATTTAGGAGGATCTGTTGACAGAAATGCAGTATCATATACATAACTATGTTTTCAGTGGTGTAAGTATACCTTACTTAATTAACCGTTATGTTTTTATTACCTTAGAATGAGCCATTTCTATCTACACACACACTTACATTGAAATGCGCTGACATGTTTCTACAGTGGCCCTAAAGGGACAAACGCGTTTCATCACTATGTTGTTCTTCATGCAGAAAAGCGAGCTAAAGTCAGCGAATAAAACACTGACACAATGATGAACAAGTAACAATAATATTCACAATAACATTGTTTTACTGAATAATAAAGTAAACCTAATTTCGACTTAATTTATCTTTGTAAAGAAACCTCATTGACTAACTGGCTACTCTCTGCAGTCTTAGACGACGACATCACTTCCCGTCGGCCACCGTAACTTCTGCTCTTCGCATCCTCACCACTAGATGTGGAACAATATATCGCAATACAAAAATGCAACAATATGTATTGTGGATAGTTCACCCAAGATAAAAATCACTACATAAAAAAATTAAATTCAAGTTTTCAGAGTTTTAGTGTCAGTACTACATTAAACTACTATATATAATGTAGAATATAATGTATAATAATAATATTATAATAATAAGAGTTCAGATGCAAAAGCCTCTAAGTGCCATCTGAAATTTTCTTCTAGAATGATCATTTTTATCAAGCTCGTTTATTTAAGTTCAGTAATTTCACTTAAATGGCAATGAAAACGACCTATTAATTGTCATTTAAGTGAAATTACTGAACTAAAATTACTGAATAAAAATTATCATTCTAAAAGAAAATTACAGATGGCACTTAGAGGCTTTTGCATCTGAACTCTTCATATGCTGTGATGTAGTTAATCTGTTTTTTTTTCCTTCTTTTTTTTGGCTAGTTGAAGTTCTCAATGGCGGGTAACTTAATTTAGTAGCCAAAATGGCCGGAGAGTGAAAAAGTTCAGTTCAAACCCTGGTCGCAGTAATATCGTGTTGTGATATGTATCGAATCGTGACATGAGGGTATCGTTCCACCACTAGTGGACGCTAACACAGTGATAGATGAAGTCGATCTGGTGGCGTTCACCTGTGCCTCCTGCAGCTGCATGTGACTCTGCTCCAGCTGCACTTTCCCCTGCACCTCGTCGTGCTGCAGTCGGTCCATCAGCTGCGCCTGCTGCAGGAACTGCTTGTGCAGATGCTCTCGCTCCGCCACCAGCGCCTGGTATCCGCTCGTGTACTGCTGAAGATGGCTCAGATACTGATCCCTCTGCTCCTGCACCGACGCCACCTCGTTCGACTTCTCCAGCAGCTGATGAGATGAAGCAATAATCAGGTTGTGCAAAATGACTAAAGCTGCGTGCAAATGCATATCCCTTTAAGGCAGCAGTTCCTTTAACCATAAAATATCTTCCCCTTGAGATTTTAAGTTAAAGTGTGGTGCAAATCCAGCTTCAGTGTAGTTTATGTGTCTATGTGGTGTTTTTAATCTGCTTTAAGACAAAGCATGTGTAAGTTCATAAGTCGACACCATTGCTGAGTATTTCCTCCTTAAAACTGCAGTGAACCAAAGACAGTCTCAAAAACACGCTTTGAAATCGCTGGTGTTTCTGACGTCACAAACTACCTTGTAACCAATCAGATCAGCGTGTGATCGTCAACCAGTGGATCTCTGAGCTGAGTGAGTGAGTGGAGGCGGGGCTCATTTGCATATTCATAGAACCGCGTATACTAAATGAGGCAAGGGTGTCGAGTTACATTCAAGATATTTTAAGGCATGAAAACTTTTATTAAATATTTCATATTTAAATATTTATTTCAAATATATTTATTATACATTTCAGTGATCAAAGATGAGTTTTAAGGGATACAATTATTGATTACAGGGGGACTTTAATATTTAATTTAAATTAATAATTTAAAAACATTTGCATGTTCACAGTTCTCTGATGTCAGTTAACAGATAAAATCTTTTATATCTTTTTATTAAGCATTTTACTTTGACTTTGTAGCTGGACTTTAAAGTGACTAACACTCCTTTATAGTGTCTCAATCCACATTACTTTCACACTGTTTAGGGAATCCTATCAAAGTGAACAACAACAAATTATTTTTATTATGTTTAACCCTAATTATAAAATAAAACAGAAATATATTACGGCTAGAAATTATAATTGTACTTTAAAATAATGTTATATAAGAAATATAATAATACTTAAATTTTTATACTACAAGTTACAAAGCTAATATTAAACTCCGTTTAGAATATTAAATTAAATGTATATTTAAGTCTTAAATTCTGCACTTTCAAACGCTCATGATTTTAACATTTCAAATCCTCAAGCTTCTATTTTGGAATATTACTGGTGAAATGCTACTTTTGTTGAAATTATGCAAATGTGTAAATAGAGTAAAACTCACACACATTGTGTGATTGATACTCTGGTACAAGACATTTAATAACATGTTTTTACTCCAAACTCACTTCATAACGTCAATCGAGTGTTTGAAAACATCATTCTGTAAGATAAAGTGGCTTCTTATCATAGAATAAGGCAGGCAAAATATTATTTCACAGTATTCTATACAGTAATAAAGGCTATATCCATTAGCATTGAAGGACCAGTATATGGAGTTTCTGCATTAGAGCGCCATCTGGCTTTCAGATGGAGCAGCATTTACTACTGATCACAGAGCCGTGCTGCACTGACAAGCAGCGCATTAAAATAAATAAATAAATAAATAATTTGCAGTCTTTGCCAAATCGCATGTGGTTTATTTTCAATTAATCGTGCATCCCTAATAGTGGCTCAAGCCATGTTTTATCTTCAATGTTTCAATTATTACCGTCAGGGAAATGTTTAGGGTTCCATTATATAAAAGCAACTGTTACAAAATAACTTTTGCACAGGTATCTATTAATATTTTAAGTAGTAAGAGGTTGGAATAACGTAATCAGCACGGCTCTCTTTTAAAGGGGTCATATAATGGTACATGCACTTTTACAAGTTGATTGCACTGAAATGTCTGTTGGCAGTGCCTGTACACAACCATCCTATCATGATAAAAATCCATCCAGTGGTTTTGTTTTAATCTCCTTATATGTTTGACCATCTCTGAAATCAAGCCGTTCGATATTGTGACGTCATAAGATCGTACGCCCCTCCCGCTATTGTGATTGACAGCCGTGTTTCAACACAAGACCCGCCCTGAGCGAGCTGTGACAGCCGTCGTCATAGTAGTCCGCCATTGTTGATATGCTGGAGTAGAATGGCGTCTAAGCGATTGTGATGTTCTGTTCTTAGATGTAATAAGGAACACAGCAGTCATTTGGATGTTCCTAAATCCGAGCCGTTGAAGAAGCAGTGGCTGAGTTTTGTTTTTGAAGCGATATGCCCAAAGGATTGACGCGGGGATTCCCTCACGGGGATTCCCCACGATCGTCTGTGCTTTCATGTTTGCGCGAATCATTTCACACCAGACAGCTTCACAAACGAGAAAAAACGGATCGGTACCAACGTGTTCCTGCTGAACCTCCAGAAGATGTGAGTGTAATGTTTTATTAACCTTTATATTAGTATTTATATTAATCTTTGCGAAATTTGCAAACCTTGCTGCAGGCTTCACGATGAATGCGTCTAAGGTTTACACTCAGGGTACATTACGGCATGTTTTCTATGTACGACGTTCTCAATATAATTCATAATCCCACGTTTATAACGAATAACACGTGGTTATTGTGTTAGATATGGTCAGAGAATGTCTAATACGGTGTACCCACAGAACAGAGGGGCGGGGTGAGCAAAGCTCATTATCATTTAAAGACACATGCACTCAAACGGCGTGCTGAAAACAGAGCTGTTTTTGACCAGGTAAAATTAGTGTTTTCTTACAATACTAATGAGAATTTTTAATTAAAGTATATTACAAACTTTTAATCTAGACCCTAAAGAATCATATTAGCTTGTACAAAAATGGCATTATATGACCCCTTTAAAGGTGATTTTTATGATGTTTCATAGTTGTGCATAGTTGGCTGCATGTGCACGGTTATTGTAAAAGGACAATAAAGTATAACTCTAACATCATGCAAGCCTGTTTATTTAAATTTTACATAGGATACATTTAATGATTATTGGCTCTAAATGGACACAAACCTGTTCTTTGGCATTGTGCAGATCTTCCTGTAGCTGACCCATCTTACGAGCGATCTCCTTCTTGATGTGGTTCTCGGACTGCAGAGCGCTCGTCAGCTCCATGTTCTCATTGGTCTGAAGGAGGAGAAAGGTCAGGGGTCACATTCGCATACGTCATCTTTCACTAGAGCTCACCAGTAGGGATGGGCCACGCTGAATTGACATACAGCATGTAAATGATATTATTTGTTGTATTTTCCTGTAAAATAATGTTGTTCATTTGGAATTATTCAGCCTTTATGAGCAAGCAGAGACTAATGTGCACGTGATTAATATTCATGAACCCGGAAGCTCATCAATCCTTAGTGCAGTTTGTATTGTTATTCTTATAATCATTTGTTAACAAACAAGTATTCATTGCGTCAATGAGCTCATTGTATCTGCATTAAATTACTACATTTTTTAAATAATACATTTTTTGCTAAATGTGATTTTGTATATGTACATTTCTGAAATACATAACTTAGACCATTACCTCTGATAACAGATCACTGTAAATTGTAATATGGACTTAGTATGAATATGAAATGATGTGTATTGTGAAAAGCGCTATACAAATAAAAGTAAACTGAATATTAATCATTAACAATAATAATCAGCATTATTGTTAGTTTTTTACATTTCAAAATTGTAATTGATTTGAATTATTATTGTGTGCTGTTTTTCAGTACAGTCGCACTATTTAAACATCTGCACTTTTACAGAAGAAACGTATTATCTGCAACTTTTCCATTTCTGCCAGGGCGGGGGTTTGGATTTTTACAGGTTTTTTTTATTCTTTTATGTAATTGGTATATTATAGAAGCCTATTTGATGATGAACAACAACAACAATTTGATGATGGGTACGTTTTACTTTAGATCAATGTTTGTGTTTCTGAGGCTCTGTAGAATGCTTGCAGCTGTCACTTGAAGCCAAAAACAGCAGTGAATGGTAATAAATTTATTATCATTGATACAGTTATCGCAATAAATACCAGAAATCTATATTGTGATATAGTTTTAAGTCCATATCGCCCATTAGGGCTGGGTATCGATTCAGATGTTCCTGATTCGATTCTCGATTCGACTCAATGAATATAGATTTAATACAAATCCTATATTTATAAAAAAGAACAGTGAACATAGGTTTACAAGGGTACACTTGGGTACATTAAAACAGAACCCAACTCTATATTTCAAATGCATACAATGAATAGACAGGATTTTGATGCAAGATGAAAAATTGATGCAGTAAAAAGGACAAGTCAGAACAGTCGCACGCCTTGATCAAACAGGATCAGGTTATTTTATGTTTAAGACTGAACAAACATAAAATCTCCCAGCATTAGCTGTAACGTGCAAGCCTATGAGCAGTCTAGGAAAACTAATACTGGCTTTTGGGTGATAGATAAATAAATATGGAAAAAAAATCGTTTTGTGGTCTTTGAGAATCTGTTTTGAATCGACCACATTTAAAACTTTCAATCGAAAAATCGTTGCGCATCTGAGCCCTATCGCCCAATCCCTACTCACCAGCTTGACAAACCCGTTCTGAAACTCGGCCAGCTGGTCTTTGAGGTCTCGGTTCTGAGCCAGGGCTCTGCTGATGGTGGCTTTATCGCTCTGGACGTCCTCCAGAATACGGAGTCGATCCTGAGCGTCTTCAGCGGCCCGTTCGGCCTGCCTCTCCAGTTCTTCCAGCCTCACCTCCTGTTCCTGCACCAGTCGGCTCAGCTGCTCGTTGTCCCGCACCTACAGGACACAAGAGAAAACATATGCAAATCATGTGTAAATAGAATAAAACACGCATATTGTGTGACTGATCCTCTGAAAACATCGGATAACAAGCTGCTCACGTGATTTGATAGCGATATCTCGATTATTATTTTTTTTAGGTTTTTAAGAATGCACAAAGAATAGTGACTCAAGCCAAGTTGTATCTACAATGTATCAATTATTAGGAAAACGTTTATGTAAGGAGTGTCTAAACACTTAAGGAGTGTCTGCTAGGACTGAATGATGTGACGATATATATGAATATCAAAAGCTATGTTTTCATCCAAAGTTGCGAATTTAACTTTAGTGCAAAATTGGAATATGACAAAAAACATTTGCAAATAAGAGAACTTTGTTCAAGAGAACAAAATATCACAATCTCTGTTGAGGCAAAGTCACGCAAGTTTTTTGTTGCGCATCAAGGGATATTCTCAGTAAATGTGTTTTCGTTGTAGCCTATACGCATGAAAAATGTATCTGCCTCAATTAAGTGCATTTTTTATGCACTTTTTTCAAAATTTATTTTTATTTTAGCATTTCCATCCAGCATTTTTTATATATATTTAGATATCCCAAAATGTGCATAAAAACCGGTGGGTGGAAACAGCTATTGTGAAGAATGATGGAGTCAAAAGGGTTTTGTGTAATGCATTTAAGAAATGTATTCATCTAAATATACTGCAGTAAGAATTGCATGATCTCGTATTTTCACATAAACACGAGTAGCGATTTGTGAACTTTGTAAGACAAACACAGTATATGCATGACATCACCTGTGCTTGGTACTGTAGACTGAGAGCGTCTCTCTCCTGCTGAAGGCTGCTGATGGTTTCCTGAAGGGCCAGTTCATTTTCTGAAGGGCCTGAGACCTGCGACACGGCCTGCAGCTCCTGCTCTCTGCTCATCAGAGCTGTGGACACAACACAAATCTGTCATGTTTCTATCTGACGAGAGTACGGCTACAAGTGGTATTTATGTAGTGTATGTTTTGGGCATTTGTTTAGTTTTTTGGCAACTGAGAGGAAAAAGTAAGTGATTTAGGGTGTGTTCACACTTGTAGTTCGGTTCTCTTGGTTCTTAATAACACATTTAGTATTGTGTTCAATGTGAATAGGGCGTAAAGAGTGTGGATCTCATGTCTTGTACCTGCAGCGTTCTCCAGTTCTATGATCTTCTCCTGCAGCTCGTGGATCTGAACAGCAGTGTTGTCCCTCTCCTCAGACATCAGACGTACCTACACACACACACAATACATCAACATTAGTGATGCACGATATATTGCCCACCATATCGGTATCGGCCGATATATGTTAATTTTTAATGTTATCATTATCGGCCCAATAAGAAAATTTGTCTGATATATTAAAGTCGATAAATAATAGATTTTTTCCTTCAGCTGAGACACCTCAGATGCGCACTGTTCAACATGCTTGAAATATGATTAAAATCAGTAAAAAAAGGGAAAATATAGTTAAGAGCATGTCTGTCATATCGGCCACATAAAATGATGAGAACATCATTATAATTGTGTGTTTGGGACATGGATTTTAATGTTGAGACTTTTTGTATTCAGGCTCCCAAAAATTATATAAAAATTTGGATTTATCGACCAATATATCGGTTATCGGCTTTCAAATATAAAGAATTATCGGTTATCGGTATCGGACAAAATGCTCATATCGGTGCATCCCTAAATCAACACACTCCGGGAGGGTATGAACATGTGTGTGTTAGGGCTGACATCGAAATAGCGACCCATCACAAAGTCTGCGATTTAATGAAATTAATATATGTGTGTTTCAGAGTGAATTTACTATCATGTCACTTATAACATGCATTTGGGAATGAAACGTGTGGCAGCCATTTCACCGGATTTGTAATGAGAAGCACTTATAGTTGTACTGTAAAATAAAACACACACACACACACACACACAACACACACACACGTATATGTTTACCTGAGACAGGAGCTGTTCTGTTTTGTCTTTCCACACTCGTCCCTCCTCCTGAATCTGTGCAGCGTACTGATCTCTCTCCACCTGAAGCTGAGCGACGGACTCCATCAGCTGCACACACACACACACACACACATAAACAAAGCACAGGGAATTCAGAATGACAGAGGAAAAACACTGGCACAAGCCATTCCCAAATAACAATCCCTTCACACACACACCTGAGCCGCGTGAGCCTCTAACTGGTGCTTCTCTTCCAGGATGAGCTGAACCTGCTGGTGTTCTGATGGAGGACCCGACTGACTGGAGAACTGGAGGATTTATGTTAACAGACAGGAATTACTCCATGAGATGTGGTTACATCATGCGCAAAGTAAGGGCTAGATGCATGCAAACTCTCTTTTGACGTTACTGTCCAGATCTACTAAGGACACGCAGTGAAAAATTAGCGATGAAAAGGCATGGTTATTTTTGTGGCTGATCTTTTTGCATATGCATCTATATGAGTTTTCCTTTCAGACATGACATTTATGGGAGGAGAGTATTAAGGTTTGCTGTAGTCACTTTACTGGTATTTGCACCATGATTAATTGCCCAAAGAAAAGTTGGGTAGAGCAATTCAAATTCTTATCGATTCCCAGTTCCGATTCCAATGAGGTAAACAAAGAATTAAGTCAAACCTTCAGATGTCAAACATATTTACTCTGTCTTTTTGCAAAACATTTTGTTTCAGCTAATTACCATGAACAAAAATCAGCAGCCGATAGACCACTAAAACTGGAAAACTTTTTATTAGTTATGGCTGTTCATTTACACGACAGCAGCATTTTAGGGTCCAGAAAACACCAACTTTTGAAAGCGGGTTACAAAACGCAAGTTTTTGATAACGATACAGTTATCGTCACTGTGTAAACTACAAAAACACGAATTTGTGAAAACGGTGACATCTTGTCCATGCATATTACGTGTTCAGCCTATAGGCGAGTAGGGCTTCTTTACCAAGTGACATCCCCAACTAACGGCCTGACAGCAGAATACAGCGATTTTAGTTGTTTTCGCAGACCTGCGTGAATGGGAATAGTTTTGACCATGTTGTCGTCAGTACACGAAACTTTTAAAAAACGCGAAGGAAAAACGTTTCCACTTTAGAACGGCATTGACATGTAACCTGAGAACCCTTAACATGTAACATGTAACCCTTAACCTGAGAACCTTTTGCCTATGGATTTAACAAAAAGTCCACAGCAAAAACAACTAGCCAATTTAAAACACTAGTAAAGACAAGTAAACAGTCAGTAATAAAATAAGAACAAATAAACAATCTATCTAGCAATAAATAGTGTTTAAATAAATTGTTTCAGGTAGGTACAGAAACTGAAATCAAATTTATGAAAAAATTTAAAATCAGGGTTCTTGCAGGTTTCAGCAAGTCAAATTTAAAACCTTTTTAAGACTTTTTAAGACCATAAAGATTGAAATTTAAGACCTACACGACGCATTACCAAATAAATATTCAAATCAAAGAATTCATTCTATTTCAATGAATTCAGTAATTGAAAAAGCATTAATTTAATTTACAGATGAATCACATTAGTAACCTTCCACACCCAACAACACGTGTCAGAGAAAAGAACAGAATCAGATATAATTTTTTTATAGAAAATTGCATATTATACTGTAAAAAACACATAATTAGTTGATTTTAGTTGATCATAACTAGAGATGAAATGGCATGAACATTTAATTCCATTATTATAGTGACAAAAATGATCACGGTTATCACAGAATCATGTTCAAAAAGTATTAATACTATACAATGAAATCAATTCACCAAGTTTTATGTCGAAAACCAGCAAATAACAAATAAATTTAGCAGTAATATGCACTTTTTGTTTACATAAACATTAAAATAATACCATTAAAAATGAAAATTTTTAAAGTGTCTTGCGTGTTATATACTAACATGTACAAGTTAAAATAAAGGTTTGACAAAAAAGGTTTTAGAAAAAGATAAACCTCACATATTTCAGACTTTAAATATTTTTTTATAAAAAGAATGAGTCAAAAAAGATAAATTACTGACATTTACAATGCACTTTAGCTTATCTTTTATTATTAATAGTAAAATTCGGTCCTATTTTCCCGTCTGGAGTCTGTCGTTGCTATGCAACCATGCCCTGCGTCTCCACAATGACAAAGAAGTTGTAGTAGCTAATGGATTTCCACCACCGAAAAACGCTTGCTACAAGATTTATTTACGGAGAAGAGAAAAACACCCGTAGTGTTTGGGTGCACCCCCATCCTTCCTGTTGACTGAGCTTTCAGACAGCGCCTGGAAAAAACGAGCGCGTCGCTTCAATTATGAGCACGTTTACCGCGCGCCTACATTTGAACGAACTTGAGCGTGCAAAAGACGCGATATGTGAACGGCCTCTTGGCGAGCGACCTCCAATCAGGCCGCGAGCGACGTGTTGGAGACCCCTGCACTAGAGGGTGGTAGGCTACGACTCGATACTTTTTTGCTACTTTGTAATAACTTTCTGCGGCCAGCATTTCTGGAAATAAACGAGGGTAAACCCTTTTTAAGACCTGACTAAATGAAATTTAAGACCGCAGATGAAAATCTGTCCGTTTTTAAGACGTTTTAAAGGGACACTTCACCCATTTGCATTAAGCTTTGCATTGTTAGAAACCCAGTCATACTATTGAATGGTCGTGCAACACTCTCTCATTTTCCCCTGAGATGGGAGAAATCTGTTATTTACCTCTTACACTTCCTCCTACAATGACGCAAAAATCGTCATTTTGCGTCATTGTAGGAGGAAGTGTAATAGGGGGGGATTTCTGTTGAGACTACAAGCACTAGTTCCTCATCTTTCCCAGGGGGCGGGACCCGCTCACGCTACAGACCTATTACAGATCAGTGGGTGGGACTTTACGCTCTGAAACTGAAAGCAATATCCTCCATCTTGTTTGAAGCTAAGCTAACAGGCGCTGTGGAGACAGATGTAAAGTTATGACCATAGCGGAGGAGAGTGCTCAATATGATATAGACTAGAGGAAGAGGATTTCGGAAGTCTGATGCTTGAATCAGGTGTTTGTGGCTACCTTTACAAGCCGCATTATAGCGAAGAGCAGCCGAGGCAGAAGACCTGCCTGCCGCGGACGAGGAGCCCGGACTGGCTCGGGTTAGGGCGGACTGATGGCGCCGGTGATCTCACTATGCAACTACGAACCGCTATGAACACAGAGATAGAGTCCGTCTGCGGCAAAGAATTTCAACGATGACAATTTCTCCTGGACGAAATCTCTGAATCAGACGAGGACACGGACGTTTGTGTTGAGAACTATCCTAGTTTCGCACTGCATATGTTCTGACTGAACATCCAGGTACCATGCAATAATTAACCTTTTCGAAAGAAATACAAACGAGGAGTAATGCACTATATGAGTTCGCCAACTAACTAGACATTTTGTGTGAATGTGAAATGAATTTCAAGCTCTGGTGGTAGCTAGACTTGTAGACGGAAGAGTGATTTCTCTTATAGGCAGATATGCGCTTTCTGGATTAGTGGGAGTGGCTTGCGGAGCTGTGCAATGTGGTGCATTGTGGGAGTTGTTGTCTTTCATACAAATGCGTCCTGAAGTTATTTTTTGTCTTTTCTCGTTCACAAAGGCACCAAATTCAAAATTTCTTTTACATTTCGACTACATATATGACCCACTTTAAATAAAAAGCAATGTTCAAATGGGTGAAATGCCCCTTTAAGGCCTTAAATTTAAAGTTCAGAATTTTAGACTTTTTAAGACCCCGCGGGAACCCTGTAAAATAACATTGCATGGTCTTCGCTTTATACATAAAATGGAGGAAAAGCCTTACCAAAAGTTATTCAGTCGAGATCAGCAAGTGATTTTTCACTGAGTTCTGTTCTTTTATTAAAACTAATGACAGATGTCAGCTGGTATATTAGGCTGCTGTCACTTTAGGAGCGAATGCACTGACCCATTATACTATTACACAAGTTTCCTTTCTCAACCGTTTACGTTCACTTAAGACATAACCGTTGTGAAAGAGATCTTGCATGCCGTTTTGTTTGCGCACACACATACAATGTGCGCACACAGAAAGCCAATTGAGTTCTCTTTAGTGTCTTCTTGCACTTGAATGAGCGGAATCGACATTTTTATTTTATATTAAGAGTCTGCAGAACTTTTTACTGGGATTGCAGTCTCATATGCCCTGTTCAGTAAATCTGGCCCGTGCACAGTGTTTTCTCACCTGCTGCAGCATGTCGTCGGCCATCTCCAGCCGCTTGCGAAGCTCATCCACCTCCTGTTTCAAGGCATTGTTCTCATTTACTCTCAGCTTGAGCTGCTCAGAAAGTTCTGAGCTCTGCTGCCGGGACTCCTCGCTCAAATTACTGACAGGCACACACAATATATTCATATAACATCTCATTTTCAGAACCAGTTTTACATGATATATTACTTCACCTGTTATACTTAAACTAAACAATGTGCAATAATCCACCATTTATACCTCCTTCACAAACACAACATTTTCTGATTATTTGCACTGACTGGTCTGGATCTTAAATGCACTTTAATTCAATTGTATTTATACAAACATATTTATTCTTATTGCTCTTTGCACTTCTGGTTAGATGCTTCTATTTCTCATTGGCTTTCTACTGTACTCTGCACAATGCCAATAAAGCCGGATGTAATCTAATAACATATTCATTCATATAACATCTGCTGCTAAATTAGGGGTAAAAACTTACTTAAACCTGAGGACCTCCAATCGTAGACTGTCTCTCTCCTTTTCAAGCTCTTTATTATGCTGTGGAAACAAGGGTTTTTTAAACCTAACCTTGTCTTTTAGTCATAGCTGATAATGAAGATGAATGGAGGATCTGCTACCTTCTCAAACTGCTTCTGTTGTGTCGAGACTGAAGATAATGTCCTCTCTAACTCAGACACTCGGTGTTTACTGGCCTGTAGCCGCGAGCTCAGATCTTCTGCCTCGCCTGCACACAAACACACACGTGCACAGATAAGTGTAAAGAAAAAAAAAAAGGTGGATCTCGCAAGAATATGTGCAGGTCATACATCAAAAGAAATACAGTAATACATTACATATTGCATAAAGAAAAAAAAAGTAAATTTTTAGGCCTAATATCACTGAACTCAGTGTTCAAGCTTATTCACCTCAAAAACGCTGAGGTCAATGAGGCCCATGATCAATCAGTTATTAAAATAAAAGAAAGAAATAAAGTAGACAAAAAGATTGAATCCAATATATGCCAATTTGAAGGCCAGTCATTTTTGACCTAGAACACCACAAGTGTAATCATATCACACAATTTTGCAAAATTTGGCAAGGCGTTTCACCCAGTGTGAGCAAAGTCAGTATGTTTTAATGTTTTACACATGAACTATGACCTAGATATGGTCTTTTAGATACGGGCGGCAGTGGCCCAGTGGTTCATGTAGGTTGTCTACAAACCGAAAGGTTGGTGGTTCAATCCCCGGTTCCACCTGACCAAGTGTCGAGGTGTCCATGAGCAAGACACCTAACCCCAGTATGAATGGGTGAATGTGAGGCTATATGTACAGCGCTTTGGTGGCCATAGGTCTGTGAAAGTGCTATATAAATGCAGTCCATTTACCATTTACCATTTTAAATAAGCATTGAAGCAAACACACACATTTTGTAGGTGCAAGTTAGTGAAAAACACTTAACAGTATCTAAAAGCATCTAACAGCACACTTGTTTAAAAGTTTAGGGGTGTTGCTGAAACATTGGTTAAAAATAAACTTAAGAGAGTGTGCAGTTATGAGAATGAATCTGACAGTGTGTTATTCACGCACACACACTCACCTGACTTCTGTCGTGCTGCCTGCTGTGTGTAAGACAGGGCCGTCTGTAGCTCTGATTTCTCCGACACCAGGATCCCGATGGTCTGAATGTGAACCTGAATGAGGACAAGCATCATTAAACACACACAAAACTTCACGTTTGTATAACAGCACTGACATTAACAGGGGTTTTCCTGCATTGAAAACATTTTGGTGGCAGTCAACTTTGATCATTTAAAGTGACAATATCTGTCATTCTGCAGAACCAGTACCTGCTAATCGCCAACTGTATTAAAGGAATAGTTCACCCAAAAATGAAAATCGTCATCACTTACAGTTTACAGTAGCCATTGACTTTTTTTTCCTACTATGGACATTAATGACTACCGTCAAATGTCTGGTTACCAACATTCTTTAAAATATCTTCTTTTGTGTTCAACAAAAGATAGAAACTCACATACAGGTTTGAGGCCGATTAAATGACGACAAAAAAAAGTTTAAAATGCTTGGTATAATGCCCTTTTCACAAGATGTAAAGTAAGTCTCTGATGTCCCCAGAGTGTGTGTGTGTGTGTGTGTGTGTGTGTGTGTGTGTGTGTGTGTGTGTGTGTGTGAAGTTTTAGCTCAAAATACCCCACAGATATTTTTATATAGCATGTTAAATTTGAACTTTTTGAGGGAGAGCAAAAGTGCACCGTTTTGTGTCTGTTCCTTTAAATGCAAATGAGCTGCTGCTCCCGGCACAGGGGGCGGAGCTTCAAGAGCTTGTGTCCTTTTACCTCACACACACATGCACTGAAAATTTATGTAGCTTATGTGTAGTTATCTTCTAGTCATTGATTAGCATATTCTGTCTTGATAATCTATAAATCGCGTTCCCGGGGGCGGGTTTATGTAAATTTTAGGTTTAGTGATGTGGTGTAGTCTCTACCAGACGTTTGTTGTAGTCCTTAAAAAGCGATTTATTTAAAAGCAAATATCTCCCTTTGCTTTGAACTTGAGCGTTGTAACTTTGCAGATGTTGTTTATGCTCAAACAGCAACATTACACACTAACTAAAGTTAGAAAAGTGAAATCATAATCAACCACCCCTTTAACTTGTGATGTTTTTCATATAAATATATGTGGGATGCGATCACTCAAAATCAGACATGCCTATAGTACTGTATAATATCTGTTCACCTGTAGCTGTTCACGCATCGCTCCCTGCTCCTTACTGAACTTCTGCTCAAACTCCTTCCGCTCCTGAGGAGAAGAGATGAAGCACATTAGAAGTCACACATTAACAAATGATAAATGATCAATACAATAACACCGCTAGCCACGCTTACCTTCTGCAGTTGATCAGAAAGCTCCTGAGACTGCTTCGTCTGAAGACACAGAACAAACATGGTCAACGTTTAAAAAAAGAAAATCATTAAACCGACAACATCATTCCTAAATGTTAAACAGGAACCTGAGAGTTACTACAGGTTAGTGCTTCATTAAAGACAATATGAATTAAAAATGTATCTTATTCCCTTAAAATGTGATAACTGCGCATCAAAACATTCTGAAGGCCATGAGGGAGGGGGAATATATACAGTATATAATATATATATATATATATATATATATATATATATATATATATATATATATATATTTTTTTTTTTTTTAACAATGAGCAATATATTTACAGTATTAATCTATCTTTGTTTACATTAGTTAATAAAAATACAGCTATTAATTGTTAGTTCATGTCAGCTCAGGTCCATTAAATATTAACAGATATAACTTTTGAATTTAATAATGTTTTAGTAAGTGTTTTAATTAATATGAACTAAGATTATCTTGTTTGTAAAAATCTTCACATGTACAATCCAATCAAACACTTAAAAGAATAAAAAAAAAAAAATGATGAAAAAAAAAAAAACTAAGAAATATAGATTTATGTATTAATTGCAACCATTTAATTAAAGCAATAAGGCACTCAAGACTGCTATGAGTATATTCACAATATAGCATGACCTCTGACATGAGCATAAAAACAGATGTTTACTAGAAAATGCACTTGTGTCTGAATAAACACTAATCATACGTGCATTTAATCAGATGTGAGAAGATCACAAAGAATGCAATCTTGAATATATCATTTTTAATTGCATATTAAAATACAATGTTGCAAGCTGTGTGTGTCTCATTGTACTCCCGTGTGAATGTCTGCTCCGGGATCATAGGACGTCATGCACACACACTTACCAGTGTTTCGAGTTTGGAGGTGAGCTGGGTGTTTGTTAGTGCGCTGGAGTCCAGAGCAGCGGACAGCTCTTGGTTGCGAGTCTGACGTGGCAGAGAGAGAGAGAGAGAGAGAGAGAGAGAGAGAGAGAGAGAGAGAGAGAGAGAGAGAGAGAGAGAGAGAGAGAGAGAGAGAGAGAGAGAGAGAGAGGAGAGAGGGAGAGGGAGAGGGAGAGGGAGAGGGAGAGGGAGAGGGAGAGGGAGAGGGAGAGGGAGAGGGAGAGGGAGAGGGAGAGGGAGAGGGAGAGGGAGAGGGAGAGGGAGAGGGAGAGGGAGAGGGAGAGAGAGAGGGAGAGGGAGAGGGAGAGGGAGAGGGAGAGGGAGAGAGAGAGAGAGAGAGAGAGAGAGAGAGAGAGAGAGAGAGAGAGAGAGAGAGGGAGAGGGAGAGGGAGAGGGAGAGGGAGAGGGAGAGGGAGAGGGAGAGGGAGAGGGAGAGAGGGAGAGGGAGAGGGAGAGGGAGAGGGAGAGGGAGAGGGAGAGGGAGAGGGAGAGAGAGAGAGAGAGAGAGAGAGAGAGAGAGAGAGAGAGAGAGAACAAACAGGAGGTGATACAGTGTAACACAAAGAATCTGTTATACGTGTAACTGAACACTAGGTGAAGGCGGATAAACAGGCTTTCGTTCGTATTCTAGCAGGGCGACATTTAACATTTTACTCAAAAGTGAGCTCTTAAAGTAGAAAGAAATGTGTTCTCTCTATTCAAATTAACACTTTATTCATCAAGGATGCATTAAAATGATCAAAAGTGACATTAATAATATCACAAAAGATTTCTATTTCAAACAAATGCTGTTCTTTTGAACTTTCTATTCATCCAGAAAAATATGAACTATTTTTAACATTGATAATAATGAGAAATATTTCTTGATCATCAAATCATCATATTAGAATGATTTCTGAAGGATCATGTGACACTGAAGACTGGAGTAATGATGCTGAAAATACAGCTTTGATCACAGGCATAAATTACACTTTACTGTATATTCACATAGAAAATAGATATTTTAGACTGCAATATTATTTAACATTTTACTGTACTTTTGATCAAATAAATGCAGCCTGGGTGAGCAGAAGAGACTTTCTTCAAACTTTTGAGTGAGACTGCAACTAATAAGCAGAGCCTCTTTCTGTCGAGCCCGTGTTTGCGAAGCTGGAACAGGATGTTTGCTCAGTGTGTAGCAGGAGATCATGTGAGCGCCGGATTAAATGCCAGCACTGCAATAACGCACATTCTGAGAGATACACAACTAATTACACCAATTAAAGACGTCAGTAGTGCACAGCAGAGAGAAGAGAAAACGCTTTCAGATCTTTTTAATTCTTTATTTTTACCAAAAATGTTTGAAGTCCCCCTGTGGTGCAAATCCAGCTTTTAATGTTGTTTATGTGTCTATGTGGTGTTTTTAATGTGCTTTAAGACAAACCATGTGTAAATTCATAAGTCGACAGCATTGCTGAGTATTTCCTCCTTAAAACTGCAGTGAACCAAAGACAGTCTCAAAAACACGCTTTGAAATCGCTGGTGTTTCTGACGTCACAAACTACCTTGTAACCAATCAGATCAACGTGTGATCGTCAACCAGTGGATCTCTGAGCTGAGTGAGTGGAGGCGGGCTCATTTGCATATTCATAGACCCGTGCATACTAAATGAGGCAAGGGTGTCAAGTTACATTCAAGCTGTTATAGGCATGAAGAAATGTTTTTTCAAGGAAAAATCATTTAAATATGTAATTTTGGTGATCAAAGAAGAGTCTTAAAGGATAAAATTATTGACTACAGTGGGACTTTAAATTGTTCTTGATAAACCATGAAGGAATCAATCTGGGATATAACTGTGAAAATTATATTAAGTGACTGACGCACTTAAATAGACCATCAAATCAACCAATACTGTAAACCCCTACAGACTTCAAGCTATTTCCATCATAAGAACTTCAATAAGATTATCCTGCTTGAGCGAGATTAGTGACCATATGGGGTGTTAATTATAAACCTCTACTCCAAACTAAACTACCTTACAGTACAGCAATACAGTTCAGCACATATAATAAAATAAAAAAAGGTGTTTATGTTGAAGATAAAAAAGCAGAATTAATGTGAATTAAAAAAAAGGTGAATTAATAGTAAAACATATCGAATACCTCCAGTTCCTTCTCGTTGACTGCCGGTGGATCGCTGTCTCCATTGATGTACGTTGATGACTGCATTTCACCCAAGATGGAAATAAAAAAACAATTAGCATTTACACAAAACAAAACAAATGAATCGGACGTCTTGAATCATTTGATTAATTCATCCTGAAATGGTTGATATTTGGGTTTAAGAATTTAAACAGCTTCTATCATGCAACATGATATATTTATTCCTTTATTTTTTTAACTCGCTCAATGCACGAAAATTAAAAAATATTGTTGGTTCATTTGGGAGGAACCATTGGAGTTTAGTTCCTAAAAGTTAAGATCAAATCAAATATAAATATTATGCATAAAAATATAAATTAAAAATATGAAAAATACATAATTTACTATCTTGGCCTCATTGCAAATGATTCATCTGTGCATGTTAATCAAAAAAAAAAAAATTAATACTTCAGAAATGACTTTTCTGCTGATGTAACCAAGCAGGGCAGGAAAAATAACATCGCCCAATGACATCATAGCATCATAATCCACCCAAACACAGACATTAAATCAAGCAGACTCACGTCAGACAGAAGTCCATTGAGCTGCTGGGAAAGCTGTCTCAGGCTCTCTGTGGACGACAGCGGCCTGCAAACACACACACACACACACACACACACACACACACACACACACGAGTTCAACATTACACAATTTAGAGTTACAATGAACTAAACATGTATTACAAACATACAGAATCAACAGTGTATGAACTGACAGAATAAAGCAGCAAGCTACATGTTCCATGCAAATCTGAGGTTTTGTATTTGGTTGGAGTCTACTTCTATTTCTGTAAGTGTGTGTTTGTTATATATATATATATATATATATATATATATATATATATATATATATATATATATATAGATAGAGAGAGATAGATAGATAGAGAGAGAGAGAGAGAGAGAGGGGGGAGAGGCACGGGCGTGATCGAAAAGTCGCAAACTGTTTACTTATATTTGTGTGTGTGTGTGTGTGTGTGTGTGTGTGTGTGTGTGTGTGTGTGTGTGTGTGTGCGGCGCGGGCGCGATCGAACAGTGGAAACATAAAAACATACTCCGTCATTTTGTTTATACAGGACATCATTCAAACTGCAAAGTGTTTAAGTTACTGTTACTGTTAATTAAAATTAAGGAAAACAAATATATTAATCTTAATTGTAGCAAATTAATTTTCAATTCATTCAGGTACAATTACCAAACATATTTCAAGGTCTTTTTGTCTTTTTATTAATTTAATTTAATTTAATTAATAAACTAATTATATAAAACTATTGTCAGTGCACTACAAATAAACTGGTTCTATGCCTTTACTTTATTAATAAAACTTATTTAAAAAATACAAGGCTTAAGTAATTTATTTTCCTTTGGTGGTACAGCCTGAGACATGCACAAGCCTTCTGCATTTCTGTTTTGCTTTTCCCTCCATCGTACCGAACTCGTACCGAACCGTGATCTCTGAACCGAGGTATGAACCGAACCGTGACTTCTGTGTACCGTTCCACCCCTAATATATATATATATGAATAGTTCATTGCCTTTGACCAGGGTTATTATAGTTAACTGAAACTAAAGCATTAAAAAAAACCTACGTAGATACAATAAAAACATAAAGAAACGTATTTGAGTTCAGCTAGTTAAATTTTGTTATTTTCATTTAGTTTAACTTGTTATAATAAATAAGTAAAACTGAAATAAAAATGAATAAAAACTATTCAGACATTTTTCTTTAAAAAACAAAAACAAAATTAACTATTAATTACAACAAACAATAACATGAAATAACAAAAATGTATGTAAACAATGTAGTACATGTAATTAAACATTATGTAATACAACAAAAATGTATGTAGATATAACAACAACATTTTATTTAAAATTAAAATAAAAAATATACAAAAAATATATAATGATAGTAAAATAATACTGCCTTCAACACTTTGAATCCAGGGTTATTAAAGTTAACTAAAACTATTAAAAAAAATTTTGTTACTTATTATTACTACTAAATAAATAAAATATAAAAAACACTATTTCAGCCAGTTGTCCAGAAAACATTCATCATTTTAATTTAACTTGATGTACTAAAATAACAAAAATTGTAAAATTAGTCAAAACTATCGGCATATTTAAAAAAACAAATACTAAAATTAAAAACTAATTCAAATAGTTATTAAAAACTAAAATAACACGTGTGAATCAAAGCTTGTTCTCCGTGTTGTGATTCGTCTCAGAGCTGGTTGATTTGATTCAAGGCTTAAAACTATTTACTAAAGATTTTTTTTAAATGCATCTTTAGAAAATGAATGTGAAAATATCTCCAGAAACTGAGCGGTCACAGTTGCGCTCTATAAAATATCAAACTTTCTGATTGGCTGTGATTGTGTCGTGCTGCGTTTTCATGGTATAATGCCCATATTGTTCAGAAATAATGATCAAATTCACCTTTTCTCTTCCAGAGGATGTTCGTCGCCATTTGCATCAGCTGTGTAATTCTGCTGGAAAAACATACGAATGAAAAACAAACTTGAGAGGCAAAACAGGATGTGACAACACAAGAAAACACCTGACAAAGAAATACATTAAATTAAATGACATGCATAGATCAGATTAAAAACATGAGCAAACAACATCTGAACAGTTAAAAGACAAACGGACAATGGTGATCTGACAACATCGACGGCATCAAACACCCAGTGATGGTTTTGAAACGCAGCTCAGGTGACTGACATTAAGACACACACACACACACACCTGCAGGGCAGCGTTATCAGCGACACACTCAGTGTTAATAGCCGAAGCGGGGTTAGAGACGGGCGAGTCTCGGTCAGGATCAGCACTGGCCTCTTCCAGCTCCTGTGAGACCCGGTTCACCACATCCACACGATCCTGACGCAACACAGCGACAAAGACACATTAAACTCAGCTGGTGCACACACACGCTCACATTCGCACACACACATACACACTCACAAACAGAGTCATACACACAGTCTCTCACACACACAGTCTCTCTCACACACACACACACACACACACACACACACACACACACACACACACACACACACACACAGAGTCACTCACTCACTCACTCACTCACACATACTTTATTAAAAGTGAATGTTTCCAGGCATTACTCAATTCAATTATATTCACAAACATTCAATCCCTGCAGGCACTAATGCTGCTGATTATGACAGAGCATGAAACATGGATTTTGCATGTCAAAGTTGCATTAAAGTAATAAACATAAAAACAGCATGTGATGATCGCGGAGTAAAACATATAAAACATTTATTTCTTTATAATAGCGTGCACTGATGAATCGTTCAAGAACATGAATCAAGAAAGACTCTGATTTCATGTTGACTATAAAAACCGCAGCAGATGATGCAAAAATCAACGTTTCCAGTGATGATCTCACAGCATGCGAGGGAACACAGATGACCGAACTCAAAGAGGAAGGAGGAAAGACAACGGGAGGAGAGGAAGGATGGCGTGAGTGTGTGTGTGTGTGTGTGTGTGTGAGTGAGTGAGTGAGTGAGTGAGTGAGTGAGTGAGTGAGTGAGTGAGTGAGTGAGTGAGTGAGTGAGTGTCTTGAGTGTCTATCTGAGTGTGTGTGTGTGTGTGTGTGTGTGTGTGTGTGTGTGAGTGAGTGAGTGAGTGAGTGAGTGAGTGTCTTGAGTGTCTTGAGTGTCTATCTGAGTGTGTGTGTGTGTGTGTGTGTGTGTGTGTGTGCGAGTGAGTGAGTGAGTGAGTGAGTGAGTGAGTGAGTGAGTGAGTGAGTGAGTGAGTGAGTGAGTGAGTGAGTGAGTGAGTGAGTGAGTGACTGTCTGAGTGTGTGTGTGTGAGTGAGTGAGTGAGTGAGTGAGTGAGTGTCTTGAGTGTCTGTCTGAGTGTGTGTGTGTGAGTGAGTGAGTGAGTGAGTGAGTGAGTGTCTTGAGTGTCTGTCTGAGTGTGTGTGTGAGTGAGTGTAGCTCACCTGACTGTTGTTGACACATGGAGGCTGAGACACTCCATTAGTCAGACTAAGATCAGACACCATAACTTTGAGAATATTCTCAATCTACAGGGGAAGGAGAGGCAGACGATAAAGGAGAAGGAGTGAGAGAGGAGGAAGTAGTAGTAGTAAGAAAGTGATAAAGGAAGCAGGAAACACTAGATGAAGGGTTAGTAGAGCCTGAGCCAGATTAACCAGCCATTATATGCAAAACAGACCTTTCGGTTAGAGTCTTTCTGAATATTGTGAACAATCTTATTATTTTTGTTTTTTTATATATTAATTATAATATGTTGCTAATTGAATATATTAAAATAATCATTTAAATTCTCTATAATGAAAAATGTTATATTTAACTTTCATATAATTATTATATTTAATATATTTAATTAAATGAACCGAAGTACAGCAAAATATAAAGATATAAAAATATATACAATTTGTTGTACTGATTTGAATTATTTGAATACAATTTTTTTACATGCCGTTCAATATTTTTATTTATTTATTTATATTTCACTGCACTGCTTTTAAATGAAGTAATTATGTTAGTTTTAGCTCAGTTTTAGTTATTTATTTTCAGTTAGATAGTCATTTTAATGCTTTTCAAAATATTAATAATAATAACTTTTTTTTAAAGCTGTATATATTTATATATAAAGACTATATATATATATATATATATATATATATATATATATATATATATATATATATATAGATAGATAGATAGATAGATACTATATATATATATATATATATATATTTTTTTTTTTTTTTTAAAATCAGATTTATTTTAATTAACAAAGTGTTAATAGCTGTAGTTAACAGTAATAACCCTAGATCAGACTCTCTGTAATTAATCTCTGAATAATGACTGTTTACTATTGTCATTGAATTGAACTCTTACTTTCATGTTTTATCGCTGTAAAACTGCTTCGAACACAATCTGTCCTGTATAAAGCTCTATATAAATAAAGGTGACTAGCCTTGTAATTACTGGCTGTTCTGTAAAAACAGTAGGACTAAGCTAAAACAGTCCCTCAAAATGGTGGAAAAGAGGAAATATAAATCATCATATTCAAAAAAGACAAAAACTGATTAGATCCTGAAACGAGGATTAACTCCTGCTGTGGGAAAGTGCCACTAACTGATCCGTCAAAAAACAACCAAATCCCAGCAAAGCAGACACAGTCGACCCTCAATCCCCTCCGCACTGGTTTCACGCGGCGTGATCGATTACTGACTCACATTGTCTGGAGAGCGTCTGCCAGCAGGTCCATCCGTCTGATCGCCTCCTTTCACTTTCCTCTTCTTCTTTGGTCCAGCACTTCCTGTGGACGGGATCGTCTTCTGTTGAAACTCCTTCAGCTGCAGAACCAAAGAGCAGGAGCGTTAAAGGGATAGTTCACCCAAAAATGAAGATTAGCCCATGATTTACTCACCCTGAAGCCATCTTAGCTGTATATAAATATAAATATAAATATAAATATATATATATATATATATATATATATATATATATATATATATATATATATATATATATATATATATATTGTAGTTAACAGTAATAACCCTAGATCAGACTCTCTGTAATTAAAGGAGAAGTTCACTTTTAAAAAAACTTTTGCTGATAATTTACTCACCCCCATGTCATCCAAGATGTCCATGTCTTTCTATCTTCAGTCGAAAAGAAATTAAGGTTTTTGATAAAAACATTCCAGGATTTCCCCCCATATTATGGAGTCCAATGGGACCCAAATGGTTCAAGGTCCAAATGACAGTTTCAGTGCAGCTTCAAAGGGCTTTAAACGATACCAGACGATGAATAAGGGTCTTATCTAGCGAAACGATCGGCCATTTAAAAAATAAATTAAAAAGTTTAAGTTTTATAAGCACAAATGTTCGCCTTGCTCTGTTCTGTGATGCGCGTTCGTGACGTCACGTAATACGCAATTACGTTGAAAAGGTCACGCTTGACGTGTTTACAAATGTGCGGGAGGAGGACCATATACACATTTTCAAATGTATTTGTGTCAGTTTATCGTTTAAAATGCCCATTTCGTGTGCGTATCCTGGGTGTTTTAATATTAAAAAGCCAAAAAGAACATTTTCTTCAGGACAGAAATTTTTCAAGCGTGACCTTTTCAACGTAATTGCGTATTACGTGACGTCACGAACGCGCATCACAGAACAGAGCAAGGCAAACATTTGTGCTTATAAAACTTAAACTTTTTAATTTATTTTTTAAATGGCCGATCGTTTCGCTAGATAAGACCCTTATTCATCGTCTGGTATCGTTTAAAGCCCTTTGAAGCTGCACTGAAACTGTCGTTTGGACCTTGAACCGTTTGGGTCCCATTGGACTCCATAATATGGGGGGAAATCCTGGAATGTTTTCATCAAAAACCTTAATTTCTTTTCGACTGAAGAAAGAAAGACATGGACATCTTGGATGACATGGGGGTGAGTAAATTATCAGCAAAAGTTTTTTTTAAAAGTGAACTTCTCCTTTAATCTCTGAATAATGACTGTTTACTATTGTCACTGAATTGAACTCTTATTTTCATGTTTTATTACTGTAAAGCTGCTTCGAACACAATCTGTCCTGTATAAAGCTCTATATAAATAAAGGTGTCTAACCTTGTAATTACCGGCTGTTCAGTAAAAACAGTAGGACTAAGCTAAAACAGTCCCTCAAAATAGTGAAGAGGAAATATAATTAATCATATGCAAAAACACCCTGAAGCCATCCTAGGTGTATATGACATTCTTCTTTCAGACAGAGTTATATTAAAAAATGTCCTGGCTCTTCCAAGCTTTATAATGCGAGTCAATGGGTATTTGATTTTAGAAGTCGAAATGGCTGTGGGGGGGTTAATAAAGGCCTTTTGAAGTGAAGCGATGCGTTTGTGTAAGAAAAATATCCATATTTAAAACTTAATCGACTTGAAAAAGTAGCTACAGTTTCAGTCATAAATGTGTGCAGATATAGGACAGGAATAATTCACTTTTCACAACAAAAGACTGTAAAGCTTCCTAAAAGTGGAGGGTTATTATCGTTAATTAAAACTAAAATGATTCAGATAAAACTGAAATAAAGTAAAATATAAATATTAGCTGAAAGTTGAAGCACTAAAATTATTAACTGGAGTGGGAATAAATATGAACTAAAATAAAAAATAAATGAAACCTAAATTGCAATATTTAAAGAAAAAAATGAAAAAAGCACACAATGAAATTACAAAAAAACGTATTTAAAATATAAAAATAAAAGCGAATTCAAAATATTAATAAAACACTAATAAAACTGATCAACTGTTTGCTCCATTAGCACAAGCACTAAAACACTGCTAATTAAAGTTAGTGAGCAAAAACGAGAAGATAAGTGAAAAGATGATGCTGCATTTGTTTGATATTGTTTTATATAATGCAATGACAATCAGACATTACACTATAAAAATGATTAAATAATTGGGGAGTGAAAATACTTTTCTAGTCTTTCTACTTTAATTTGACGTGTTACATGCCATTTCTTTGTAATTAATAGTGAAATTTACTAGCAATTCTGTTGTGAAAAGTATTTCTACACAAGGAATTGTGTTGATCGTGATTATGACTGATACTCTTTGGCTGCCGTTGAACTAAACCAAGCCTCAATGCACCAGTGCCACTGATTGGCAGAAACTACTCCAGTCAATAATCTGTCCTAGTTCTGCCACAGTTTAAGCACACTGGCTTAACTCATTCATCAAGACTAAATCAAGATAACTAAATCAAGTTCCACAGCACCAGTGACGCGACAGATACGGTCAGATACGACAAAAAACAAACTGCACATTCTGTTCATGAAGACGCTCCCATCCGATCCAGCGATATGGAGATTGAGAACGAACACAGTCTCTCGTCTAGTAGGTCAGATTTGTGATTCAGCTGTCATGGGACACATGGGGCTAAATTATGAAGCTCTCATATGACAGCCACAACTTAAATTCCAAAGTTGATTTTTTCAAGACATGTTGTTGATGTTCCAGGCCAGACAGCAGCTGTTCCTCTGGCCTGCTTAGTTGAGGTGTATATGACACTTAATATTCAGTAATACTATCAATTTGACTGCACTGACACTATTAGATGAGAACAACATTTGAGCTGAATAATGTCAGTTTAGAGAGAATTGGAACTTGTCTCATATACGATGAAGTTTGCATTATTGGTTCTCTTTTATTTATTACTGTGAAGCTGCTTTGAAAGGATATGTACTGTAGAAAGTGCTATAGAAAAAAAGCTGGTCTGACCTAGTGTACACATGAGCTGCCTATCTAGACAGCACTTTTGGGCATCATCAAGTGCACTCAACATGCATCATTGCACAAAAACACTAAAAATCATAGATTTGATCTGTCATTTAATCAATTAAACCTCAAACAGCAACCAAAAAGTGCACTATAAGGGGATTAAACCTATTAGTTAAGCACTTTTAATGTTTACAAAGATTATCAACCAGCTGTTTCAATTGGACCTGTCATTTTAACTAGCAGTTAGCAAGTAAGCTAACACTAATAAGGTGGTTAAACGAGCCTAAAGTCATGGACTTCACACAAAAAAACATTCAATTATTGTCCACTAATTCACATTGTTGATGTTGGCGTTAGTTTCAGAATTATAAACAACAACAAAACACAGAGGCTAACAACATTAGCTTGCCAAGTTACACTGACATTCACATACAGGCACTTTTAGAACATTTCTGACTTGTTAAAATCGTTCTAAACGCGTGTAGAGAGACAAACTCTACTGAGTTAATATTCAGGCTTTATCTCAGCTGAATCCCCGAGCTTTCCTGACAGCCGCGCCCGCCCGAGAGTGCTTGATTCCCGGACGCGGGCCCGGGGAGAGGCCGGTAGACGTGGAATGTCAACATGACAGATGGAACACACACGCTCGGAATCGATTCAATTACAATCGACAGTTGTCTTTTGTTTACAAAGAGAGTGAAAGACTACGTTAAATCACATAAATGTACCTTTTTCTTGGCTGCAGCGAGTTTAATTTGCCTGTTCTGGTCCGCCATCCTCTCGCGCAGCTCAGCGAACGCCAACGGCACCACGTCATCAGATGATCCGTGCGCGTGTGTGTGTGCGCATGCGTGAGAGAGGAGGAATCCTGTGGACAGATTATTACTTTCGCATTTTAGTCAGTTGCTGATGCCAAGTTACATGACAAAAATGCTATGTTACAAATTTAAGGTTTATCACATTGATTTGAATAGAATAATATTGTAGGCCAACCATATTGATAAACAATTACAAAGATAAAGAAAACATATTCCATTCTTGACCTAACTTGTTAACTTAAAATCTAAGGGCTTACTTCAAGTAAATATATTAGGTATAGTTTGTTTTTGTTTTGTTTTTTTTTTTGGGGGGGGGGGGGGGGGGTAGTTTTTAATTATTCAAAATTATATATTTTTTATGTATTTCCAGAAATAGTATAATAGACCTACTACATAGTCAAATGACTAACTGAGTGATAATTCAAATAATAATAATGAATGTGTTCGACAGGAGATGATTAGATATGATAAAGTGAATAAAGTGAAATGATTTATGTAAATCCAGTGATCAAATGCTGCGTGGCTCAGTTTTTCCGTGATAGTCACATGACCAGTGGCCGGTCTGCGTTCAGACATTCTCTGGTTCAGCCCTAAAAAAATTGCACAAAAAATAAAACATCTAAAAACAAATAATTTGTTATTCGTATGTTGCACAAAAGCAACAAGATTAACTAAAACTAAATAAAAACGATTTACAGGCAAGAACGAGTTTCGATTTATAACATTTTTACAGCGTTGAGCAATGTAGCCAATCACAGACATGTGTGTTGATTTCTTGAACGCGCAATGGCCAATGAGAAGCATTTAAGATAGAATCCACTCACCGCTCAAAACTGAGTTTTTGTTCAGTGCTGAATTCTGCATGCTGGCAAATCCTCTGATTAGAACAAACGAAGTGTTGACATTATGAAAGATTTATTGTGCAGTCAGCTTCATTGATAATAACGGAGCTTTGTGAGATCGCGATGAAATGAGATGTCAACTTTTTAGGAATTATTACGGGAGCGCAATTTGCGCTATTTCTGTCACGCCAAACCATGCACGAAGTATCCAATTCTTGCTTTTATGTTAAATTAACAGTGGTTCGTGAATGTTTATGCTTTATTAACAAATAATTTTCGCCATCATTAGAGGTGTTTTATTTACCTTACTTATGAGCATCACCAAGCCACAGCATGAACTGAACTGACTTGAGCTGAATAACTATTGGCTTGTTAGAGCTGCTTTACAGCAGAATCTGAATTTGTTTCTATTGTGAAGCTGCTTTGAAATAATCTGTATTGTGTAAAGCGCTTTAGAAATAAAGTTGACTTGACTTGCATATTCAGTAAATATTTACAAAATAAAAAGAAATGTAAGTGTAATGTAGGAAATATAAGCTGACTATGCCACCTCCTTATTTAAGGCAGGAGAAGCCATCTAGAGGTCACAATACTGATTATGGACAACAAATGTAGTTTGTAAAAAGACAACAATTTTATTGTTCCAATAAAACCATCAAATGTTAAAAACGTGTCGATAATAACATTCACAGAAGTTGGAATTAGCTCTCCTCAAGACTGCAAGAGGGTCGGGCCTGCCCTTGTGGACCTCCTGTAAGAGACAGAAGAAGACAGAAGAAACCCCACAGCATACATTTCAAATAAGTACACTGAAAAAAATGAGTCGTTGGATCAAAGTAAAAAAATTACTTCAACTTGTTACAAGTAATCGGTTTACTTTATCTCAACTTAAAAAAATTAATTTACTCAAATCACATTTCCATAGTCAACTTAAAGTAAAAATACTCTTTCAACCAAAGAGATTTGTTTAATTAGCATCAAATTAAAAATTATTATTTGGATTAACTTAAAAAAACTTTTATATATTAAATATCAAAATAAATACAAAACAAAGTTACAAACATTAAATATCACCACATTTTTGTCTGAAAAAAATAAGCCTTTTACACTCTGGAATCAAACATTTAACTGTTTATTTAGTGCAATCTTCCAACAAACTCACAGAAACCAGAATTTCCACTTGTTAAAACATGTGATGCAGAATTCATTTGATTTACAAAAGTCAATACTGAAACCGTTTTAGTGCATGACTTAATAAATAAATAAATAAATAAATACATTCAATAATAAAACTGTCAACAATGTAATTTTGTACAACAACAAAAAAAAAACATCCATCAATAAATGTATACATCAATTCCATTTGCTATAGTAAAATTGTCACTTGACATTTCAGATTAACTTGCATTAAATTTAGGAATGTAACAGAAAACATTGAAAAGCCCTTAATATGGCATTGATAAATCATCCAATGTAATATCAATTTATTGAAAAAAAAAAAAAAAAACACTGAAACAAATCAACATTGAAAGCTCCTTAAAAGACATGACATGCAGGAACATTTAAAGGGTTAGTTCACCTAATTAAAATATTTTCAATGAGATCTGAGAGCTGTCTCACTCCTTCATAGGTTGCTATGTAATTTCATTCTACCGGCCAAGACAAGTTAGTAAAGACATTGTTAAAATAGTCCAAGTGACTACAGTGGATCAAACTTAAAGGGATAGTTCACCCAAAAATGATATTTAAGCCATGATTTACTCACCCTCAAGCCGTTCGAGATGCATATGTCAATCTTTTTTCAGACGAAAACATTTTCAGTTATTTTAGAAAATGTCTTAGATCTTTCAGTGGTTATAATGTGAGGCAATGGGGTCCAGCTGATTCAGGTCCGAAAATGTACATGCATCCTTCACAAAAATAATCCATCCGGCACCAGGGGGATAAACGAAGGCCTTCTGAGGGTAATCCGTGCGGTTTAGGCGTAAAAATATACATATTTAAAACTTTATAAACAAAAATAACTGGCTTCCGGTGGCGGTCGGCGCGCGTTCATGGAGATGGATGCTGGCGTATGACGTAGAACGAACGTGACAGCGCAGTCAGAGAGCAGAGCAATCAAAACTCTGTTCGTTCTACGTTCTCGATAGCGCCACCTACACTATTGCCCCGGCTGTACATTTCAAGTACAGGTATGAAAGTCGGTACATACATGTAATGACCCAATACCTAAAAAAAAGTCTCTTGGAGTGTAGCCCTAAACACAACAGGAAGTCGGCCATTTTGAACTTCCTCGACGCCACAAAACAAGAATTTGTTGTAACTTCAGAATTCCCATGTTTGAATTCACATGTTTGATAAGAGTCCTGTCCTGAACAAATCTACATGACAATATTCAGTTATAGTAATAGCTCCACCTGCTGGTAGCAGAAAGTGTGGCAAATACAAATTACTTTGACATAGTCCTCCTACATTTACATACTGCCCACCGTGCTCTGTTTTCCTAAAGCCTCCGGGTGGCGGTGGCAAGGGTGCGAGGGCCCTTTTCATCGCTGCTTGCAGCTTTAATACATACTGTACTTAGTTCATCCAAAAATCAAAATTCTGTCAGTAATTACTCACCCTCATGTTGTTCCAGCCCCGTAAGACTTTCGTCCATCTTCGAAACACAAATTAAGATATTTTTGATGAAATCTGAGAGCTGGCTTCCTTCATAGGCTGCTAGGTAATCAATATCTGCCATCCCAGAAAAATGAATAAAGACATCGTTAAAATCATAGATATCATTTAATAAAGGCTAGATGTCTTATGGCGGAGGCTTGCTATTGTCTGACGCTGGTCATGTTTGTGATGCGTGTGATGCCGGCCAATAGACCTTATGTAGCCCCGCCCCTTTTCAGCGCTGCGCTCGTTGTCTTTTGACTTCCGGTCCGTATTTTCACAACGATTTTGCGTGTTTATCGGCTCGTTTTAAAATCTTCCCGGTCGACTGACATTTGTCAAGTCATCTGCTTTAAACATTACAGTCCTCATGATAACTTTCGTTAACTTTACATTAAAGGGTAACTAAACCCCTGGTCAGAGCCTGACTCCACCCACTGGCAATATTTGAAAAATGCTGGAAAAGTGGGCAGAGCCCAGCGGAGGGGGGGCGTGCATCTGAGAAGAGCCTCTCTGTAGGCAAGGGCCTGGTTAGCTGGTACCTTCTGATGTCAGAGGGTACCACAACTTCCAGTAGGAAAATTCAACTGCAGTAGCCACCGTTCAACCTAAAGAGGGCAGCACTCAGACGTTTTTACAACATATATTGTAGAATTAAAACACTTTAAACCCAAATGTCAAAAAAATTACTTGAATCAATGAACAGCATTAATAAAGCCCCAGTCTAACAGATCATTAACTAAAAAAAAGTTGTTTTAGGGTTTAGTTACCCTTTAAGTAAATCCACTTCAAAAGCTAATTACTCCTGGACAGCAGTGCCATAGAAATATACAGAGCGACTGTAAAACGGAAGTTAAAAGACAATATTCTAAAGATGGCGGCACACTCGTTTCTCTGGCGTATAAGGTCTATAGTGAGCCTACGCTCTGTCGATATAGGCTAAAATCTGAAGTATTTGATCGTTAGTTTAACATGTTCACCGACAACCGCTTAATGACCGTTGCGGTCACATTTTACCTCCTACCTTTTTACCTTTACCACCTAGTTCTGGCAGTGTCAGAAGGTGTGAATTCTACGACGACCGTCAAATTGTCTTCATTTTTCAAGACAAACCATGACCAAAATTAACGTTTTTGGAGGGATAACGCCAACATTTCAATCCCTCGTGTAATGCAGCTCACATCACCGAACCTGTTATTGATTGATGATGTAAAACTCCGGTTCTCGCGTCTGTTTTTAACATGTCTTGACTGCCATACAGTCTGACATTAATGACAACTGAGATCTTGTGACATGGCTCACAGTTATGAAGTTTTTATCCTGGCTTAAGGCTACGTTCAGACTGTCAGTCCAAATACGTTTTTTGTGTTCAAATCGCATTTCTGGAAATCAGTTTCAGTCTGACTGCTCTGATCAGATTGATAGTGGTTTATGTGACTTTCTCACCCCATGTAAAACGTAAACGTCAGACGTTCTTATTGGAAACATGCTGAAAGTCACTGCAGAAGTAAGGTTGTGTTGTTGCAAAGTCCCAGCAGAAAACAACAATATAACGGAGACATGTTTTAAAACCGGCGGAGACAGGAAGCTACGGCACACAGCCTCCTACATTTCTGCCGCTGCCTCAGAAAACACAATAGTCCTGCAATCCGCCTGCACATCGTCCTGTTTAAAATAAGAAAATCTGTATTGTAAACCCCTCCATGCGGTTGTTGTTGTTGTTTTTTGGCGTATACCTACCCACGCAACTTCATTTCCATAGAAACCAATGCAGATATTCCGGAAAACTAAAGAGTGGCATGGACACACAAATCAGATCTGAACAATTGCGATACACAACGTGGGCGTCAATAATTTTAGATTAGATTCCAATTAGATACACAAGAGAGACATAGGCTACAAATGTCTTATCTCTTATCATTGGCAGTGTTGCCAGATTGGGACGGTGATTTCCAGCCAAAAAGCAGCTCACCAAAACCCGCCCACTCCAAGAAAACCCCGCCCAAAATTTTACTACCAAAATAATTGGATATCATTTTAATTGCCATGTCATTCAAGGTTGATAAGCAACATTTTACCCAGAGTGCAGTCTGGATGGTGTAAAAGTTGCAGATGTCTGGTTGGGCCACATGACCATGGACAGGAGTCGCCCCATATTCAATTTCAATTCAAGTCATTCAACTGTGCTCTCAGAGTTAGTTATATTTATTAAGAGCCATCGAGTCATCTCCCAAATGTGTAATCCACATTTTTAGAGTTGCTCACTATCTCACTCTTTACTGTAGACACAACTTAAGTGTATCACTTGAATATACAGCTACAAGTTATTACACTAAATCGCGTCTGCCTGCTGATCGCTGATTGGCTAAAAGTGGGTGCTAGTCTGCGATGTCAACACCAACACCAGCTGACTCTGCATGGGCATGTGTTTAGTAATGTCATGATGACTGATTTTATGGACTACACACACACTTTAGTTCTCTTACGAGAGGTCTCTCGTACTGCGTAAGGTATCTTACGCTAGGGGAAAACCTCTTTTCCATGAGATATTGAAGCCAAAAAATTATCCTTATAATTTTGTACTATTGCAAAACGCGTTGCAGCAGCACGCGGCCATGGGTGAGACAGCTCGCGCGCCCATTGGCTGCTCTGCGGCAACTGCATCAGCCTATCGAGCGAGGCCTGAGGTGACGTCAGGCCAATGAGGGCGCTTTGCGTCCTCTGCGTCACGTCCCGCCGAAACGGGCGTGGCTTAGCCCTATAAAGGAAGGCTTGGGAGGCTGATTCTCTGATTTTTCATCTCTTCAGCGAAGCTCACGCATCGTTGGATCACGAGAGAAGCCGCGCGCCGTCTGAAGAAGCCTCTCAGCGGGACAAGCCACTTCCTGAAGCCGCTGGCCAACGCCGCCTTCTACTGCCGCTCCCGCTGCGCTATCCGGCGCCTATATCCTTTACAAAAATCTGTTCTTTGTGTGTGTGTGTGTGTGTGCTCGCTCTGCGACACACACTCTAAAAGAGCTCGTGCCGAGCCCCACTCAGCGAGGGAGACCGCCATGTCATCTGCGTCTCCTGCCTGGGTGAAGATCATGCAGCGCTCTCGCTCGCCGACGGCGGCTGCCCTCACTGCGAGCTACTGCCTATGGTGACTCTGAGGACTCGCCTGGCAGTTTTCTCCGAGCCTGCACCTCCCGCTGTGTTGCCACGCCGTAAAGAGCGTTTAAAAAAACGTTTTAAAAAGTTTTTTAAAACATTTAATTTTTAAAAAAATTATTTATAGACTTTTTACCTTCAATAGTTCGGAATGAGCTGATCAACAAACGGACAGGGAACTACGTCATCACGTTGAAAAGTCACGCCAGCGCCGGCAGAAGTACCATTGTCACCGCTAGGGCCGAGGACAACCACCACTCCGGAGGAGCTACTACAAGAACACCAAGAGTCAGACAACAACGTGATATAAAAGCGGGGTTCTTTTTATTAGATATAAAAACACTTTAAAGGAATGTCACTGCCACAGAACTCTTTGTAAAGGCCACTCGTCTAAGCAGGGCTTCGGTGGAGGAAGACTCCAATCAGACACCAGTTGGTCTCTTACTTGCTCGGAGCAATACAGGGGGGGAGAGAAGGGATGAGGGACGAAATGCCTTCTAAACAACAGCGGGGGCTGGGTAGCTCTGCTCCCGGATCACGATAGAAGGAGGGAAGAAGGGTCGGGAGAAAGATTGGTCCAAAGGCCAGGACCTGTAGATGGTGGGAGACAAACCAACGTAAGTGGTAAGCCGGACACAGGGGGACCACGGGTAAAGGTCAGCGGACGGGGGGGTTTCTCTTCTCACAGGACAGCATCAGATCACTGAGTGTCACCTCTCTTTCACAGGACGACGGGGATGGGGGGGGGGGAGGTCCAGGACCTTCTTCAGTGGAGAGCAGGGAGTAGTAAGTAGTGGGCAAGGCACAGGAGGCCACGGGTAAGGATCAGCAGATGGTGGGGTTTCTCTTCTCGCAGGACAGCATCAGATCACTGAGTGTCACCTCTCTTTCACAGGGCAACGGGGATGGAACAGCGAACCAGGACCTTTTCGGTGGGGAGCAGAGAGTAGCAGGTGGCAGGCAGAGCACAAGGGGCTATAGGTGGGTGGAAGCGGACGATGGGCTTTCTCTTTTCACAGGACCACGGTGACTTGCAGTGGCGGGTAACAGTTTCTCTGTATTCACAAAGCAGCAGCGGTGAGCGCAGAATCCAACAGTTACAACTGAGTCTTCTTACCACAGAACGGTGATGGCAGGCAGCAGTGGCAGTTAGCAGTCTCTCTTTGTTCACATTAATTCGTAGCTCCCCACCGGGCTGGACAGTCTCCGACCGAGCTTTAGAGTGTTGGTAACATCAAGCTTTCAAATACTCGTGCATGTGTCAAACCATCTTCACACGTGCTCACTTCAATCGTCAGACACTGCAATACACACCACTTAAAAGTGAAAAGGATACCTTCACCTCAACTCGTCGGGCCGGCAGATCCACTATGATGGCAAGTTCAAAGGAGACATCGAGTTCGATCAACAATCCGCAACTCAAAGCACACTCGTGCCTTCAAACTGTCGCCTCTGCCTCTCGTCTTCTTGTACCTCGATTTTGATCAGGTCCGCTTTGTTTGTCTACACCTCTCCTCTTCGACTGCCGCTTCTCTCTTCTCAAACCGCCGCACTTACTGCACTTTTTGACCGCCCCACACAATGAACACTCAACGCTGTACGCCGAACGTTGAAATAGCCACTTCATGATTCACTGCAGCTGTCGCTCATCAACACGGGCGGCCATGACAGGTCACCGGAACCGGCCTGATGTCCCGCCGGAACTGTTTCCCCATGGGAACTCGTTCCATTTCTTATGGTTCCCATTTGTCACTCCGTGACAATCCCACTGTTTACAATGCAACCGTACGTCGGAGGATAGTTCAAATAGTATTGTTTGCTATTATATATATAGTAATAGTATTCAGTGAATATGAATATAATAACATTCTGATGAATATGAATAGTAGTTCAAATAGAATTGCTGGCGCCGGCGAGACCTTTCAATGTGATGACGTAGTTCCCTGACCGTTTGTTGATCAGCTCAATCCGAACTATTGAAGGTAAAAAGTCTATAATTTTTTTATTTTTTTTTTAAATGACCTATCGTTTCGCTAGATAACCTCTTCTTCAGCTGTGATCGCGTACAGCCCGTTTAAACACTTCAAAGACTTTTAAAACTGCATTGATTTGGACTTAAAAACGATGGTAACCAATGAAGTCCATTGTTAGAAGAAAAATCCAGAAATGTTTTCCTCAAAAAACATAATTTCTCTCCCACTGAGGAAAGAAAGACATTGATATCTTGGATGGCATTGGGGTGAGTAAATTATTAGGAACTTTTCATTTTGGGGTGAACTAATCCTTTAAAAATGACAATGCTGCAGTCAGAGAGCTAGCCAGAGCTTCCCTCTTATTGGACCTCAGGAAGAGAAAGGTCCCTTTGGCCACAGGCAACTGAGACAGCTTCCTAGGCTTCAGGAGGAAAAGCAATGGTAAACTGGACACACAAGCCGCAGGTTTCAGAGTTCGTTCAGACTGGCCGGACCTAAACAACCTGTGCAACAGACTACACCAGAGGTATCTGACGCAGTGGCCACAGACCCATCACACACTACAGAGCACAACAGCAAGAAGATCCTTACTGAACATCGAACAGATGGACACAAAACAACACTGGACTGGACTAAGAATGCAGGGAAAGTTGGCATGTCTTGACTTTGCTGACCACTCTACCTCTCATCTCATTCCATGTAGGCTACAGAAATGCTGCAATAAGGGAGGATATTCTTTGCTTCACTGTCAAGGCCAGACTACAGGGGCCGGTTTCACAAAGATAGACTTTGACTATGGTTTAGATATAGTAGATAGTCAGACATCTAAATCCGACCGTTGCACAAAGCACGGAAAACTCTGAAGTAGGACTACACTGCAATGCATTCTGGGTAAAATAAGACACTTTTCAAAACAAAAAAACATGGCGGATCGATTAAATACGCATTCAAACGCTCAGTGCAGTTTACCCCAGTGGAAAACATGTATTTGTTGGAGGAGTATAACAGTTACAAGGACATTTTACTTGGGAAATTTAGCGGAGAATGTAGTAACAAGAAGAAATGTTTAAATTAGGAGCCATTTTCCCTTTTCTTTCGGCTGTTTGTAATGTAACCGATTGTTACTGCTGGTTGCCAAGGTAACAGACTCTTAGACCTAAGTTAGCCTGGGTTAGGTGTCTAATTGTTTTGGTCTAAATTAAGTCAGTCTTTATTTTTGTGAAACAGTCTATCTTACATTAGACTAGTCTATGAGCAAATTTTAGACTTGTCTAACACTATAGACCGGTCTAAAATAGCTTTGTGAAACCGGCCCCTGGTGCTACCAACTAGATACAACCTAGCATTATGGTACCCTGAAAATCACTATCCACACTGTATAATGCATTCTAACTCTGATCACCTTGAATCAGTTGCTCATATTGTAAATGGGTTATACACAGCACGCCATGACCGTATTGTTGATCTCATTGCCAGTTCTGTTCAAGACATATTTCCAAAAAATATGCCCATGTATAAACACTCACGAATAACACCAGACTGATTCAACAGCGCTGAGGAGGAGTTTCGTAACATCCCTAACACCCCTGATGTTATGCTCGTGGATATAGATTGAAAGGAGGTGCTAGTCCTTGAAATAGGTTGTGGCGGCAAAACTCTGCTCCATATCAGCTGTGTGGCATAAGCAATGCTTTATGTACCCTTGAATGTCAAAGCTGTGTCATCTCTGAGAATATTTTAATCCTTTCTGTGAGAAATTTGATTGGCGGATTCAAATATAGAAATCAAATGCGTGTTTGTGTGTGAGAGGCCACACCAAATACTGAATGTCCAAAATACTAGAAAAAAGGTAAAGTATAAAGGGTTATGAGATTGTACACTTGAACTCTGGATTGTCCAATCAGCATCCAGGACCATAACTATCAGTTTCATAATAATTAGCATTTGTGCCGTTTGATATCAAATGACCAGGACAAAACCTTATTTTAAGTCAACGATTTATTGGAACAGAAGCAAAGTAATACAATATTTTATCAACAACCAACAACCATAGTTGTAATTCAGTCGGTGTTATGGTATTAAAGAGATCAGCTGCATTAAATCAAACAGTGAGAACTTTGCCGCCTAGTTTCAGAGCGCTGCACACCACTGATATTTATCATACATTATTTGTGCTTTTATTTACGGCCAGACGAATCTCTTCCAGCAGATTGTCTTTGTTGTTTGTGATGTTTTTTCCAGCGACCTCCATAAGATCAGTGATCATCTCAGCGCTGTAAGAACCTTGAAAGGTCTTATATTTTTTCCTCCATTCCTCAATTTTATCTGAAGAAACATTAACACACTTAAATCAGAACACAGTTGATATTTCAGTTTTATTCAGGACATTAAGACTTTAACTTGCCTCCACAGTTGACCTCATTAAAGAGAGGGATGTGTATCACGGTTGGAGTGTTTTGGCCTTTGAACACATAGAATTCCTTCGGTTTCTCGGAGTGTCCATTGGGAACGTTGATTTCAGGGAAAGGGATGTTTAGTTTCTTGGACATCTCAGCAGCTTTCGTCACTGTCTGTGGTTGAAATCACATTGTTTGATTAAAAGGGTTGGACAGACTGTTTTAAATAAATATGGTTAGATAAACCCATGCACTTATTTTTACATTTTAGGTTAGTGTGACCATGGTCACTATGAATGTCATGAGAGGGGAAAGCAGCATTTTTACAAGATGTAATATCAGGTGTCTAATGTTGACGAAGTCTCAGGTGTCCCTAGAATGTGTGTGAAGTTTCAGCTCAAAATACCCCATAGATAATTTATTTTACCATGTTGTAAATGCTGATTTTTAAGTGGAAGGAAAACATGCTGTTTTTGTACATGTATCTTTAAATGTAAATGAGCTGCTGGTCCGCCCCGCCCCCCTTTTCTAGAAGAGGGCGGAGCCTTTACAGCTTGTGAAAAAAAAAAAAAAAAGTCTGTTTGGTTTTGATTATATCTCTATTTCAGTCAGTTCTCACGAGCATTAAACCACATTCTCTTTCATGTCTCATTGCACTTAAACTGTCAAATACACACAAGATCATGTCAAAAACAGTTCACAAACACAGCTGGTTATATCAGTGAATGTAAACAGGGAAAGAAACTGCATGTGTATATTAGATCTGTGTATTAAAGTGAAAGCAGTGTAATATACATCACCTACTGCGATATATGCTGTTAATATGAATAAAATAAAATCCCTCACTGCTCTCAACTAAATTACTTTAGTAGCTTTAATAAGAATGTTTCTTACTTGAATACTGCTGTAAATGCTCTGGTGAGGAAATAAACATGGCGGACTATGTACAGCTCACTGAGGGGTGGGGCCTATGTTAATAGGGCGGAGTCAGTCACCCATCATAGGCGGGGCCTACACATGTGACGTCACATTGCATAGAAACTGCAAACACCTTAATCTGAGACACTGCTTAAAATGATTTCTAACGGATTTTTCCCCTTTAACATGAGTGAATTCTCGGTGCGTATAATACCTCGAAAGGATCACCTCCACTGAAATCCAGTGAAATGATGAGGTCGATGTCCCTCTCTTCTCTCAGCACTGAGAAGTAGGAGGAGTTGATAAACAGTCCAGCGTCTTCATAGTCTCTCGTCTCACTTTCCAGAAGAGCGGAGGGCACTGCTTTATCTGAGAGATCACAGCATTATTATATTATTCACAATGAATTTCCAGTTAGCATCTGTCTATGAGTTTCTGTTCTCACCTTTCATGTTGTGAAGAAAGTCATATTTCCTGCCCCAGATCCACTGGTCCATGCAATCAAAAATACTCGCCCAAAGATCTGTAAAACATACAGTGGTTCTTATATTTAGTAAATATTCTTTTTAAATTCTGTGTACGTTTTTAGTTGACTATATGGTTCTTTGGAGAAAGTTTTTGACGTTTCATTATAGTTAAAGCTTTAAAGTACATCATTGGATGTCTAAAGGTTCTTCTGTGGTTCTTTGTTGAAGCTAACTGGAAGATTTATGGAATTCAACATTTCGGTTTATGCATTAATCTGGCAAAAAATTTATATAAATAATATATATATATATACACACACAAATCAACACATTGTAAAGAAAGTTCAACCTACCAAAAGGCCAGTTATGACTCAATCCTTTAAACACATCCACAGAGTATTGTTTCATATGCTGTTCTGCAGCTTCTTTATCAGAGGGATTCAGGTTTTTCTTTGGAAAACTCAGCTGATGTTTGCCTCCAGTGAGCTCTGGGAAAAGATGGGAACATGATTGAGTTTTTTTTAAATCTGATGCAGGTTTGTGTATCTTGTGTTAGTTTAGTTTGTTTTACCATTTAAATGTTGCTGAAAAGCCATTACTTTTTTTTTAAAAAATATCACACTTTTATAAAATCTTACCATTCAGCGCTGTTCTGATGGATTTATCATGAGCTGACGGATCTTTGCCATTCAAAACCGAGAGATACAGGTCCACGAGATCAATGAGCACCTGGTGACTTTTGTCTATGGGAGGGGAGTTTGTATTTTCTGAAGAAACACACAAACAAACATGATCAGTGCAAAATGTCTTGAATGGAAGTGCTTTCCATCCCCATCCCACTTTTATTTTTCAGCATTAAATGCTCAATGAAATGCATTGGACAAAAAAAAAAAAAAAAAAAAAGCTTTACCTTTCCCCATTTCCTCAACCATCTTTTCGGTTGGTGGTACATGATTTAAGAACTCTGTGAAAAAAAAAAAAAAAAAATTAAGTTTAATTGATGACTGTCAGCTTTAAACCGAACTAAATATTCAGAACAAATGAAGTTGCACCTTTTATTTTTTCCAAGAGTAACTTCTTTTCCTCATCTACATTAGCTAAAGCGCTGCCACACAGAGCTGCAGAAAACACAACACAAGTTTAAAAGTGTTTACAATAAATGTATATTGAAAAAAAAAAAAAAAAAAAAGTGTAATACAACCACTAGCTGGATTACCCATGATCTCCACTAGAGGACCCCTGCTTTCCCATCATGAACTTCCAATTCCCATAACCCATTGCTGAGACTTATTGTTTGATCATCACTTCCACCTGTGTCTCATTATCTGGTTAAACTCTGCCTAGAAGCCCTGCATTTTCACTCATTGCAAACTCTTACGCGTTACACTGTCATTTCTGGTTTTTCGTCTCATGGTTTTGAACTTCTGATGTCTCCCTGGATTTTCCTGTGTCTTGGACTCTGTTTTTATCTGGATCATTTACCCTGTGGTTTTGATCCTCACCTGTTATTTGGTTTATGATTGTGGATTAGCCTCAAAGCTGCATTAGGGTCTTCACCCAACTCTTGAAGCAGTATTTAATACTGAAGAATATATTGTCATTAACGGTTTATTAATTGTTAAGCAAAATTATATTTCCTTTAAATCACTATGCAATGATAAAGGCTTAGTTTTGACAGACCTGATCTCCAGATCAGTCCCAGATACTATTGATCAATTTGACACGTCTCTTATTAAGGTCAACGTATAAAGGAGAATCCGAAGAATGCAAGAAATACAGAATTAGATTTATGAATAAACTCTCCTTTAAAACGGAGTCTGTTACCTTGCAGGTACAGCATGTCAATCTCAGGCTGGTTCTTGATCTTACGGCCATTTTCAAACTTGCTGCCAAAGTTGGATGTTTCCACAAACGCTCCAATGAGGGAATAACCGGCTTCATATGGAGTGATCTCAAACCAGGGGTCTGCAGACAGAAACACATCCATATAACAGCTGAAACAAACACATTAACTCTGTCTGTCTTTCTCACACACACACACCTGCATCTTTGTGCAGTTTGCTGTGCTTGTCGATCGCTGTGTAGATGGGAAACGGGTCTTTACTCTTCTGGTCCCACTGATCTGAGAGTGTGCGTTCGTCTATCTGAAGTAAAAAAAATATATATATATAATTCAGCAGCTGTTATTTATCATGTTGGTGTTGGAGAGACCTGGGACAATTTGTGCAGTCACAAACAAACTCAAGTGAAAAAAAAAAAAACTTCAGATTTTCAATATGGTCTCATACGTCAGACCACACTGCATGTAGATTTGCAGTAATTTGTAATCAGAAGAATGTTACAGTATTGTTTCCCCTGTGCTTCAGGTTCCTTGGCCATTATAAACACTAAAAATAGCACTTTTTAAGACTGAATGTGAGCAGCTCTTTAAGATCATACATCATTGAGTGTTGTATTATGAATGGTTACAGACCTCTTTCACAATTGTCATGACGAACATCACTGCCCAGACGTCAGTCAAGGTGAATAGGTCTTTCTCCTTGTAATATTTCATCAGTTTGGCATTAGCATCTGTCCAGCTGACTCTAGGACCACTGAGTCTCTGGACGATCTTGTCTTTCACAGGCTCTAGTTTGGTGGACCAGTCTGGCTCCTGATATAAGGAGGCCATGCACCTTCAGAGGAACAACATATGCTCTCATTTATGACGTTCAACATGTGCGTGTGCGTGTGCGTGTGTGCGCATGTACGTTACCAGGTGGATCCAGAGACTCCGCTCAGATAAAGCATACAATCCAGAAGACCTGTTTTCTGGAGTTGATCCAGGGATCCCAGCAAACCCACCATGGCTCTTTCTCCTCCTCCAGATCCCAGTAATGCAATGTTTGGCACCTCATGCTGAAATACAGTTTAAATGACCAAACAATTGATGTTCATCAGCTAAAACACCATTTATAAATATCCAAGCAAATAAACAGAGTATAATATTACCTCACTGCAGTTTATCTGAAGTTTCTTCAGGCTTTGCAGAACATCATTTCTCCTTCTGGCTACAAACTCCTTCTCTTTCTCATTGAGAGAGTGTTCGATTCTCACTTCACTGCAGCGACAGACAGACCAGTACTGAATTTTATTATACAGCCGTTTTAGAAAAGTTAATCAGATTTATCCAGGATAGAGATAGAGACAAAGTCATAGGAGCCTGAACAGAATTACCTTTCCTGGGGTTTAGATGGTCCCATCTAAAAAAAACAGTCAAACATTAAAGTTCAAATCTATCATTCCAAAAGATTGGAAAAATCCATCAAAATCTACTTTACAATTCTTTTGACAAAAACTAGTCATAACTCAAATATCAATTATTAAGCAACAGTTTTTTGTTGTTGTTGTGGTTTACTTTTTAAAAAACACATAGTCTACTCACGGTTCTTGTATTGTAGGCAATAGCAAAATCCTGAAACTTCACCAATATCAGCACAGCAGCCGTCGACTCTCAGATCAGACTGAAGAGGCTCTTTTATAGGACTCTGAAACTGAAGTCTAATCTAGATCATCGTGGGAGGTGGAGTTGATGAACCTGAGGACTGTTTCATATAAAAGATGCAAAGAAAAGCGGGGATTAAACTACAACACCTGACTTGAATGAACCTAACAAATAATCGGAGCTAAAGCGGTTTCATTAAAGGTAATTGAAGTTCACGCAATCCCACTAATTTGAACCAGGTTTATCTAGTCTAGATAATTGCGCGTGCACGCTTTTCTTAAGCAGCCCAGAGGTTTATGGATCAAATCGATTCACCACAGTAAACAGCATTTATGGTGATGCGTTGTTCTTGAACACACTGTTCTGATGACGCAAGAGTTGCAGCTATGGCAGCTGAGAAGGCCATTCTTTTTGTTCTTTGTGAATTTAATAATTTGTGAATAATTTTCGGAGCCTGATGAAGTCGGTATAAATATGTGTTTAATACTACAAAATATGCCCGATGTTACAGTTACTGCACTTGCCGCCCAGAACATCCCAATCGAGTGAAGGGATTTCTGAAACTGTAATGGAAGCACACATCTTACCTAATTCAGACTATAACACATCTATTTAGCCTCACATACTGACTTTATTTGTAGTTCATACTGTTTTAATACCCTGTATTTTCTTTCTCATTTTTAGGAAAAGCACTTAATTACCATTGTTTATTTCTATACCAAATGTCATACACTTGCAATGAAGCTAAAAATATAAACAATTACATCATTATGCTGATATCCTATATTTTTACAATAAAACTTACGACAAACATGTCTTCTAATATCCTCAGTTGTTGCATATACCGAGCTGCATATCGAACACATTTGTAAATTACTTTCCTTGTGCACGCCGTTTCCAGGAAACATGACGTTCAACCCGGAAACCGTAGCAAAACGTTGCGCACCGTTTTGAACTTGAACGTGCCCCTGTTAGTCTGCCTTTAAAATGTCCACATCCACTCCAGTTATTATCCTAAATTAGATGCACCTGTTTGAGGTCGTTAGCTGCATAAAGACACCTGTCCACCCCATACAATCAGTAAGAATCCAACTACTAACATGGCCAAGACCAAAGAGCTGTCCAAAGACACTAGAGACAAAATTGTACACCTCCACAAGGCTGGAAAGGGCTACAGGGAAATTGCCAAGCAGCTTGGTGAAAAAAGGTCCACTGTTGGAGCAATCATTAGAAAATGGAAGAAGCTAAACATGACTGTCAATCTCCCTCAGACTGGGGCTCCATGCAAGATCTCACCTCGTGGGGTCTCAATGATCCTAAGAAAGGTGAGAAATCAGCCCAGAACTACATGGGAGGAGCTGGTCAATGACCTGAAAAGAGCTGTGACCACCGTTTCCAAGGTTACTGTTGGTAATACACTAAAGCCGCTTTCCGATCAAGTATAGGAACTTAGTTCTAGGAACTGTCCACTTCTAAACAGTTCTAAGAACTACTCTCCCCCAAACTCGGTTTTGCTGTTTGCGTTCGCACTGGGAACTGGTAGGAGGGGTAAGGGAGTGACGCAAGCACAGTGACTTTTTTTTGACGGCACGACGGACCTTTATTTTGGCGGCACTGAGACCGCCAGAGCAAACAATGCTCGCATTCTCTGTGTTTATTAGTTAGCAATCTAACAGTACTGTTTAATATCTTATTAGATAGAACTGTTATAGAAAGTAGACAGTATATGAAAAAAGGTTATTAGCCTATGCCGTGTGGTTGATGTCCAGTGTTGCTAGCTGGGCAGATAAACATAATCATGTTTGGCTTAGTCCCCTCAAAGTTGCGTTGGATTTTCTCTTCAGCATAAAGGTTTAGATGCCCATCTATCACTGTTTTCCATGTTTGTATAGTTAGTTTATGGAGTAAATATATAGGCTATAATCTGTGTGTTTACATTCTAGCTGTTTTAAAAATGGCGGGTGCTGGTGTTCCGCGTGCGTTCGGTCAATCAGCGCACACTAACGTCACGGATAGTTTCTATAGTGCTGGTTTAGACCCTACTCTGAAGTAGGACCCAAATTAGTTCCTACAAATGGAGTTCCTAGAACTAAAATCGTTCCTAGTTCCTGCGGTGCGAACACGCCGACATCCGGGTACTTTAGCCAATAGTTCTAGGAACTGTAAAAAGGTTCCTCCGGTCGGAAAGTGGCTTAAGACATCATGGTTTGAAATCATACATGGAACGAAAGGTTCTCCTGCTTAAACCAGCACATGTCAAGGCCCGTCTTAAGTTTGCCAATGACCATTTGGATGATCCAGAGGAGTCATGGAGAAAGTCATGTGGTCAGATGAGACCAAAATAGAACTTTTTGGTCATAATTCCACTAAACGTGTTTGGAGGAAGAAGAATGATGAGTACCATCCCAAGAACACCATCCCTACTGTGAAGCATGGGGGTGGTAGCATCATGCTTTGGGGGTGTTTTTCTGCACATGGGACAGGGCGACTGCACTGTATTAAGGAGAGGATGACCGGGGCCATGTATTGCGAGATTTTGGGGAACAACCTCCTTCCCTCAGTTAGAGCATTGAAGATGGGTCGAGGCTGGGTCTTCCAACATGACAATGACCTGAAGCACACAGCCAGGATAACCAAGGAGTGGCTCTGTAAGAAGCATATCAAGGTTCTGGCGTGGCCTAGCCAGTCTCCAGACCTAAACCCAATAGAGAATCTTTAGAGGGAGCTCAAACTCCGTGTTTCTCAGCGACAGCCCAGAAACCTGACTGATCTAGAGAAGATCTGTGTGGAGGAGTGGGCCAAAATCCCTCCTGCAGTGTGTGCAAACCTGGTGAAAAACTACAGGAAACGTTTGACCTCTGTAATTGCAAACAGAGGCTACTGTACCAAATATTAACATTGATTTCCTCAGGTGTTCAAATACTTATTTGCAGCTGTATCATACAAATAAATAGTTAAAAAATCATACATTGTGATTGCTGGATTTTTTTTTTTAGATTATGTCTCTCACAGTGGACATGCACCTACGATGACAATTTCAGACCCCTCCATGATTTCTAAGTGGGAGAACTTGCAAAATAGCAGGGTGTTCAAATACTTATTTTCCTCACTGTATATCTAGCTTACTCCATCTGTAAATGTTAGAAAGTCGTGCAAATATTTCCATTTTGGTGCTAAACTTCACGTTGAACGAGAGCTATAGCTCGCATGCGCGCCAAATAACCGAAAATTTTAAAACCGAATAATACTTCCAAAATTGACATAAATTGGGGTCCCCTGTCAGAAACCACGTCAAATTAGAGGCCATAAGTGCGAAAGACGTGATCAACGAGAGGATAATTTAGGCAAGGGAATAAAATCGGCCGACTTTGAGAACCGGTCCAATGCAGTCCAGACGACCAGATCTCATGAAAGTGCATATCTAGCACGAATGATATTTCACTTATCATTTGAGGGTGATTCTCCAACTAGGAGCACTTTTGGCACTGTGAGTTTATGGAAAATTCACTCTTAAAACAATCTTAAAACAATCTTCCTAGCTCCATTCATTTGTCTTCTAACACAATATAACAGTGGGCAGTTTTACAATTCCATGGATTAGTTTTTTTTTTTTTTTTTTAACAGTTTTTCTGAAGAGCGCTTTCAAAGATGTAATTTCCACCACTTTTCAATTTATGTATTTTATTACAATATAATATTGTAAAACTGTTATATAAGATTATGTAGGCTATCTGTCAACAACATCAGTACCTAATCATGTAACAAAATAAATCTTAATACTTCATGAACTTAATGCATTTTTATTTAAAGTTGCTAAATGCCACGAGTTGGGATTTTTGCCTACAGCATGCACCCTCATGTCAGGCTTAGCTACTTTTGGACTTATGTTGTTTACTCGTAAACAAATACATTTTCATATTTGTTGTACATAATTCAACTGAACTACAGCCAAGGTGGAAATGACTGAATAAAAATACTCTGTATAAAAGCTTGAGTTACCTTGATTTATTTTCTTGTGCTGAAGAGCAGGAGCCTGAAGTTTCATCTTCAACTAATATGTCCTTGTCACTATTATTTCCAAGTAAATAAAATATTTAAGGTGGATCTATTTAAAGTGATTTTGTTGATGAAGGTGGAAATGACGGAAAACCTGGGGACAGACTTATTTCATTCCAAAAATAGATTAAAAATTATGATATACATATGGAATTTCGATGGTATGATATTTTATTTGTCCTTAAGACAAACATGTTAAAAAATATTTTTAAATCGATCCTTTAATATAATTTTCTAACATTTAAAGAGGGCCAGTCTGGGTTGGGGACAAGCATAAAACTGCAAAATCTGCTAATAAACCGCCATGAAAAAGCATTTTTTTTTAAAAAAAGGGGCAAGATTTGGTGGTTACTAGGATGTTGGAGCATTGAACTTCATAATGACAGTTTATTTCGGCACTTGTTTGTTTATTCATTTACAAAAAAAGGCCAAGGACACAAAAGTGCCTGTAGTTGGAGAATCACCCTTATACGCCAAAAAGAGTTTTTGCGTACATATGATACGCAGTTTTCGCGTACTTTACTTTAAGGCGTGTAATACGCACGCACTCCTCACCCCTAATCCTACCGAAGGGGTTTACAGTGCGTATCATTTGAACGCAAAAACAATTTTTGGCGTATAAATGATACGACAAGACATATCATTCGTGCTATAGATACGCACTTTCATGAGATCGTGTTGCCTGCACTCTTAGAAGAAAAGGACGGTTCTATATAGAACCTTAAAAGGTTCTATCAGGCGCTACGTATTTGGAACCCCTAAAAGGTTCTATATAGAACCATTTTTAAGGGTTCAATCAAAAGAACCCTTTAGGGTTCTTTGTAACCAGGAAAAAGGTTCTATATGGAACCTTTTAGGGGTTCATTCATTATCATTTGTTTTGTTCTTTCCGGATTAAATATTTCATATTATTGACAAACATCAAGACCCTAAAATGTAAAAATGTAATTCACATAAAAAAAAGTCACCCATGAATACTGAAAAAAAGCACACCCAAAGTGCATAGAACTAGTAATTTATTTATATTAACAAAAATAATTACTATTACTGAAAGAATGCTACTGTAATTTCAAGTATTCAAGGCTTTAAATGTACAAATCAACATTAAAACATCAACCATTTAAAAAATCTCATAAATAATGAAAATAGAGTTTCACCTACATCTACATATTACAAAATAAGTCCATAAAATGTACAAAATTACATTAATCTATCACTAATAAATAATGAAAATATACAGATTCATCTAAATTCCCATCAGTGTTAGAACAACATCAAGTTCCTCAAAACTAAAAATCCCATATTAATATAACTCACAATGGAAATATACAGATATAGAAGTACTTCAAATCTACAAATTCATATTAATATCACTCATAAAGAATTGTAATAACAGATTCAAATTCAGATCAGCATTTCAGAATAACATCAATCGCCTCATATTTACAACTTTAAATTAGCACTATTCATGACATATCAAAGTATTAAGATAATTGATTATACATTTTGAGCACTGGGACAGACAGTTTTTTTTTTTGTGGCTGCTGGAGAGTTTAAACAGGTAGTGCTTAACAAAATTCATCGTGTGAGTGATGTGCTTGGGGTATTCCACACTGAATACGAAATAAGTAGCAAAGAGGCACTCCATTGCCTCCATCACATCCATTTCTGCGCTTACAATGTTGACACCCTCCATACTGATGCTGGCTCTTTTTGCATGGAGGGGGTTTGAAGCTTCATGAAAAACTACAGTCGGAGTTGGCTTTACTGATTCCTGCAAGTTGGAAAAACATATAAATTATTTGTGAAATAACTTATATAAAATAACTTATAAGAAAATTCCATCAAAAATGATCATTTAGTCAACCCCATTTTGCCCAAAATTTGCATGACTTTTCTATGTAATATTTCTTTCTTCTGCTGAACACAAGGGAAGATATTTTGAAGAATGTCAGTAACCAAACAGTTAACTGGAACCATTGACTTCCATAGTATTTTTTTTTCCTACTATGGAAGTCAATGCTTCCAGTTAACTGTTTGGTTACTGACATTCTTCAAAATATCTTCCCTTGTGTTCAGCAGAAGAAAGAAATTCATACAGGTTTGAAACAACTTGAGGTTGAGTAAAGGATGACATAATTTTCATTTTAAAGTGAACTAGGCCTAGAAGCTGTGTGTGCTTTAGAAACAGCCATACCCTGGCCTGCTTCCAGTTCCTTAGACACCACTTGACTTGAATATAAAATAATAATTCATAAAGTTTGAAAAGGTTGAAGTGAATCACAATAGTGTTCACACTGGGCTGTTTACAATTATCTAGCATCATAAAAGCATTCTGAGCCGAAGTGCGAGACTGCGAGTACATTTAACCACTATCAGTAAACAAGAGAGAATGATAAACTTTACTGAAGAAGCAGCAGCACTGGCCTGATCGTTCAGATAGCTGATTATAGTTTTAGGGGGGCTGAGACGAAAAATATGGGGATTGAAGCCTCTTATACTGTCTAAACACAATTTAACAGTTTGCAACAAGCACAACAAAACTTACCGATGAAACGTAAGGCAACTTGTGACACTGTCGCGGTTCAGGCTCTTTCGTGTTTTAGTGTAAATCCGCTGTAGAAACATTGACAACTTCATTACTAATGGGTTTAAAGCTTATAACAAGTACATTACTTAAAAAATCGTATTTATCTGACTTACCACAACAATATTTCCGTCAGACCATCAATTTAAATCAGCAGACGGGGAATAGGATCAGTCTCATCTCGACCGTTGGAATTCAAAAACGTGCACTGCGCTCGCGAGACCGCGCTGCGTGAATATGCTCGCGCAAATGCAAACAAATTGTTTACTTTGTAAAATTAATGAAAATAATGAGTTTATTACTTCTTTTTGTTTATGTTTGCTGTTCAACAGATACAAAATTTAAATCCATAATGCAAAATTGTTTAGCTGCAGTACAATAATTTCTTGTTATGATGATAATGATGATGATGACGATAAGGTCAATATAGGGGTGTGCGATATAGCTAAATCATCTGCGATAATATCGTATTTTTTGTTTTAACGATGTGCGCTTTAACATTATCAAGTATATTTCAAAAACTAAACAAATCGTGTCTACAGAGTGCACGCATCTAGGCTAATGTAAAGTTACTTGATGAAGTCTAGTTATACTAGTGCGCGTGTGCATTTTGAGTGCGTTCTTTCACTGCATTATTCAGTGTATACAAATGCATTTATGAATGTGAATGATCACAAAATTCAAGATATGGGGGTTAGAAAATATATATATTTATATCATTTTATGTAGTTAATCAATATCACACGAAGAGTGCCATTTCAGTTTTTCTCCTCCAAAAATCAGCATGATTAAAATGTGGTATTAAGTTACTACAACAGTTTAATAAACAATAATTTAATTACAACTACAAAATGTTGCAGAATAATGTAATATATAATAGCCTAAAGAACCTTTGTGCCAAAAGGGTTCTTTCTTGTCATTATAGAACCTTTTTAGCATAAAAGGTTCTTTGGAGTTGAGTAAAGAACCCGATGGTTCTATATAGAACCCCAATGAACCCTTTTTTCTAAGAGTGTGGAATGTTGGCGGTGCAAGTCCTTCCACACCGAGTCCGAAATTCACGTCCAAAATTTTCGCACGTTAACAAATAAATACGACCTCACGCTGTCAATCACGTTTACACCCTCCGAAACTTTCCTCCGTCATTAAAAAATAAAAATAAAATCGTTTTTAAATTTTCTGCATTATTTCGAATCCGTAGCAAGCATTTTACATTTACATTTACATTTAGTCATTTAGCTGACGCTTTTATCCAAAGCGACTTACAAGTTAGGACTAGATTAAGCGAGTCATCATGAAGAGGCAAAAACAAAAACAACGCGAGAAGTGCTCCAGATACGAAGTTCAGGCATTATTCAGAGTAGCATTATCCCGATAAGTGAGGTTTTAGAGGGAAAGTTTTTTTTTTTTTTTTTTTTTTTTTTACAGAGTTCTTAAAACATGCACCACCAACCGAAAAGATGGTTGAGGAAATGGAGAAAGGTAAAGCATTACAGCTTTTCTTTATTTATAAGCTGATCTTTATTTTGTCTAATGATCTGTTCATGAATAGCCTACCTGCTGTAGCATTACTCTTTTAAAGTCCCCATGAAATCAGAAAGTCTTTTGGCATTTAGTTTAAATATTAGCATTTAGTATTAGCTGTGGCTGAAATTGGTCACTTGTTCACACATTTACTATCTTCTATATGATGAATGGCACAGTGCACATTATTAGCCTGGTAATACCAAACTCTGCTACTTGGCTTTGCTTCGTAGACTGAGTCTGGAAGGGCATAATTGATAGTTTAAAATCATTGGTTACCCGTAAGCCAATCACATAACGTTTGGTTATGAGCCGGCTCAGCCACATTGAACTTCCACTGTAAACACATGTATGTAAACACTGTGAACGACTCTTGCAGATTATGTGAAGTAAATCTATGCATCCACGGTACAATCAGCGTCTACGTCACGGCTCTCAGCCCGCCCTCTGTTCATTGATTGGCCGGCTGTTTTGAGGCCGGAGGAAAACTGGGAGATGGGTCGCTATCTCAGACTGAGTACAGAAGCGAACTGAAATTGAGCGGAAGTACGAAGTCTGACGAAATCAGCCTAGCACATTTATAGGGGATATGGAACGTATAAATATGCTTTCCATTGGGGCAAATTAAGTCTGGTTTCGTGCAAGTGATTCAAGTTTCAAGGCACTTCACTGGGCATTTAATGATGAAAAATAAAAGTGAGCCATAATGATGATGATCACCTGATAACTGAATGTAATAGATATGGGGATGTAAAGCACTTCCATTCAAGACATTTTGCACTGATGTTTGTTCGATGTGTTTCTTCAGAAAATACAAACTCCCCTCCCATAGACAAAAGTCACCAAGTGCTCAAGGATCTCGTGGACATGAATCTCTCTGTTTTGAATGGCAAAGATCCGTCAGCCCATGATAAATCCATCAGAACAGAGCTGAACGGTAAGATTTTCCAAAAGTATGCTTTTCAACAACATTTAAATGGTAAACTAAACTCTAACACAAGATGCATAGACCTGCATTTGATTAATAAACTCAATCATGTTCTCCTCTTTTCACAGAGATCTCTGAAGGCCAACATCAGCTGAGTTTTCTAAAGAAAAACCTGAATCCCTCTGATAAAGAAGCAGCAGAACAGTATATGAAACAATACACTCTGAATTTGTTTAAAGGATTGAGTGATTTCTGGCCTTTTGGTAGGTTGAATTTTCTTTACAATGTGTTGATTTGTATAATGTACTTTTTTGCAAGATTAATGCATAAACTGAAATGTGTTGAATTCCTTAAATCTTCCAGTTAGCTTCAACAAAAAAGGTTTTAACAGACTGATGTCACAGAAGAACCTTTAGACATCCAATGATGTACTTTAAAGCTTAAACTATAATTAAACATCAAACTTTCTCCAAAGAACCATATAGTCAACTAAAAACATACACAGAATTTAAAGAATATTTACTAAAGATAAAAACCACTATGTTTTACAGATCTTTGGGCGAGTGTTTTTGATTGCGTGTCACAGTGGATCTGGAGCAGGAAATATGACTTTCTTCACAACATGAAAGGTGAGAACAGAAACTCATAGACAGATGCTAACTGGAAATTCATTGTGAATATAATAATGCTGTGATCTCTCAGATAAAGCAGTGCCCTCCACTCTTCTGAAAAGTGAGACTATATAGACGCTGGACTGTTTATCAACTCATCCTACTTCTCAGTGCTGAGAGAAGAGAGAGACATCGACCTCATCATTTCACTGGACTTCAGTGAAGGTGATCCTTTCGAGGTATTATAGGCAAAGAGAATTCACTCATGGTTAAAGGAAAAATCCGTTATAAATCATTTAAGCAGTGTCTCAGAATAAAGGAATATGGTTAAAGGAAGGCCCTGCCCATGATGGGTGACTGACTCCGCCCTATTAGCAGACTCCGCCCTCAGTTAGCCATAGACCTGTCCAGCGCAGTGAGACATGAAAGAACTTAGTTTAATACTCACGAGAACTGCTATGTCTCGTGACTGTGATGGGGATATTATCAAAACCAAACAGACATGTACAAAAACAGCATGTTTTCCTTCCACTTAAAAATCTGCATTTACAACATGGGGTTAGTAAATGATCTGTGGGGTATTTTTGAACTGAAACTTCACACACATTCTAGGGACATCTGACACTTGTATTACATCTTGTAAAAAGGGGCATAATGCTGCTTTCCCCCCTCATGCCATTCATATGGCGCTTTTCCACTGCATGGTACGGTACGGCTCGGTTCGGTACGGCACGCTTTGGCGCTTTTCCACTGCATGGTATGGTACGGCTCGGTTTGGTACGGCACGCTTTGGCGCTTTTCCACTGCATGGTACGGTACGGTACGGCTCGCTTCGGCTCGCTTTAAATGGTACCACCTCTGTTGAGGTTCCAAGCGTACCGTACCGATACTAAAATGTGACGTGAAAACACTGCAGATCACTGATTGGTCAGACAGAATCATCACTACCAGCGTCATTGTATTTACGACACGAGACACTATACCCGCTAGATTTAAATAGCCAGTAGACAACAGCCAGCGCTGTAGCGCCTGTTTTAAAAGTATTTGCTTTAAAAAAAAAAAAAGAGTATAAACTTCGAAAAAAGAAATGGCTGAATCGTGGTCAGTGGACGAGGTGCAGACGTTCCTCTCGTTGGTTGCCGAGGAGTGGATGGGGAAACACGGAATGAAAAATTCGCATTTAATATGATGATATCATGGCAGTAGAGACGGCAACTATAACGATCAGTCCCACCCACTTTGAAGTGGTACTAACTGCAGTGGAAAAGCAACCGAGCTAAAGCGAACCGAACCGTGCCGTACCGAGTCGAGTCGTACCACGCAGTGGAAAAGCGAAGCGAGCCGAACCGTTCCTTCGTTGTCTTAAAATAAAGGTTTTGTCCTGGTCATTTGATATCAAACAGCACAAATGCTCATTATTATGAAACTGATAGTTGTGGTCTTGGCTGATTGGACAATCCACAGTTCAAGTGTACAAACTCATAACCCTTTATATTTTACCTTTTTTCTAGTATTTTGGACATTCGGTATTGGGTGCAGCCTCTCTCTCACATACACAAACCCACACACACATGATGCTGGGATGATATATTTTATATAATGTTGGCCTATATAAAGGACAAAACGTGAAGATGAAATGATAATGGACAAAGCATTTGATGTCCACAAGAGGGCAACAAAGTCCAACCTTCTCCTCTGGGAATGGCAGTATTTACAGTTTTTTTTCAATTGCTAACATAATCTGTAGTCCCATTTCCAAAACTCTTCTCACATTCAGCGAAACAGGACCAATCTGTGAATCATTTTTCATTGCTTTCACACAAAATGCGTTCAATGACCACATTTCCCAAAATTTAAGAACACTTTTTGTCATTCATACTTTACCATCTGCAAAACATGTCTAGTTTTGTTTTTTGTTTCACATCTTATTTAGCAGTTTAGTCAGTCATATTTCCTGTCTTGTCATGTGATTCCCTTGCCCTGTGTGATCCTGCCATGTGCCCCCCTTGTCATGTGTCCTATGTTGTCATTGGTTCATTGTTTAATCATGTTCACTTGTGTGTCTTGTCAAGTCTTTAGTCTCTGGCTGAATCCGAAATCGCTCCCTATACCCTCAAATAGTGCGCTATTTGAGGGGACAGCCATTTGTAGGGTCCGAAACCATAGTGGACGTTATATTGAGTGCACTCATTCAATCCCACAATGCACCGCAATAACGAGTGTTGGCTACAACCGAAATCAGAATGATGATAAACTCTGTGCATTTCTGCAGAAATTATATTGAAAATTTAGCAGAATATTTACAATGAAATTAAATAATATTGGTTTGGAATGATTTTGTCTGGAAACATGGATCAAGAATTTTTCCCCAAGAATTGTTGGGGAAAGAAGAGCGGCAGAGACAGGGAGGACTAGAACCTCACCGAAATGTATATCCATCCATCCATTACATACATTTTCCAAAGTGCTTGTCCTGTAGGGTCGTGGGGAGGCTGGAGTCTTACCCAGCGTCTCGGGTCGTAGGCAGGGAAACGCCAGTTACGTATATAACTGTGGTTCTGTGTATTCCTCCTGACCGCCAGAGGCAGTACAAAGCACTAGTGGATGATGCATATCAACACAGTCATGAGGAATGCCACCCACGTGCAAACATCAGGGTTGCTCCAGAAGGATTGCAGAACTCACATAATGGGAAACAGTCACGTTAACCTTGTAGAACCGCACGAAGACCAGGTAGCAGCTTCGCAGACATCTGCCAAGGAAACTCCCCGTAAAGCGTCCCAAGACGAAGACAAGGCCCTAGTGGAGTGACAAGGAACACCCATGGTAAGGGTCGATTAGATTTATTATTCACCAACTTTATCTTCTCGACAATCCAGCGTGATAGTCTCTGTTTGGACAAAGGTGCACCTTTGCATACCTCACCATAACAGACAAACAACTGGCTGGATTAGGCCGAAGAATGACCCTAGAATCCTCTGGTAACCAGCGTAAACACAATTCACTCACTGACAAGGTATGAAGTTCACCAACACGTTTAGTGGAAGCAATGGCCAACAAAATAGACACTTTTAAGGGCAAACACGTAATATCCGCAACAGCCACAATGGCTCAAATGGTGGTGTGCAAAGGTACTCTAGAAGCGGTAAGTCCCACACAGGAAAAGGAGTAGAACAAACAGGCTTTAAATGCCTCGCTCCCTTCAGAAAACTACAAACAAGGTTATGAGACCCCAGGGAAGTACCAGCAACCGGGCCGTGATAAGCAGATATGGCAGCAACATAAACTTTTAAAGTGGAGCCCGCCCTGTTATCATCTAAAAGATGCTATAAGAAACTCAATACTGTCGACACAGTACAGTGAACTGGGTCAATTCCTTGATAATAAGAAAATATCCTCCAACGAGCAGCATAAAGTTGTCATGTTGAAGGAACCCTAGCATTGCCAGTAGTGTTCACTACTGCTGGTTCACAATCCATTAACTATGATCTGGATCAAAGGGCCAAACCCAGAGCTGAAGACGAGTTGGATCTGGGTGCCATCTGAGAGAGAGAAGGTCCCGTCTGATGGGAAGCTGCCATGGTTTGCCTTGTAACAGACTCAGAAGGAGACGAAACCATAGCCTGGCTGGCCATCACGGGGCCACTAAAAGCACCCTGTGCTTGTATAGGAAAATAGTTTCCCACAGAAGTGGAAATGAAGGGAATGCATACAACAGGCAACTCGGCCACTCATGGGCTAATGCATCCAGTCCCAATGAGCTGGACTCTCGGCTCTTGCGAACCACCAGCAGCAATGAGTGGTCATTTTCCGATGCAAACAGATCGACTTCTGCCTTGCCAAACCGTTGGCAAATCAACTGTACTACATCCGGGTGAAGTCTCCATTCCCCCAGGAGCAGATCCCTGGTGTAAGGGTGGATTTGCTGCAGGGGTTCAGGCTGCAAGACTACCGAATGACTAAAGAAATGTTGCCAGAATTATGTAAAATGTTACCAAAGAGATAGATAGAGAAGGAGAGAGAGAGAGAGAGAGAGAGAGAGAGAGAGAGTAAAAGACAGAAAAGAGGAGGCTAAGAAAAGATTGCCCCAAGGAAGAGAGACAGAGAATCAAAAGAGACAGAGCAACAGTTACAATCTTCTTTTATCCTTTCCATGACCATGTGACCGAAACCCAAAATGTGAGACGTTCAAACTGATCAATCAGATAAATTACAACTTTCCCCATCGTACTAAAGGTGTGACAATTCATAGACCCCCGAAGTACACACATCTTGGCCTACAGGCCTGGATGACTATCAGTCCATCTGTGCTTTTAGGAACTCCAAATGGTCATTGTAAAGCTGCAAGAGACCTGGTGCTGCCCTGATGATTCAAATGAAAGACCGTCGACGTGTTGTCGGACCGGACAAGCACATGATGACCCATCAGGTTTGGTAAGAAGTGTTGTAGAGCTACAGTAAGTACACTGCTTTCAACTCCAGGACATTGATATGTTCTATGGCTCCCCTGGGTGACCAGTGACCACCAATTCCCCTTTGGTTCCACGTTGCCCCCCATCCTGTAAGTGAAGCATCGGTCGTGATCACTTCCTGATGGGAGGACACCACCCTTAGTGGCACTCCGTCTCTCAGATATGTTACCCTTTTACAGGGTTTCAGTGCACGGACACAGGCAGGCGATGTCTCGCTAAATCTAGCCCAAAGCTGTTGCTCCACCTCTGAAGAGGCCTGAGGTGAAGCAAGCCCAAGGGGATCATGGATGTGGGGGCAGCTAACGTCCACATTAGTTGCAGAAGGACACCATATGGAAGTTTTGTCCCCCTGACCAAATATTGTCTGTCCTCGCGTAAGACAATGTGGCAGACATTGTGATTTGATTGAGTGTTTTTCCTATGAAGGTTATGGTTTGTTCTGGGACCAGATGACTCATTGTGTCGTTCACAGTAAGGCCCAACCTCTGGATATGCTCCAGCACAATCTTGGTGTTGTGTAGCTCATGTCGTCTTGTTGGGGCACAAAGCAGATAATCATCTAAGTAGAGCAGAATCCTCATGCCCAAAGAGGAGATAGGGCCGAACTCATACATCTTGTAAAAATATGAGGAGCCAGAGATAAGCCGAATGGTAGGACTCTGAACTGATCGGCTTGATTCGGAAACTCTGCCTTTAGGACCTGTGGCATCCTAAAAGGTGGTGCCTGTGGAACAGTTGTCGTGTGGCTTCTGACAACTTCATTATCTTCTCCAATACCTCAGAAACATTGGGGCCTAATAGATGTCCATCTCAAGCGCCCTCTTTACGTTCGTCCTAATGCCTGTTAGTTGTCAGTGGATTTGCCTTTATTTGGCGTTGAAAATGGAAACGTATTTAGACATGGAAAATCGATTTTACATTTGATTCGGTGAACACTTATGTCTCAAAAATCAAACAGGATTGTTTCACAAAAGTGACAGCCCTAGTGGGTTTTATGGCAGGTTCCACCAATTCTTCATCAAGAAAATGAGAATTAGAAGCACTCATGGAGAGAGTGCTGTCTTGAACAAAATGTTTTTAGATTCTGTTGATTAAACCAATCTCCTTTTTTGTATTAACTCAAAATTTTAAGGCAACCAGGTAACTTACTTTTTTCTTTTTTTTTTAAAGTTAAACCGACAATTATTTTTTGCAGTGTATGCACTCACATAATTAAGAAAGGGATTCAAGATATCTGTCCTGATGATAGTGTAGAGCGCGCTGTCACAGCTTGGGAGGGCGAATCCTTGCAACTCAGGTAAACTGCACGGGACAGCGTGAAAAAAATTAAAAGCGAGAAAGCAAAAGAGGCTGGGCACCGAGCTGCTGTTTATATCCTCGCGTCTCGGTCTGCGTCATGACGAGACTTTGTTGTTATATTCTTCTCGATCTATCTAGCTAGTGCAGCGATTATCCACTAGTGCTATGCACTGCCTCTGGTGGTCAGGAGGAATGAAACAGAACTCCCAGGGCGGATGGCCGGTCCATCACAGGGACGACTGTTTTATGGTGCGCATTTCTAGACACCTTTAACCTTATTTTGATTATTCTCAGGTTAGGTAAATTAAGTCAAATCTGTCCTAAATCATAAGCATCTGAATTTTCATACAATCCATTGGTCAGTCAGAAGACTTCTTCGTGGTCTGTTCAGCTCAGTTTTTTAGAAATCAAAGACTTTTGGCTGGTGAGCTTCTTAGTTTCAATTTAATACAGTTTTATTATTTACAGGTTAAATAGTTTACATAATGTAAACTACTAATGTATAAAAAACAAGACAAAACAACATCAAAAGTAAATCGTTTACAAGCGTTGTCTGTCAGAGGCATCAATGGCATGGCATCTAACGCCGGAGAAGCCATTTCTAAGAATCAGCGCCTGCCTTCATCTTCTCCTTTCAGCCTTTTATAGACCATCTGAATTCTTGAGGTCGTCATCTTTGGAAATCCCCTCATAATTCATCAGTCTTTTATAGAAAATGTATCCAATTCGAAGTCTTTAACTGTCAGAAGTTCTGGACATTCCTTTCGGACCTGTCTATATAAAGCCTTTCACTTCTTCGTCCTCCTTCTTCTGACTTTTTCTTCTTTGTTGCATTCTGCGCCTCGTCCTCAACACATCCGACGGTAATGCTTGCATTTTTCCTCTTTCTTCAGCAAAGCTCTACATGTTTTGTTCCTCTATGCTTTTTAATAAATGCTTAAAACATCAAGTGTGGTTTGTTTTTCTTTATAAACCATTTTCTCAATAAACAAGTTACATAAACATAACAAGTTTCAAGTGTGGTTGATTACAATACAGAAGTGTTTTACAGACAAAAATGTGTCAGGGTTTGGGTGGGTGGAAGTAGCGAGGACTCAGGTGCAGAGTTGATGGGCTTTCAATGATAATAAAATAAAACAAAACAAAAGACACAACAAAAACTACCCCGACGGGGAAACCAAGACAGACTTGACTTGAACAACTAGATTTGGCTTATCTTGACAGAACCAGGGAAACACACGGTGAACATAAGACAACAAACCAGCACAGGACTGCAAACACATGGAGAATAAATAGGGAGCAATCAAGGTGAGGGAGGACAGATGGGGCAAATGAATCAGTAATCAGGTAACAAGATGAGAAGGGCTAGACAACTGACAGGAGAGCACATGGCACAAGAAAACATACATGACAAGCCATGTGCTCACACCAAACATGACTTGAACACAAGCACATGGCCAGTAAAACATATCACAGTGCTCTCAAGTTTTGAAGACAGGCAAGAGTGACTCCTCCTCTAATGGGCCTACCCCTTTTCGCCACCTTCTCTGGGCCAGCATCCTCTAACCTGGCCTTTTTAGGGGACTTTCCTCTCAGAGTGAATGAGAGGATGCTTTTTACCTGACATCTTTGAAAGACAGATGCAATGATTAATGCATCCATGGCCAGGATATAATTATAAATTTTGACATGATTTTAAAAGTGACCTATAAAATCGACTATGCAACACACTTTAATTTATTTAGTGCTAATAAAATTAAGCCTATTTGGAGAGAGAGATGTTTATAATGTGACAATATGTCAGTCATCGTGTGATAACGAAAATATGACTAGGCCTAGACTACTTGTTCTGAGCAGGTGTTGTCAGTGAACAGGCTGTAAAACTGTTGGCTAAGTCACAGACACTCATGAAAAACTGATGCTAATTATCTGGGAAACATTCTCTAACAGCAGTCTGTCACAGTGTCTGGTTTGTGTTTCCCTGGGTAACCACTAGAGGTCCTTGTCCCCCACGGTGTCATTCTCTCATGCACTACATTTCCCATCATCCTGTTCTGTCTAATCATTGATCATTGCACACAGCTGTTTCCCGTCACCTTGTTAGTATCTGTGTGTATATATACCCTGTTTGTTTCAGTGTTTGTCATGGAGTCCTTGTTTAATGTCATATCACTTCTGTAGTTCTGGTTTGTTGGTTTTCTTGTTTTATTCTTGTCTTTTGAATTGCTTGTTTGGTTTTGACCCTTGCCTGGACTGGTTTACGATTTCGGATTACCCAATAAATACTGCACTTGGATCTGTTTCATCTGTGTGTGGATCATGACACAGTCAAGTTGTCACTGTTTGTGTCAAACAGTTGTGAATTTGTAGTAACATTAAAACAGGAGATCATGACTTACTCTGTGCTCAAAGTGATGCTCAGTGTGGTTTCCTCCGTGGGTGAACGAAACTTTCTGGAGACGTTGTAGCAGAATCACGTGAAAAATTCCAGGATATGCTTTTTTTTCATTGGTTGTTGCATTAAATCTTACCCAAATACAATAGTGCTATTTTCTGATTGGCTATTGTGTAGTCCCTTTCTTTTTTTTGATTGGCTGATAAGTGGCAGGCTCGACTAAGAATTCCAAGGGAGACACGCTTGATTCCTGCCGGTTCGATAGTGAGAGCGGCGCGGCCAGAGAAATTTTGGCCACTGCGGCATATTAAATATATTATAAATAGTTTTTCCGCGTGAGGAATACAATGTGGTACAGGAGTGCGTGACAAAAGACCGAAATGAGTGACTGTCACGCTCAATGCATGACACTTGAGAGCCCTGATTACAGGAGCACACTTTGTGCTATTTCTGTCATGCAGAACCATGCACACAGTAGCCTATGCTTGCTTTTATGTTAAATTAACAGTGGTTTGTGAATGTTTATGCTTTAATAATAATTTGTCACCATCATTACAGGTGTTTTATTTACCTTACTTGTGAGCAACACCAAGCCACAGCAGACTACAGCACTCATGACCCTAGTCACTTGTGGTTGGCCTGACCATGCGTCACTCAGAAAACAACAGGCCAATCAGAAGAGAGGCTCATGAATATTAATTAGACAGGCCAAAATCGACCTGTTCTTGGCAGAGCTCCTGAGAAAGGAGCTGTAAAAATATATTGAGATGGTTTTTGGTACTTATACCGCCAAATATATATTCTTAAGGACATCAAAACCTAAAATAAAACTCCAGAAGATGTACGATATCACGGGACCTTTAAATGGAAACTGTGGTATGTTGAACACCTTGTTCTGATGACGCAAGAGTTGAAACTATGGCAGCTGAGAAGGACATTCTTTGTGTTTTTTTTTTTTTTTGAAGAATTTCCGGAGCCTGATAAAATTGGTATTGGTACGTGTTTAATACTGTAAAATATGCTCGATGTTACAGTCACTGCCCTTGCCATCCAACATTTGCCTCACATTTCAGGATGAAAAGACAAAAATTTCAGGTGAAGTGTCATGATCTATATAACTGTATTATTTTTTATTGTGAGTAGGCCTATTAGGCTTATCATTATTGCTGATTACTGTTGATATGCTATATTTCTACTATAAAACTCTTACGACAAACATGTCTTCTCATATCTTCAATTGTTGTGTATACCGAGCTGCAGGACACATTTGTAAAGACTTGGACCCATTGTGCGAGCTGTCTCTTTAACACCGCGTGGTTTATTTATATGTTGCTGCTGATTGGTTGCTACACATTTTTGACACACCCACCAAACAAGAGAAAACGTGCATCTCAAACCCCGTTTCACACCGTTTCCAGAAACTTAGCAAAACGTTGCGAACCGGTTTATTTTTTTAGAAAGGACAATTTAAAAGATAAAAGAGAATAGTAAAGAGAATCAATGAATTATGAATAATTCACTGCCATTGTGAGAATAACACGTAATGTAATCAATAACAGTGTACTCAATCAATAAAAGTACTGAGTAGCCTATTTTAAAACACAATATATAGGCTAGTTAAGGGTATTACCAGTATTTTACAGTTTTTTTTAAAATTGCTTAGACACTAAAAGTGTTACTTGAGGCCATGAAAATATTCACTCATGAAGATAATCTTCACACCAAGTCTTCTAAACTGCAAACACATTATCAGCTTTACACGCAGTGTCAATTGTAAAACAAACTTTTAAGTACAACAAAGTTACTGTATTCACTGCAAGTTTAATATTTTGTTAAATATTGTATTGAATGTCTGTATATTCAGCACTTGCATACTGTAAAAATGCAGTAGTCCAAATGCAAAACCCAAAAGGTCAAAGAATACAAATGAAAAGCATGTTACAGTACACGCAAAACATCTGCAAAATACAAAGTGTAAGAAATTAGTCTGCCCCGACCACAGCTTCCACTCAACGATGTGTATTAGAAAACGCTCCTTCCCTAAAAAGAGCTTAATTATCATAGAGACATTTCTTCCTGATCTCAGTAATATGTAAATAGCACCGGAGTGATACTATATGATGGGCCATCGAGAACCATCCTGTTCTCAATCAGAGACATGAATATCATTACCAGAGACAATCTCATCTCATGACCTTAACATTCGTGTGTTCCCATCATCTGAAAGAAGAGTTTAGCAAAAAAAAATGGAAAAGATATGCAATAACTGCCTGAACTTTGAACAGAAAGAGTGATTTATTCTGCAAATGTGTTTCGGTTCAGAGAATGGAGTTGAGTGTCTTATAGCAATTGTGAAAAACTGTACCATTAACATGAACTAACAATGATCAGTGCTTCTAAAACATGTAATTAATCTTATTTACTCTTAATCTAATACGTTTACTAAAAAATTATTAAAATCAAAAGTAGCATCTGTTAATATTATTTAGACACAATTTCTGAAACTATATGCCGGGCTCCATTTTTCTAAACTCTTCACACAAAACCACAAAACACACACACCATGCAAAACGTCACACATCTCTTGCAAAAGCAAAACACTTCATTCAAAACTGTTTTAACTCTTCTAAAAATGTAGTCTAGTAACTCTACACACACACATCAATGATTAGCCACATATACAAGCCAAACAACAGATGTGAAAAATGTAAAACATTCTCTTGTGTCTTTTGCTTCAGTGTGCAGTGAGTGTACAGGAGTTTGTCACACACACACACACACACACACACACACACACACACACACACACACACACACACACACACACACACACACACACACACACACATATGTGAACAAATACAGTGTATGTATGGTAATGAACAGGTAATGAACTGAACTGACTTGAGCTAAATAATAACTCTATTGGCTTGTTAGCGCTGCTTTACAGCAGAATCTGAATTTGTTACTATTGTGAAGCTGCTTTGAAATAATTTGTATTGTGTAAAGCGCTTTAGAAATAAAGTTGATGACTTGTATGCATATTCAGTAAATATTTACAAAATAAAAAGAAATGCAAGGGTGAAAAATGTATTTGTTTCTGAAAACATTGAGTTTTGAAGTGTTTTCACACATGATCGTTGGCTGTAATCGGGGAATGATTATTTTACGTAATGCATTAACCAACATGAACTAATGAGACCTTATTGTAAAGTTTTACCAAATAAACACATTTTAAACAAACACTTATGGACTTATCGCATATAAATATGGGAATATGAAAGGCTGGATGTTACAGATGTTGAAACAAAATGTGTTACACAGTTATTTTAGTATCATTTACTAGTTTTTAGTAACATTTAAAATATTTTTTTATATTTTCCATTTAAACTTTCTTTCTTTATTGTATTGTGTGTTTTTTCTTTCTTTTTTTATCCAGTTATAGTTTGTTATTTCAGTACATCAAGTCAAACTAAATGAAAGAAATGTTTCTAGCTGAAATAAAACAAGTTTAAGTTTTTCATTTTTTATTTTATTTCAGTTAATGTTTATTTTATTTATTTCAAGTAATGATGATGTTTTTATTAGTTAACTATAACAACCCTGGTGAGATGTTTTGAATCCTGTTATCAGATTTCCCAGAATGCAATGCTTTTATTTCCCAATCCCCAAAATACTCCCATTTAAAGAGATTTCAAACCGAAACTGAAGGAGGGAGTGGCATCAGTCGTACAGCAGAACCAAACTAAATCAATATACGTGTTAAATATAAATATGAATACAAGCAAGTAAAATCACATTGAACATTATATGTATTATTATTTTATATGCATTATGTGAATGAGTTTACAGGTGTTTCTTCAACTTTGAACCTGTGGAGTTTTAGAAAATAAACTTTTTTTTTTAAATAATGCATGTAATTACAGCTGTAATTTATCTCTGTAATCACATCTAATTACTCTGTTGATCTTTCCCTTCCCGGTGTGTTTGTGAGGGCTTGTGTGTGATGTCTGAGGGCAAAGTTTGGTTTTTCAGCAAGAGTGAATGGTTTTGAACTATGGATTTGTGCTTACTGTTTTGAGAATACGAGTTATAGTTTCAAGAAATGTGTTTAAGCAATCGAGAATTTAATTTAATCTGTTTCTGATTTCATTTCATCTGCTCACCCCTCTATATAGTTCAAACACATACAGTATAAGCTTTGCATTCAGACGTGATATGTAAACCCCACCCTCCACGCCCATGGAAATTACATTGAAAACTTTCTATTCTCTGGAGTTCAGGTTCCTCAACACGTCTAGACTTTAGTTTCAGTGACCTATAAGTATAAAAGAGTTCAGAGTCCTATAAAAGAGCCTCTTCTGTCTGATCTGAGAGTCGCTGGTGAAGTCTCAGGATTTTATGCTATACAAGAACAGTGAGTATATGTTTTAAAGTTACCAACACAAAACTGTGGCTTAATAATTGACATTTGAGGTATGACAATTTTTTTCAAAAGAATTGATTTTCAATGGATTTTCTCTGTTAGTTTTGGAATGATAGATTTTAACTTTAACGTTTGACTCTGTTGTTTTATAGATGGGAGGATCTAAACCCCAGGAAAGGTAATTCTCCTCAGACTCCTGTGATTAAATCTGTGCACTTCATTATATATATAAGTACTGTACTGCATCACAATTAACATATACAAACTGGATAATTCTGACAATAACTTTTCAAAAATAAATAAAATAGCTGTATTAATTCATCACTGGTCTGTCTGTCGTTGCAGTGAAGTGAGAATCGAACACTCTCTGAATAAGGAAGAGAAGGAGTTTGTAGCCAGAAGGAGAAATGATGTTCTACAAAGCCTGAAGAAACTTAAGATACGTTGCAGTGAGGTAATATTATACTCTGTTTATCTGCCTGGATATTTATAAATGGTGTTGTAGCTGACGAACATCAATTGTTTGGTCATATAAACCATGTGCATTTCAGAACAAAGTGCCAAACATTGCATTACTGGGATCTGGAGGAGGAGAAAGAGCCATGGTGGGTTTGCTGGGATCCCTGGATCAACTCCAGAAAACAGGTCTTCTGGATTGTGTGCTTTATCTGAGCGGAGTCTCTGGATCCACCTGGTACACACTCACACACACACACACACACACACACACACACACACACACACACACACTGGTTGAATATCATAAATGAGCGCATATGTTGTTCCTCTGAAGGTGCATGGCCTCCTTATATCAGGAGCCAGACTGGTCCACCAAACTAGAGACTGTGAAAGACAAGATCGTCCAGAGACTCAGCGGTCCTGCAGTCAGCTGGGGAGATGCATTTGCCAAACTGAAGAAATATTACTATGAGAAAGACCTATTCAGCTTGACTGACGTCTGGGCAGTGATGTTCGTTACGGCAACTGTGAAAGAGGTCTGTAACTATTCATAATACAACACTCAATGATGTATGATCTTAATGAGCTGCTCACATTCAGTCTTAAAAAGTGCTATTTTTAGTATTGATATGAGTGTTTATAATGGCCAAGGAACCTGAAGCACAGGGGAAGCAATTCTGTAACATTCTTCTGATTACACATTACTGCAAATCTACATGTAGTGTGGTCCGAAAGTCTGAGACCATATTGAAAATCAGATTATTATTTTTTAAAGTTCCTAGCAGGTTGTTTTTACTTTTACACAAACTTGAGCTTGATTGTGACTGAATAAATTGTCCCAGGTCTCTCCAACACCAACATGATAAATAACAGCTGAAATAAGAAATATTTTCCTCTTCAGATTGACGAACACACACTCTCAGATCATTGGGACCGACACAATAAAGACCCGTTTCCAATCTACACAGTGATCGACAAGCAATGCAAACAGAGCAAAGATGCAGGTCTGTGTGTGTGTGTGTGTGTGTGTGTGTGTGTGAGAAAGACAGACAGAGTTATTGTGTTTGTTTCAGCTGTTATATGGATGTGTTTCTGTCTGCAGACCCCTGGTTTGAGATCACTCCATATGAAGCCGGTTATTCCCTCACTGGAGCGTTTGTGGAAACATCCAACTTTGGCAGCAAGTTTAAAAATGGCCGTAAGATCAAGAACCAGCCTGAGATTGACATGCTGTACCTGCAAGGTAACAAACTCTGTTTTAAAGGAGAGTTAATTCATATTTATAATATCAACTTGCATTCAGATTCTCCTTTATACATTGAATCGTCTAAAATGAATCAATCTGGGATTCTGGGGTCTTTCAGATCTAAATATTACAATTAGAATTGTTGAAAAATCATTTAAAAAGCAATTTCACCAACACACTGAGGTGCTGCTTATCAACATAATCCTTATAATTTTTGCATGACAATTTTATGCATCAGTATTACGTACTGCTCCGAGACTTGGCTGAAGATCCAAACAGAAAATCAAAACCATTAGACGAAAAACCAGAAATTACTCAAATTAATATTTATAAAAATGATACATTTTTGTTTATTGTAAACACTTTTTACACTTAAATGTGTTTTCTGCAGCTCTGTGTGGCAGCGCTTTAGCTGATGAAGACGAGCAAAAGAAGTTTCTCTTGGAACGAATAAAAGGTGCAACTTCATTTGTTCTGAAGATTCAGTTCTGTTTAAAAAGCTGACAGTCATCAATTAAACTTTAATTCCATTTGATTTCCCCCCACAGAGTTCTTAAAACATTTACCACTAATCGAAAAGGAGATGGATGAGGAAATGGGGAAAGGTAAAGCATTACAGCTTTTATTTATTTATAAGTAGATCTTTATTTTGTGTCGAATGATCTTTTCATGAAAAATTGCATAAAAATTCATAAAAATTTAAACTCTTTAAAGTCCCCATGAAATCAATTTAAGTCTTTTGGCTTATAGTATGAATATGTTACAGACTGTTAGAAACTTTAGAAACTTTTAAGCTCCAAAAACAATGACAATTCGCATTTAAAGATATTATCTTTCAACACTTATTCTCTCACTTCCGCCAACATGGATTCATTATTTTGATGACTTCACACTGCACTTCAGCTTCTCCTCAGATTTTCTATCCAATCAAATGCTCTCTAGAATCTGAAGCTCCGCCCCCTACATTATAAACCGATGCTGAAGTTGCGGCTGAAATCGGTCACTTGTTCGCACATTTGCTATTGTCTACATGGTGAATGGCACCTAGGGGATAGGGAACGATTCAGACAGTGTAAATATGCTTTCCATTGGGGCGAATGAAGTCTGGTTCCACGTTAGTGTCACACGAACCACCCCAGCTCCGGTCCAGAGACACGATAGCACAGAGCAGATCATGTGATCGAACTGATAACTGATTGTTATAGATTTGGGGATGGAAAGCACTTGCATTTAAGACATTTTGCACTGATCATGTTTGTTCGATGTGTGTTTCTTCAGAAAATGCAAACTCCCCTCCCATAGACGAATGTTACCAGGTGCTCATGGATCTCGTGGACATGAATCTCAGGGTTTTGAACAGCAAAGATCCATCAGCCCATGATAAATCCATCAGAACAGCGCTGAACGGTAAGACTTTGCAAAAGTGTGCTAAAAAATGTATGCTTTTCAGCAACATTTAATGGTAAAACAAACTAAACTCTAACACAAGATACACAGACCTGCATTAGATTAAAAAACCCAATCATGTTCCCATCTTTTCACAGAGATCTCTGAAGGCCAACATCAGCTGAGTTTTCAAAAGAAAAACCTGAATCCCTCTGATAAAGAAGCAGCAGAACAGTATATGAAACAATACACTGTGGATTTGTTTAAAGGATTGAGTCATATCTGGCCTTTTAGTAGGTTGAACTTTCTTTACAATGTGTTGATTTGTATAATGTACTATTTTTGCCAGATTAATGCATAAACCGAAATGTGTTGAAGTCCATAAATCTTCCAATTAGCTTCAACAAAAAAGGTTTTAACAGACTGATGCCACAGAAGAACCTTTAGGCATCCAGTGATGTACTTTAAAGCTTAAACTATAATGAAACCTCAAAAACTTTCTCCAAAGAACCATATAGTCAACTAAAAACGTACACAGAATTTAAAAATAATATTTACTAAATATAAGAACCACTGTATGTTTTACAGATCTTTGGGCGAGTATTTTTGATTGCATGAAACAGTGGATCTGGGGCAAGAAATATGACTTTCTTCACAACATGAAAGGTGAGAACAGAAACTCATAGACAGATGCTAACTGGAAATTCATTGTGAATAATATAATAATGCTGTGATCCCTCAGATAAAGCAGTGCCCTCTGCTCTTCTGGAAAGTGAGACGAGAGACTATATAGACGCTGGACTGTTTATCAACTCATCCTACTTCTCAGTGCTGAGAGAAGAGAGAGACATCGACCTCATCATTTCACTGGATTTCAGTGAAGGTGATCCTTTCGAGGTATTATACACACAGAGAATTCACTCATGTTTAAAGAAATCCGTTCAAGAAATCATTTAAGCAGTGTCTCAGAATAAGGCGTTTGCAGTTTCTATGCAATGTGACGTCACATATGCATAGGCCCCGCCCACGATGGGTGACTGACTCTGCCCTATTAGCATAGACTCCGCCCCTCAGTGAGCCATAGGCCTGTCCACGGCAGCTGACTGACTCCGCCCTATTAGCATAGACCCCGCCCCTCAGTGAGCTGTACACAGTCTGCCATGTTTATCTCCTCACCAGAGCATTTAACAGCAGTATTCAAGTAAGAAACATTCTTATTAAAGCTACTAAAGTTATTCAGTCGAGAGCAGTAAGGGATTTTCTGTTTTTCTTTTGTTGTTTGATTAACAGCATATCGCAGTAGGTAATGTATATTACACTTTTCACTTTAATACACAGATCTAATATACACATGCAGTTTCTTTCCCTGTTTACGTTCACTGATATAACCAGCTGTGTTTGAACTCTGTGTTTTTGACATGACCTTGTGTGTATTTGACAGTTTAAGTGCAATGAGACATGAAAGAACTTAGTTTAATACTCATGAGAACTGCAATGTCTCGTGACTGTGACAGTGATAGAGATATAATCAAAACCAAACAGACTTTTTTTTTTTTTTTTTTTTTTTTTTTGCACAAGCTGTAAAGGCTCCGCCCTCTTCTGGAAAGTGAGGCGGGGCGGACCAGCAGCTCATTTGCATTTAAAGATGCATGTACAAAAACAGCATGTTTTCCTTCCACTCAAAAATCAGCATTTACAACATGGTAAAATAAATGATCTGTGGGGTATTTTGAGCTGAAACTTCACACACATTCTGGGGACACCTGAAACTTGTATTACATCTTGTAAAAAGGGGCATAATGCTGCTTTCCCCCCTCATGACATTCATAGTGACCATGGTCACACTAACCTAAAATGTGTCCTAAAATTAAAAAATAAGTGCATGGGTTTTCATCTAACCATATTTATTTAAAACGGTCTGTCCAACCATTTTAATCAAACAATGTGATACTTTTCTACCATAGACAGTGAAGAAAGCTGCCGAGACGTCCAAGAAACTAAAGATCCCTTTCCCCGAGGTCAGCATTCCCAATGGACACTCAGAGAAACCGAAGGAATTCTATGTGTTCAAAGGCCAAAACACTCCAACCGTGATACACATCCCTCTCTTTAATGAGGTCAACTGTGGAGGCAAGTTAAAGTCTTAATGTCCTGAATAAAACTGAAATATCAACTGTGTTCTGATTTAAGTGTTTTAATGTTTCTTCAGATAAAATTGAGGAATGGAGGGAAAAATATAAGACCTTTCAAGGTTCTTACAGCGCTGAGATGATCACTGATCTTATGGAGGCCGCTGGAAAAAACATCACAAACAACAAAGACAATCTGCTGGAAGAGATTCGTCTGGCCGTAAAAATGCACCAATAATGAATGATAAATGTCTGTGGTGTCCTCACTGTTTGTTTTAATGCAGCTGATCCGTATAATACCATAACACAGACTGAATTACAACTATGATTGTTGATTAAAATATTGTATTACTTTGCTTCTATTCCAATACATTTATTAATAAATTGTTGTCCTAAAATAAGGTTTTGTCCTGGTCATTTGATATCAAACAGCATAAATGCTCATTATTATGAAACTGATAGTTATGGTCCTGGATGCTGATTGGACAATCCACAGTTCAAGTGTACAAACTCATAACCCTTTATATTTGACCTTTTTTCTAGTATTTTGGATATTCAGAATTGGGTGCGGCCTCTCTCTCTCTCACACACACACACACACACACACACACACACACACACACACACACACACACACACACACACACACACACACACACACACACACACAAACACATGATGCTCGAATGATATATTTTATATAATGTTGGCCTATTTAAAGGACAAAACGTGAAGATGAAATGATAATGGACAAAGCATTTGATGTCCACAAGAGGGCGACAAAGTCCAACCTTCTCTGCTTGGAATGGCAGTTTTTAGTTTTTTTCAATTGCTAACATATTTGCTAACATTATCTGTAGTCCCATTTCCAATCTGTGAATCATTTTTATTGCTTTCACACAAAATGCGTTCAATGACCACATTTCCCAAAATTTAAGAACACTTTTGTCATTCATACTTTACCTTCTTTAAAACATGTCTTGTTTTGTTTTTTGTTTCATGTCTTATTTTGCAGTTTAGTCAGTCATATTTCCTGTCTTGTCATGTGATTCCCTTGCCCTGTGTGATCCTGCCATGTGCCCCCCTTGTCATGTGTCCTATGTTGTCATTGGTTCATTGTTTAATCATGTTCACAGGTGTGTCTTGTCAAGTCTTTAGTCTCTGGCTGAATCCGAAATCGCTCCCTATACCCTCAAATAGTGCGCTATTTGAGGGGACAGCCATTTGTAGTGTCCGAAACCATAGTGGACGTTATATTGAGTGCACTCATTCAATCCCACAATGCACCGCAATAACGAGTGTTGGCTACAACCGAAATCAGAATGATGATAAACTCTGTGCATTTCTGCAGAAATTATATTGAAAATTTAGCAGAATATTTACAATGAAATTAAATAATATTGGTTCGGAATGATTTTGTCTGGAAACATGGATCAAGAATTTTTCCCCAAGAATTGGTGGGGAAAGAAGAACGGCAGAGACAGGGAGGACTAGAACCCTCACAGAAATGTATATCCATCCATCCATCCATTACATACATTTTCCAAAGTGCTTGTCCTGTATGGTCGTGGGGAGGTGGGAGTCTTTCCCAGCATCTCGGGTCGTAGGCAGGGAAACGCTAGTTACATATATAACTGTGGTTCTTTGAATTCCTCCTGACCACCAGAGGCAGTACAAAGCACTAGTTGGGAACGCATATCAACACAGTCATGAGGAATGCCACCCACCTGCAAAATTCAGGGTTGCTCCAGAAGGACTGCAGAGCTCACATAATGGGAAACAGTCACGTTAACCTTGTAGCACCGTGCGAAGGTACATGGAGACATTTTGGTTTTGGTGAACGATTGGTTAGTGTTATAAAAATGATTTACAAAGATATGAATAGCTCAGTTTCTCTTCCTTTTGGTACTACACAAAGATTTCCGATTAGTCGTGGAATAAGGCAGGGCTGCCCACTATCCCCACTTTTTTTCATTTTGGCGTCAGATATGTTGTCCACTTTGGTTAGTCATGATTTATCAGTGAAGAAGTTAAATGTATTTGGAAAAAACTTTAGCAATCAGTCAGCTAGCAGATGATTATTATTTTATAAAAATATTTATTTTATAAAATAGTTATTTTAAAAAACAAAGACCAAATCCCTCTGGCTATTTCTCTAGTTAATTCCTTCTCTAAGGCTTCAGGCCTTCAATTGAATTTGAACAAATGTGAGCTCACTACACCCCAATCAAGTTGATTCTTTGTTTAATATTCCGGTGAAAGAAGACCAGGTAGCAGCTTTGCAGACATCTGCCAAGGAAACTCCCCGTAAAGCGTCCCAAGACGAAGACACGCCCCTAGTGGAGTGACAAGGAACAACCACTAGTAAGGGTTGATGAGATTTATTATTCGCCAACTTTATCGCCTTGACAATCCAGCATGATAGCCTCTGTTTGGACAAAGGTGCACCTTTGCGTACCTCACCATAACAGACAAACAACTGATCAGTCTGTCTGAAAGAAGCGGAAGACTTAACATAGTACTTTAAAGCTTGTACAGGACATGATAGAAGACACAGAAGATGATACCTCCCCCCATCTGTATCTGAGTGATTGAAATAAGATTGAAAATCTTAAACTCACTCACTCACTCACTCACAAACACAATTCACTCACTGACAAGGTATGAAGTTCACCAACACGTTTAGTGGAAGCAACAGCCAACAAAAAATACACTTTTAAGGGCAACCACTTAATATCCGCAACAGCCAATGGCTCAAATGGTGGTGTGCAAAGGAACTCTAGAAGCGGTAAGTCCCACACAGGAAAAGGAGTAGAACGAACAGGCTTTAAACGCCTCGCTCCCTTCAGAAAACTACAAACAAGGTTATCAGACCCCAGGAAAGCACCAGAACCCGGGCCGTGATAAGCAGATATGCAGGGAACATAAACCTTTAAAGTGGAGCCCGCCCTGTTATCATCTAAAAGAAACTGTAAGAAACTCAATACTGTCGGCACAGTACAGTTAACTGGGTCAATTCCTTGATCTCCCCACCAAGAAGAAAATATCCTCCAACGAGCAGCATAAAGTTGTCATGTTGAAGGAGCCCTAGCATTGCCGGTAGTGTTCACTACTGCTGGTTCACAATCCATTAACTATGATCTGGACCAAAGGGCCAAACCCAGAGCTGAAGACGAGTTGGATCTGGGTGCCATCTGAGAGAGAGAAGGTCCCGTCTGATGGGAAGCTGCCATGGTTTGCCTTGTAACAGACTCAGAAGGAGACGAAACCATAGCCTGGCTGGCCATCGCAGGGCCACTAAAAGCACCCTGTGCTTGTATAGGAAAATATTGTTTAATGTTTCCCACAGAAGTGGAAATGGAGGGAACGCATACAACAGGCAACTCGGCCACTCATGGGCTAATGCATCCAGTCCCAATGAGCTGGACTCTCGGCTCTCGCGAACCACCAGCGGGAATGAGTGGTCATTTTCCGATGCAAACAGATCGACTTCTGCCTTGCCAAACCGTTGGCAAATCAACTGTACTACATCCGGGTGAAGTCTCCATTCCCCCAGGAGCAGATCCCTGGTGTAAGGGTGGATTTCCTGCAGGGGTTCAGGCTGCAAGACTACCGAATGACTAAAGAAACGTTGTCAGCATTATGTAAAATGTTACCAAAGAGATAGATAGATAGAGAGGGAGAGGGAGAGAGAGAGAGACAGAGTAGAGAGTAAAAGACAAAGAAAAGAGAAGGCAAAGAAAAGAGTGGCCCAAGAAAGAGAGACAGAGAATCAAAAGAGACAGAGCAAAAGTTACAATCTTCTTTTATCCTTTCCGTGACCATGTGACCGAAACCCAAATGTGAGACGTTCAAACTGATTGTGGCGAGCAGGACGAGGCCGAGGGCCGTGAGAGAATGCTGCGAGGCCGGTGGCATGATTACTAATGAGCGATTTGCAATAACTGCTTTGAACTTTGAACAGAAAGAGTGATTTATTCTGCAAATATGTTTCGGTTCAGAGAATGGAGTTGAGTGTCTTAGAAATTGTGAAAACTGTAACATTAACATGAACTAACAATGATCAGTGCTTCTAAAGCATGTATTAATCTTATTTACTCTTAATCTAATATGTTTACTAATACATTATTAAAATCAAAAGTTGCATCTGTTAATAGCCTATTATCTAAACACAATTTCAAACATCAATGATTAGCCACATACAAGCCAAAATCACACACCAAAATCAATATACGCGTCAAATATAAATATGTACAAGCGAGTAAAATCACATAGAAAATGAACATTATATGTATTATTATTTTATATGCATTATGTGAATGAGTTTGCAGGTGTTTCTTCAACTTTCTGTATTCTTCAGAAAATAAACTTTTTAAAAATAATGCATGTAATTACAGCTGTACTTTATCTCTGTTTATTGTTACATCTAATTTCTCTGTTGAACCTTCCCTGATCACACCCACAAACCCGTCTTACCCGTATCCCACCTCAATACTAGTAAATGTGTTTTGCAATACATAAACACAATAACTACAGTGTACTTATTTCCTTATTTAAGAACATAGTAGTTATGCACCCGTTATAAAGTGTGATCAGTGTGTTAAATCGATTGAGAAAAACTGTAAAACACACTTTTCACACTTTATTTAGATGCAGAGGTAATGTCTCCACAACACAGCAAAACCAACCAAAAAGGTCTTTTTAATTGTATTTAATCTGTTTCTGATTTCATTTCATCTGCTCACCCCTCTATATAGTTTAAACACATACAGTACAGTATAAGCTTTGCATTCAGACGTCATATGTAAACCCCACCCTCCACGCCCATGGAAATTACATTGAAAACTTTCTAATCTCTGGAGTTCAGGTTCCTCAACACACCTAGACTTTAGTTTCAGAGTCCTATAAGTATAAAAGAGCCTCTTCTGTCTGATCTGAGAGTCGCTGGTGAAGTCTCAGGATTTTATACTATACATGAACAGTGAGTATATGTTTTAGAGTTACCAACACAGAACTGTGGCTTAATAATTGACATATGAGGTATGACTCATTTTTTCACAAAAGAACTGTACAGGTGATTTTCAATGGATTTTCTCTTAGTTTTGGAACGATAGATTTAAATTTTAACGTTTGACTCTGTTGTTTTATAGATGGGAGGATCTAAACCCCAGGAAAAGTAATAATGCTCAGACTCCTGTGATTAAAATCTGTGCACTTCATTATATATATATAAGTACCGTATTGCATCACAATTAACATCTACAAACTGGATAATTCTGACAATAACTTTTCAAAAATAAATGAAATAGCTGTATTAATTCATCACTGGTCTGTCTGTCGTTGCAGTGAAGTGAGAATCGGACACTCTCTGAATAAGAAAGAGAAGGAGTTTGTAGCCAGAAGGAGAAATGATGTTCTGCAAAGCCTGAAGAAACTTAAGATAACCTGCAGTGAGGTAATATTATACTCTGTTTATTTACCTGGATATTTATAATGTTGTAGCTGATCAGCAGTCATATCTTTACCTGTATCGGTGCTTTGAGTGCCGACAAAAAGCGCTAAATAAATGTAATGAATTATTATTATTAACATAAATTGTTTGGTCATTTAAACCATGTGCATTTAAGAACAGAGTGCCAAACATTGCATTACTGGGATCTGGAGGAGGACAAAGAGCCATGGTGGGTTTGCTGGGATCCCTGGATCAACTCAAGAAAACGGGTCTTCTGGACTGTGTGCTTTATCTGAGCGGAGTCTCTGGATCCACCTGGTACACACACACACACACACACACACACACACACACACTGGTTGAATGTCATAAATGAGAGCATATGTTGTTCCTCTGAAGGTGCATGGCCTCCTTATATCAGGAGCCAGACTGGTCCACCAAACTAGAGACTGTGAAAGACAAGATCGTCCAGAGACTCAGCGGTCCTGCAGTCAGCTGGGGAGATGCTTTTGTCAAACTGAAGAAATATTACTATGAGAAAGACCTATTCAGCTTGACTGACGTCTGGGCAGTGATGTTCGTTACGGCAACTGTGAAAGAGGTCTGTAAAAAATTCAGTCAAAACTATTTAGTTTTAAAAAGTGTTATTTTCAGTATTGATTTGAGTGTTGATAATGGCCACAGAACAATACTGCAGTGGTTCCCAGACTGTCTGCAAAAGATGAATTTTTATTTTGTACTTTTTGTTCTGAAAAAGTATGACTGCAGTCTGAGTGGAAGAGAGGGGGTACACTAATCTATAAAGTTTGGGAACCACTGCAATACTGTAACATTCTTCTGATTACAAACTACTGCAAATACACATGCACTGTGGTTCAAAAGTCTGAGCCCATTGAAAATCTGAATTTAGGATTTGTTTAAAAAAAAAAGTTCCTAGCAGGTTTATTTTTTACTTTTCACTTGAGCTTGTTTGTGACTGAAAAAATTGTCCCTGGTCTCTCCAACATAAATAACAGCTGCAGAAATATTTTCCTCTTCAGATAGACGAACACACACTCTCAGATCAGTGGGACCAGAAGAGTAAAGACCCGTTTCCAATCTACACAGCGATCGACAAGCAATGCAAACAGAGCAAAGATGCAGGTCTGTGTGTGTATGTGTGTGTGAAAGACAGACAGAGTTAATGTGTTTGTGTCAGCTGTTATATGGACGTGTTTCTGTCTGCAGACCCCTGGTTTGAGTTCACTCCACATGAAGCCGGTTATTCCCTCACTGGAGCGTTTGTGGAAACATCCAACTTTGGCAGCAAGTTTGAAAATGGCCGTAAGATCAAGAACCAGCCTGAGATTGACATGATGTACCTGCAAGGTAACAAACTCTGTTACAGGAGAGTTTATTCATATTTACAATATCAACATACATACAATAGTGTAAAATAGATCAATAGTATCTGGGATTGATCTGGAGATCAGTCCATCAATATATATATATATATATATATATTACAATTAGAAATGTTGAAAAATCATTTAAAAAGCAATTTCAAAATAAACCTTTTCATTACACAGTGATTTAAAGGAAAGATCATTTTTGCTTAAAGGGGTCATGAACTGGCCTTTTTAATTTTTTTATATTGTCGTCTGAGGTCAACTTATGACGTTCGCTTCGTTTTTACATTCAAAAACATCAAAATGAATAAGTATTAGGCTATTTTCTACCCTGGTTTTGAGCCTAGCTCCTGAAACGCTTGGTTTTTATGGGCGTGCCGCATTGAAGACTTGGAAGTAAACGCCCACTGCTATGATTGGATAACAGTTTTGCATATTATAATGAGTTTCATGTAATGCGTGAATCGGTGGGCGGGGCTAAACAGACGGTGTTGAAGTAGGTGTCGATCTTCTTCTGCGGAGGCGGTGTTTGATACCCTTTGACGTCATAGATCCCCACTTTGAAAAACCTGTCGTTCGCTGTGCCTGGTGTCAATAAAAGCTTTTATTGGACTAACAAGGACGTTTTCAGTTCTGAAATTTACAGGACATTCTTATAGTATGATGACCTCAAAATTTCTCAGTTTATCACCGCTTTGACAATAAGAACTTAGATGACAATTTTATTCATCAGTGTTATGTACTGCTCCGAGAGTTGGGTGAAGGTCCAAACGCAGCTTTATTGAGGGAAATCCACAATCGTAAACCAAATAACAGGCGAGGGTCAAAACCACAACAATCCAAGTCCAAGACACAATCCAGACAAGCAGAAGATCAAAACCATGAGACGAAAGACCAGAAATAACACAAATACAGTGTAACACATACAAGACTTCGCAATGAGTGCGTAAACATACAGGGCTTATAGGCAGAGTTTAACCAGATAATGAGACACAGGTGGAAGTGATGATCAAACAATAATGAGTCCCAGCAATGGGTTATGGGAATTGAAGATCATGATGGGAAAGCAGGGAGTCCTCTAGTGGAGATCATAGGCACTCCAGCTGTTGGTTGTATTATACATTTTAATTACATTTTTTATTTATTTATACATTTTTGTTTATTGTAAACACTTACACTTAAATGTGTTTTCTGCAGCTCTGTGCGGCAGCACTTTAGCTAATGAAGACGAGGAAAAGAAATTACTCTTGGAAAAAATAAAAGGTGCAACTTCATTTGTTCTGAAGATTCAGTTCTGTTTAAAAAGCTGACAGTCATCAATTAAACTTTAATTCCATTTGATTTTTCCCCACAGAGTTCTTAAAACATTTACCACTAATCGAAATGGAGATGGTTGAGGAACTGGGGAAAGGTAAGGCGTTACAGCTTTTATTTATTGATAAGTTGATCTTTATTTTGTGTCTAATGATCTGTTCATGAATACCTGTGGAGTAAAAAGTTAAACTATTTAAAGTCTCCATGAAATCAAAATTGAAGTCTTTTGGCATTTATTATGAATATGTTAGCCTTACAGTTATCTATAAGCTACAAAACAATGACAGAACCCACATTTAAGGATTAAGTCCGCCAATAAGAATAAATGATTTTAATGACATCACTCCGCACTTCAGCTTTTCATCAGATTTTCTGTCCAATCAAATGCTCTCTAGAATCTGAAGCTCCGCCTCCTACATTATAAACAGACTCTGAAACTGCGGCTGAAATTGGTTACTTGTTCACACATTTACTATCTTCTATGATGAATATAGGGGAGAAGGAGTGATTCAAACAGTGTAAATATGCTTTCCATTGGGGCGAATGAAGTCTGGTTTCACGCAAGTGTTTCAAGGCAATTCATTGTGCATTAAATGATGAAAAATAAAAGTGAGCCATGATGATAATTATCACCTGATAACTGAATGTCATAGATTTAGGGATGGAAATACTTGCATTCAAGACATTTTGCACTGTGTTCATGTTTGTTCAATGTGTGTTTTCTTCAGAAGAGTCAAACTCCCCTCCCATAGACAAATGTCAGCAGGTGCTCATGGATCTCGTGGACATGAATCTCTCGATTTTGAATGGCAAAGATCCGTCTGCTCATGATAAATCGATCAGAACTAAGCTGAACGGTAAGATTTTGCAAAAGTGTGCTAGAAAATGTATCTTTAATGGCTTTTGAGCAACATTTAAACAGTAGAACAAACTACAAGCTAATTGATGAAACAGTAATATGCAAAAACAAATTTGTCCAAAAAAAAATTCTATCACAAGATACACAAACCTGCATCAGATTAAAATAACTCAATCATGTTCTCCTCTTTTCACAGAGCTCACTGGAGGCAAACATCTGCTGAGTTTTCAAAAGAAAAAACTGAATCTCACTGATAAAGAAGCTGCAAAACAATATATGAAGCAATACACTGTGGATTTGTTTAATGGTTTGAGTCATTTCTGGCCTTTTGGTAGGTTGAACTTTCTTAACAATGTGTTGATTTGTATAATGAACTTAATTTTTATTTTCTAGCCAGATTAATGCATAAACTGAAATGTGTTGATTCCATAAAGCTTCCAATTAGCTTCAACTAAACCGGTTTTAACAGACTGATGCCACAGAAGAACCGTACTCGGTTACTAACCTAACCTCGGTTCCCTGAGAGTAGGGAACGAGTATTGCGTAGCTATACGCAGTGGGGAAAACTCCTTTCCTCAGATTATTGAAGCTTTTATGTAAAATGCATTGCAGCTGCACAGTGAGCACAGAGAGTGACTGGCTCACTCATTGGCTGTGCTGCAGCAACTGCACATCCAATGGCGAAGGCGCCCCTTTTTGGCGGTCTCTGACGTGTGTTGGTGCCAAAGAGACCGTCAAAAAGGGCGTGGCAGAGCCTATAAAATGAGCCCGAATTCGCCATTATAGCAGGTTTAAATTGACTGAAGCGACAAACTTGCCATGTTACTATAGTGCGGCAGGCTACGCAATACTCGTTCCCTACTCTCAGGGAACCGAGGTTACGTTAGTAACCGAGTACGTTGGTACTCGGTTCATAGTAAGGGATAGTGTGCTTATGAACAGTGACCTGCCACATAGATGAGACCGGATCTCGTTGAGTCAAATCATACAGAAAGGACCTTAGCCTGAAGGGAAGATACCTCCATGTTACAGAATCTCACAAATGTGAACGGCGAGGACCAACCGGCCGCCGCACAAATGTCCTGAATAGGAAAACCAGAGGACTACGCCCATGACGAGGCCATGCCTCTAGTCGAATGGGCCCTGGTACCTATGGGACAAGCCTGACCCACAGCGGCGTTTACCAGAGAGATGGCATCCACTATCCATCTGGACAGCCTCTGCTTCGTGACTGGAGATCTTGTGGATCGGACACCGAAGCAAAGAGCTGTTCTGACTGCCTATAGGACACGGAGCGCTCCAAATAGACCTTCAGAGCTCTAATAGGGCAAAGTAAATTAGCCTCCCCATCCCCATCGGAAGGGGGAAGAGCCAATAGTGTAATAACTTGTGCTCTAAACGGTGTTGAGAGCACCTTAGGTACATAGCCATGTTTGGGGTTAAGAGTGACTTTGGAGTTACCTATTCCGAACTCCAAACAGGAGGGCCTCACAGAGAGCGCCTGCAGATCTCCCATTCGCTTGATAGATGCCAATGCCATCAGGAGAGCAGTCTTTAGCGAAAGTGGTTTGCAATCAACCGACTGAAGCGGCTCAAATGGCGGACCCCTCAGGACCCCAAGGACTGTGGAGAGGTCCCAAGACGGTATAGAAGGAGGTCTGGAGGGATTCATCCTCCTGGCTCCCTTTATGAACGTACGACCAAGTCGTTCCTTCCTAAGGAGAAGGAGAGTATCACTGATACCTCGCATGACTGGGGTTCAAAGTGTCTATCTGAGCACCAGCCGGAGAACACTGACCACTTCAGAACATAGAGACGCCTGGTAGACGGGGCCTCAGAAATTGTGAAAAGGACCTTCTCAGGGAGGTCCCTGGGTACCCGTTCAGGGGCCACACATGTAGAGCCCATAAGTCGGGACGAGGGTGCCAGATCATCCCGTTTGCCTGTGTGAGGAGATCTTTCCTCAGTGGGACAGGCCATGGGACTTTGTCCACCATCTGAACCAGTTCTGGGAACCACGGCCTGGTTTTCCAGAGAGGGGCCACTAGGAGGACTGGGCATCTGCTCTCCCTGACACGTTTGATGACCTGGCGGATCATGGAAATGGGGGGAAACGCATACAGGGGGCGACTGGGCCAGGAATGGGCCCTGTTCTTCGAAAAGAACACTGCGCAGTAAGTGTGTTGTCTCTCGAGGCAAAAAGGTCGACTTCGGCCTCGCTGAAAACACTCCATATCAGACGAACCGTCTGAGGGCTTAGAGACCACTCGCCTAGAGGAGTGTTGTCTCGAGAAAGTGCCTCACCCAGATTCTGAATGCCCGGGATATGTGCTGCTCTCAGAGAGCTCAGGTTGGCCTGAGCCCAGTGAAGGAGGTCTCTCACCATGGAGTACAAGTTGCCCGACCTGAGACCACCCTGGCGATTTATATATGACACCACCGACATGTTGTCCGTGCGGACTAAGACGTGGTGTCCTTTGAGGTTTGACAGAATTGCTTTCAGGGCCAAACAAACTGCTTTCATTTCCAGACAGTTGATATGTAAACTCTTCTCCATGCTCGACCAGAGGCCAGAGACAGGCTTGCCCTTGTGCAACGCTCCCCAACCTAGGTTGGAGGCATCTGTGAAAACCACTTTCCTCCTGGAGGCTACCCCCATGGCCACGCCCTCGTGTTACCAGTCCTGAGCCTGCCAGGGAATCAGGGTCCGTAGACAGCCGCGATTCACCGTAATGCGCAGGCTCCCTGACCGCCATACATGGGCTGGCACGCGGCATTTGAGCCAGCTATCTGGATGTGAAAGTATGCATCTTTCAGATCCACAGTAAATAACCAGTCCCTCGGGCGAACTATGTCTGATAGTTAGCATTCTAAATGGCCGTCTCATGAGAGCTTTGTTCAGATGCCTTAGGTCTAATATGGGTCTGATGCCGCCGTCTTTTTTCGGTACCAGAAAATAGCGACTGTAAAACCCAGAGTGTTTTAGCACGGGGGGGACTAATTCTATTGCCCCTTTTGCTAATAAATTTTGTATTTCGGAGCGAAGCACATGAGACACGTTGCTTCTCACCGAAGTCTTGAGAATCGGCTGAAACTTTGGGGGTCTGCGAGCGAATTGGAGCAAATAGCCTCTCTTTATTGTGTTTATAACCCAACTCGACACACCGGGAATGGCTTGCCAGGCCAGAGCCTTTGTGGCTAGGGTTTGACACATGTTCAGGGACGGGCCGCCTAACACAGGGGGACCAGATACCTTTATTTTGTGATTTGTGCACATACTGAGTGTTGGCTTCACTGAAAAGGCTTTAGCCTCGGGCAAAGTCATAGTAGGAGAAGGCGCGGCTTTTGGGCCTACTCGACGCGGAGCTCGAGTGCTTTGGCAAAAAGTGTCTCATAGCCTGGGACGACTTCTGCGCTTCGGTGAACCTCTCCGAAAAACCCTTCACCGCCGGGCCGAAGAGACCGGAGCTGGAGATGGGTGCGTCGAGGAAAACAGTCCTGTTAGCCTCTTTAATCTTGGTGAGGTTGAGCCAAAGATGGTGCTTAAGCATGACCAGGCTAGCCATGCTTCTCCCAATAGCCTGCGCTGTAGCTTTGGTAGCACGGAAAGCTAAGTCCGTGGCGCTCCTGAGATCGCAGAAGGCCTCAGGATCCGGGCCAGCCTCGTCCATCGCCTGGAGGAGTTTGGCCTGGTAAACCTGCAGCACGGCCATCGTGTGCAGGGCCGAAGCAGCTTGGCCAGAGGCAGCGAAAGCGCGTCCAGCGAGAGCTGATGTGTTCCGGCACGGCTTGCTCGGGTGAGTTGCTCTAGCTCTCCAGCTATCATCAGTGTTCAGGCAGAGGTGAGCAGCCACGGCCTCTTCGAGGGGCGGCAGCAACTCGTAGCCCTTTTCCACAGAGGAGAGCGTTGCGGACATGGAAGAGCTTGTACGTGCGGAGTAGGGAGCGCGCCATGTCTTGGTGAGTTCCTGGTGAACTTCAGGGAAGAACGGCGCAGGTCTGTGACGAGGGGCCTGCTGACGCCCTGGCAAAAACCAGCCGTCTAGCCGACTTCAAGGTGGTTCGAGGTCTGCGACAGCCGCGGTGAGGATCCTCACTCGCGGTGAGTGAGCCAGTCACTCTCTGTGCTCGCTGTGCAGCTGCAATGCGTTTTACATAAAAGCTTCAATAATCTGAGGAAAGGAGTTTCCCCCACTGCATATAGCTATGCGATACGAAGTGACCGTTCTCGAAAGGGATCTTTAGACTTCCAATGATGTACTTTAAAGCTGAAAAAAACTATAATGAAGCATCAAAAACTTTCTTTAAAGAACCATAATAGTCAACTAAAAACATACACAGAATTTAAAACAACATCAGAATATTTACTGAATATAAGAACCATTGTATTTGTTTTACAGATATTTGGGCAAGTATTTTTGGATGCATGAAACAGTGGATCTGGGGCAGGAAATATGACTTTCTTCACAACATGAAAGGTGAGAACAGAAACTCATAGACAGATGTTAACTGGAAATTCATTGTGAATAATATAATAATGCTGTGATCTCTCAGATAAAGCAGTGCCCTCCACTCTTCTGAAAAGTGAGACGAGAGACTATATAGATGCTGGACTGTTTATCAACTCCTCCTACTTCTCAGTGCTGAGAGAAGAGAGAGACATTGACCTCATCATTTCACTGGATTTCAGTGAAACTGAACCTTTCAAGGTATTATACACACAGAGAATTCAATCATGGTTCATTTAAAGGAAAAATCCTCTCAGAATAAGAGGCTTGCAGTTTCTATGCAATGTGACGTCACATATACACGCCCATGACGGGTGACGGACTCCGCCCTATTAGCATAGACTCCACCCTCAGTGAGCCATAGGCCCCGCCCATGGCAGCTGACTGACTCCACCCTATTAGCATAGACCCCGCCCCTCAGTGAGCTGTACACAGTTTATCTGTATGTTTATCTCCTCACCAGAGCATTTAACAGCAGTATTCAAGAAAGAAACATATTCTTATTAAAGCTGCTAAAGTTATTCAGTCGAGAGCAGTGAGGGATTTTCTGTTTTTCTTTAGTTGTATGATTCATATTAACAGCATATATCGCAGTAGGTAATGTATATTACACTGCTTTCACGATAATATACCCATGCGGTTTCTTTCCCTGCTGTTTACGTTCACGGATATAACCAGCTGTGTCTGTGAACTCTGTGTGTTTTTGACATAACCTTGTGTGTATTTGACAGTTTAAGCGCAATGAGACATGAAAGAGAATTTAGTTTAATACTCACGAGAACTGGAATGTCACGTGAGCGTGACCGCGATAGAGATATAATCAAAACCAAAAAGATGTTTTGAGACCGGCAGCTCATTTGCATTTAAAGATACATGTACAAAAAGGTACACTGTTAAGAACTCCTTTTTTCATCTGAGAAATATTGCTAGACTCCGCTCTATGTTATCCCTCTCGGTGACTGAAAGGCTTATTGATACCTTTGTTTTTTCCCGCATTGACTATTGCAATGCACTTCTTGATGGGGTTCCTAAAACCACACTTAACAAACTACAATGTGTACAAAATTCTGCTGCTAGGATCTTGACTGGAATCAGGAGAAATGAGCATATTACACTGATTTTAAAGTCTCTGCACTGGCTCCCGGCCAGGTTCCGAGTTGATTTTAAAATCCTTATGCTCACATATAAGGCACTGCATGGCCTGGCCCCTCAGTATCTGTCTGCACTTTTAACTTTATACACACCCAAGCATCATTTTACGCTCTTCACAAGCTGGTCTATTGGCAGTCCCACAGACTCGGTTGCGTACTGTAGGGGACAGGGCTTTCTCATCCTATGCTCCTAGGCTTTGGAATGCACTCCCTCCAAATATCAGAGATGCACAGACTCTAAGTAATTTTAAATCTAATTTAAAAACGCATTTTTTTAGGTTAGCTTTTACTTGACCTTTTTTTATTCTATTTTATCTTTTATTGTTATTGTTTTCTCTTGTGTGTGTTGTATTTTAATTAGTTTGTTCTATTATGTAAAGCGCCTTGAGAAGCTGCTTTAAAGGCGCTATATAAAAATAAAGTTATTATTATTATAAAAACAGCATGTTTTCCTTCCACTCAAAAATCAGCATTTACAACATGGTATAATAAATGATCTGTGGGGTATTTTGAGCTGAAACTTCAGTCTGGGGACACCTGAGACTTCTATTACATCTTGTAAAAAGGGGCATAATGCTGCTTTCCCCCCTCATGACATTCATAGTGACCATGGTCACACTAAACTAAAATGTGTCCTAAAATTTAAAAATAAGTGCATGGGTTTTCATCTAACCATATTTATTTATAACAGTCTGTCCAACCATTTTAATCAAACAATAATGTGATGCTTTTCAACCACAGACAGTGACGAAAGCTGCTGAGACGTCCAAGAAACTAAAGATCCCTTTCCCCGAGGTCAGCATTCCCAATGGACACTCCGAGAAACCGAAGGACTTCTATGTGTTCAAAGGCCAAAACACTCCAACCGTGATACACATCCCTCTCTTTAATGAGGTCAACTGTGGAGGCAAGTTATGATCTTACAATGTCCTAAATAAAACTAAAATATCAACTGTGTTCTGATTTAAGTGTGTTAATGTTTCTTCAGATAAAATTGAGGCCTGGAGGAAAAAATATAAGACCTATCAAGGTTCTTACAGCGCTGAGATGATCACTGATCTTATGGAGGTCGCTGGAAAAAACATCACAAACAACAAAGACAATCTGCTGGAGCAGATTCGTCTGGCCATAAAAATGCACAAATAATGAATAATAAATATCAGAGGTGTGCAGCATTCTGAAACTAGGCGTGGTTGAATAAACCGGTAGCCCCGCCCCAAACTCACCCTGAATCAATGCTGAATCAATGATGTCATGTCCCAGTCAGACATTCAAACAAAAAGACTGGAATTCACCACTGGTGCAGGAATTAGAAATACAGTTTGTTTCAACCGCTTACACACAATATCCTGACTTGTCATACAATTTCTGAAACCTAACACTCCAGAGCCACAACACCAGAACCACACACCAAATCTGCAAAACCATACACTAATTCTCAGCCTTCGACTCAGTTTTCAATTTCATAAAACACTTTTTGCAAATCACAACGCGCAATTCTCTATGTAACACACAAAAATCTAACAGGAAGTATCTTGATTTCCTTTTTCAAACACAACCTATCAAAATGCCACACTAACTCCTCACGTGCAAACACTCATTGCTTTACTTAACACCAACCAATCATGGCTTTAAAATAGGCCTATAAACAGGCCAAAGGTCGAGTTATAGGTTTTTCGGACTGTCATACTGTATTCACAACCACAAATGTACATAGGAGCTCATGAAAGAAGAGCTTTTGGTTTTGAATAACTGTGTGTATATGATATATCCAAAATATAATATTATGGCAAAGGTGTTTGCAACGTAAGACAAATGTTTGCTTTTGAGATGTGTTTGTGATATTTTGAATGCAGTGCTTCATTTTGCAAGAGATGTGAGGCATTTTGCATTTTGTGTGTGCAATTCTTGGAAAAGTTGCCCTGTGTATCATCACCTTTACAGTAAAAAAAAAAAAAAAAAAAAATCCAATGTTGGTATCCATTGCTCCATTGAAGAGCTGACCTGTTGACCTTTTATGCTAAAGCTCTGATTGCTAATTGTAAAACTGTGTGACGGGTGTTTGCCCATGTGATGAGTCAGTGTGCATATTTGAATGGCAGTGTGTTCCTTGTGAAAACAAGAGATTTTCTGCATGAAAATTGTGCCAAAAGCAGAGAATTGACTCAAGTACCAGTATTTGTGTGTAAGTAATTGAGAAAAACTGTAATAATAATAAATTTAATTGATTTAGAAAATAAATAGGCCAAATAAATCTATAATAAATAAAAGTAATTGGAAAAATATTTTAGAAATAAATTGACAAATAATTTGAACATTTGAACATTTGAAAATTGCATAATAAAAAAACATTTTTAAGCTATGAATCTGGATCTGAATCAGAGAGGGAACCACAACTTGAATTTGACGTCTCAGCACAGCATGACAACATGTGCAGTAGATAAATGATGCTGTGATTATATATTTTATAAAATGTTGGCCTATATGAAGGACAAAATGTGAAGATGAAATGATAATGGACATAGCATTTGATGTCCACAAGACGGCGACAGAGTCCAACCTTCTCTGCTTGGAATGGCAGTATTTACAGTTCCCTTTCAAGGGAACTCCCGTTGCGTCGAGAATGACGCTATGGGGAACGCTTTGCGTGATGACGTCTTGAAGCACATGTAAAATCAGTCCAATGGTGTGGCGGAACGTCAGAGGCGGGTGACGTCACGTACCAGGAAGCTATAAAAGCCGGCCCGAAACAGAAAACGAAAGCTTTCTGAGTCTTCAGTTGCGCTCTGTGTTGAAATCTGTCTGTCTTATTTGGTGTTGTCTGTATATATATATATTATATTCAGTATGGCGAGCAAGCAGCAGTTTAGAGTGTGTGTCCATCCCTGCCCGCGTTATTTAACGGGAGGTGACACACACACTCTTTGTGTTGTTTGTTTGGGAGAGGAGCATGCCCAGTCAGCACTCGAGGGTGGTGACTGTGAGCATTGCTGTGCGCTTCCTTTGCGTACGCTCCGATCCCGCTTGGCTCGGTTCAATCCCGACCACGTTCCCCAGGGCTTTGGTCCCGCCGCTGCCGAGGCACGGCGTCGATCTCAGACCTGGGGTTCGCAGATGGATCTATCAGTGGATGTTGAGACGGGCTCTGCCTTATCTCAGCCTCCTTCTGATAGATCCAGTGCCTCTCATCAGGGTGTGGAAGCACGCGCTGCGGTTTCTTCCCCCCCGATGGAGGCACCAATACTGCAATTGTCCAGCTCTGAGGAGTTGGACGTTGTTAGTATTGAAGCTGAGTCTGAGGATTCGCCACCTCAGTCTCACGCTTTTGAGGAATTGCTCGATGTTGTCACGAGAGCAGTTCACAGATTATCTATTGAGTGGCCAGAGGATAGGCAGGACGTTCGTTCGAAAAGTAAGCTCGACGAACGCTTCCTGCCATCTCGTACACAGCCTCAGCGAAGAAGCCTTCCGTTTTTTCCCGATCTCCACACCGAGGTGTCGAGATCGTGGGGAAAACCGGTTTCATACAGAGTGTATGCACCACAAACATCCCACTATTCTTCCATTCATAAATATAAAGAATATGGTTATGGGGAGATGCCGAAGGTGGAGGAGACGCTTGCGAGCTATCTCTCTCCAGCAACGGCATCTTCCCTGAAAGCTCCTTCACTTCCCTCTAAGCCAGTAAAATACACATCATCTCTGGTTCATAAATCGTATGCAGCCGCTGGTCAAGCTGCAGCGTGTCTGCATACGATGTCTATTATGCAAGCCTATCAGGCAGAATTATTGGGGGATTTAGAGGAGGGCGGGGGAATTGGTCCTGACACAGTGGCTGAACTACGCAGAGCCACAGATCTGTCTCTCAGGGCCACCAAGGAGACCGCTAAATCAATCGGGCGGTCTATGGCAGCCCTGGTGGCCACTGAGAGGCATCTGTGGCTCAATCTGAGCGATATAAAAGAGAAAGAAAAGCACGTTCTCTTAGATGCTCCGGTTTCCACTGTTGGTTTATTTGGTGATGCAGTAAACAGTGCGGTAGCTAAATCTCAGGAAGCTGCTAAACAGGCAGCTGCATTGCAAAAACTTCTCCCCCGCCGTTCTTTCATTGAGGCTGCTGAGCGGGAGCAGCCTCACTCCTCTAAAAAGAGCGCTGAACACCGTGCCACTCAAAAACAGAGTGTGTCCTCTCGTGCTCCCCCACAAAAATCTCGGGGACACGGAGGGCGCTCTCAAACCCAGCAGTCTTCGAGGGGTAAAACGGATCTGCGGACCGTTATTACCGCCAAGAAGGCTGCTGGGAAAAGGTCCTGACGTCCGAGGGCTCAGGACAAATGAGGGTAGTTCCCCCCGAAGCAGAGCGGTTAACACCTCTTTTCACGGTGCCCGTCTCTCTTCGGTACCCTCAGGGGACCGTTCTGCCAACCCTGCCGCCTCTGGTGTTACAGGGCGCAGCGGTCTCCGGCGAGCACATATCTCAAGGTCCACCCGGAAACGTAGTGGCCTCGGGATGCCCGCCCCCTCCGAGGAGGGTGCTAGAGCAGTCTGTTCGGTCGTTCCCTGCCGGTGCGACGTTACAGGGCGTCGAACCGACTACTCAACAGCAACAAAATCCAGAAACCAGTCTCGAGAGGCTGGTACCTCTAGTAGAATCTTTGACAGCGTGGAAGCTACTGTCAAATGTTTCTCGTTGGGTCCTGCAGACCGTGGAAAAAGGGTATCAGATACAATTCAAGAAACGCCCACCTCGGTTTATGGGGGTCCTGCCCACAGTGGTGGGCCCCGAGCAGGTTCTGGTTATGGAACAGGAAGTAAACACTCTGTTAGAGAAAGGGGCCATAGAATATGTACCTCCCTCCAACAGGGAAACCGGGTTTTACAGTCGGTACTTCATAGTTCCAAAAAAGGACGGGGGATTGCGTCCCATTTTAGATCTTCGAGTTCTGAACGAGTCAGTCATGCAGCTCAAGTTCAAAATGTTAACTTTGAGACAAATCGTGCCACAGATCAGTTCCGAGGACTGGTTTGTCACGATAGATCTCAAGGACGCATATTTCCATATTTCCATCCGTCCGTGTCATTGGAAGTTCCTGAGGTTTGCTTTCGGGGGCAAAGCATACCAATATCGGGTTCTTCCATTCGGCCTGGCTTTATCACCCCGCACTTTCACCAAATGCGTGGATGCAGCTCTGGCGCCTCTGCGCCTCCAGGGTATTTGCATCATGAACTACATCGACGATTGGTTGATTTTAGCTCAGTCGCATCAGTTGGCGGTTCAACATCGAGATGTTGTTCTCGCCCACATGAAAGAGCTGGGGTTACGGCTGAACGCCAAGAAGAGTGTGCTTTCTCCACTTCAGAGGACCACTTTTTTAGGCGTGGTTTGGGATTCTGTGTCGATGCAGGCGCGCCTGTCACCGCCACGGATAGATTCCATCCTTGCAGCTGTGAAAAGTGTAAAGCTAGGCCAGCTACTCACTGTCAAACAGTTCCAGAGACTGTTGGGTCTCATGGCAGCAGCTTCCAACGTGATACCTTTTGGACTACTGCACATGAGGCCCCTGCAGTGGTGGCTCAGGACCAGAGGGTTTTCCCCGAGGGGCAACCCATTTCGCACGATCAAGGTCACGCGGCGATGCCTACGTGCCTTGGTTATGTGGAAGAAACCCTGGTTCCTGTCCCAGGGCCCAGTGCTGGGAGCTCCTTGTCGTCGCAAACTGCTAACGACGGATGCTTCCCTCACGGGCTGGGGAGCGATCCTGGAGGGTCGCTCATCTCAAGGTCTGTGGGAAGACCATCATCGTTCCTGGCATATCAATCGCCTAGAGATGTTAGCTGTCTTCCGGGCTCTGAGGAGCTTTATCACAGATCTCAGGGGACACCATGTGTTAGTACATACGGACAACACGTCGGTAGTCGCCTATATCAACCACCAAGGGGGTTTGCGCTCGCGCCCATTATCCAATCTGGCACGCCATATCCTCTTGTGGTCCCAGGGGAAGTTGCTGTCTCTCAGGGCAGCCTACATCCCCGGGGTACAGAATATAGGAGCAGACACTCTGTCGAGACAGGGGCCGAGGCCCGGGGAATGGAGGCTCCACCCCGAGGTGGTGGAGCTGATATGGAGGGAGTTTGGCCAAGCACAAGTGGATCTGTTTGCGTCTCGAGAGACGTCTCACTGTCCACTTTGGTTCTCCCTCACGCATCCAGCTCCTCTGGGACTGGATGCTATGGTACAGACGTGGCCGAGGCTACGTCTGTATGCCTTTCCCCCAGTGGCTCTGCTCCCGGGAGTTCTGGAAAGAGTTCGCAGGGACCGGGTCCATCTACTTCTTATAGCCCCGCGCTGGCCGGGCAGAGTATGGTTTCCCGATCTTGTGTCCCTCCTCGACGGGCATCCTCTGGAGTTACCCGTCAGGAGGGACCTTCTGTCCCAGGCAGAGGGCTCGATATTTCACCCTCGGCCAGAACTGTGGAACCTGTGGGCTTGGCCTCTGAGGGGGCCCAGCTCATAGAGTCAGGTCTCTCAACTGAGGTTGTTGAGACCATTCTACAGTCCAGAGCTCCCTCCACGAGGAAACTTTATGCCCTGAAGTGGAGAGTATTCACTTCTTGGTGTAGTGACCGTCGGTTGGATCCAGTCAACTGCCCAATTGGTACAGTTCTGGAGTTCCTGCAGGACCGGTTCACTGCAGGTCTGACCCCGTCCACTTTAAAGGTTTATGTGGCGGCCATAGGTGCTTACCACATTCCTTTGGGTGGAATGTCTGTGGGGAAAGACCCTCTGGTATCTCGTTTCCTTCGTGGCACTTGGAGGCTGAGGCCTGCAGTTCGCTCTAGGGTTCCGCCATGGGACCTGTCCATTGCGTTACAAGGCTTGTCCCTGGCCCCCTTTGAGCCAATTGAGGAGGTTCCTGAGAAGTTTTTAACGCTGAAAGCTCTTTTCCTTCTTGCTATTTCCTCTCTCAAGAGAATAGGGGATCTCCAAGCGTTGTCGGTTGCTCCGTCATGCTTGGAGTTTGCTCCGGGTATGATCAAAGCGTTTCTTCATCCGAGACCAGGCTATATCCCCAAGGTCCCCACTAATGTGGTCAGACCTGTTGTTCTGCAGGCCTTCTGTCCTCCTCCCTTTCAAAATGCGGACCAGGAGGCTAATAATTTGCTTTGCCCTGTGCGGGCGTTAGATGCATATGTCCACAGAGCTGCCCTGTGGCGAAAAAGTGATCAATTATTTGTGTGCTTTGGGTCCCCTAACAAAGGAGGTCCAGTGTCTAAGCAAAGGATGAGCAAGTGGGTGGTCGAGGCTATCTCACTTGCTTATGAGGCGGCTGGGCAGCCTTCTCCTTTGGCTGTCCGGTCACACTCGACGAGGAGTATGGCGGCCTCTAAGGCCCTTATTTCAGGAGTTTCTTTACAGGACGTCTGTGATGCGGCAGGCTGGTCCTCACCGCACACTTTCGTCAGGTTTTACTCTCTGGATCTAGACTCTGCTCCAGGGTCTCATGTTTTGTCTTCCTAGTGCTGCTCTCCAGATTACACACAGGACAGACATTCGTAGCTATGGAGGCGTTGGTATAGACGTTCCCCATAGCGTCATTCTCGACGCAACGGGAGTTCCCTTGAAAGGGAACGCCTCGGTTACGACTGTAACCTCGGTTCCCTGAAGAGGGAACGAGCGTTGCGTCGCCTTGCCATATCTCCTTCATGCCTGTCAGCTCGACTTCAGACTTTTACGAAGCTTTCGTTTTCTGTTTCGGGCCGGCTTTTATAGCTTCCTGGTACGTGACGTCACCCGCCTCTGACGTTCCGCCACACCATTGGACTGATTTTACATGTGCTTCAAGACGTCATCACGCAAAGCGTTCCCCATAGCGTCATTCTCGACGCAACGCTCGTTCCCTCTTCAGGGAACCGAGGTTACAGTCGTAACCGAGGCGTTTTTTTCAATTGCTAACATATTTGCTAACATAATCTGTATTCCCATTTCCAAAACTCTTCACACATTCAGCGAAACAGGACCAATCTGTGAATCATTTTTCATTGCTTTCACACAAAATGCATTCAATGACCACATTTCCCAAAATATAAGAACACTTTTGTCATTCATACTTTACCGTCTGCAAAACACTATATAATTTGTCATGTCTAGTTTTTTTTTTTTTCACGTCTTATTTAGCAGTTTAGTCACAGTCATGTTTCCTGTCTTGTCATGTAATCACATGCCCTGTGTAATCCTGCCATGTGCCCCCCTTGTCATGTGTTGTCATTGGTTCATTGTTTAAAGGTGAACTAAGTAACTTTTTTTACCTTAACTGAACAGCTTCGGAGTCATTGGAATGGTTATATTATTTCGGGTTGAATGGTGGTCGTTTCGCACCCCCCTGGTGCCCGTGAGCGGAAAATACGCACTTGCAACTTTGAGCCGGCGGGCCGCCGGCCGCAGCGTCAGGAAGTATCGCGTGATATCAGGTCTCGCGATGTAAACAATTGCTTTATGGCCAAAAGAAATCTGCTAAAATGCTGTCATTATTGCGCTCCCTCACGCTGTCCGAACCCGAATGAAGAAGACGTTTTAAAGAATGTCACATCTGCTTTGATGTCGTTGATCTATAGCCTCTGGTGTCTGAGAATCACCAACGAGTTTTTACAACAGTGTTGTTAAATATCTATTCCGAAGCTGTGGGGGGAGCTCTAGAGAGAAACCTGCGAGCAAAAAGCGAGAATACAGCAAAGAAATCCCGAAGCTACTGAGTGCTGCTTTAATCATATTCACAGGTGTGTCTTGTCAAGTCTGAAAATCTTAACAAACTACAATGTGTACTACAATGTGTACAAAATCATCCCCTATACCCTCAAATAGGGCGCTATTTGAAGGGACAGTCATTTGCAGTGGACAGCCATTTGTAGTGGTGTCCGAAACCATAGTGGACGTTATATTGAGTGTACTCATTCAATCCCACAATGCACCGCAATAACGAGTGTAGGCTACAACCGATGTAGGCTACGCTCAACGGCTGTCCGAATTCGCTCACTCGTTTTCATTCACTCCTTCAAGTGAACAGTATTAGTGGACTAACGTAGGGAAGAGTGAATGAGGGTTTAGGGGGCGATTTCAGATTCAGCCTCTGTATATATTGACCTCATGTTTCCACAGTCTCTTGTGTTGTATTGTTTCCTGTAAACCGCTGTTGTTGAGTTTTGTTAGTTCATGATTGTTTCATGTCAAGTTTCAAGTCAGGTATTTGTTAATTTTGTATTTTTTTCCACATTTGAGCTAAATAAAACTGCACATGGCTTCTTAAAGCTCGCCTCAAGAGTACCTTTGTTACAATATTTGCAGCACATTTTTCTAATGCCAAAACACAGCTTTCAAAACTGATGAAAACACATTAAAATCAGAATGATGATAAACTGTGCATTTCTGCAGAAATTATATTGAAACTTTAGCAGAATATTTACAATGAAATTAAATAATCTTGGTTCAGAATGATTTCGTTTGGAAACATTTGGATCAAGAATGACACATTGGTGGAGAAAGAAGAGTGGCAGAGACAGGGAGGACTAGAACCCTCACAGAAATGTATATCCATCCATCCATCACATACATTTTCCAAAGTGCTTGTCCTGTAGGGTCGTGGGGAGGCTGGAGTCTTACCCAGCGTCTCGGGTCGTAGGCAGGGAAATGCTAGTTACGTATTTAACTGTGGTTCTGTGAATTCCTCCTGACCACCAGAGGCAGTACAACGCACTAGTGGATGATGCATATCAACACAGTCATGAGGAATGCCACCCACCTGCAAACATCAGGGTTGCTCCAGAAGGACTGCAGAACTCACATAAGCCCCTTTCACACAGCACGATGATCCCGGCAAATTGCCAGAATGCCTTCTGTGTGAACGCAAACACGACCCGGGATTGATGTCGGCACTGATGCCGGGTTGGGGACTTAGTAACATTGCCGTGTTCAGTCCCGGAACGTGCGCTGTGTGAACAAAAGCCGTAATAATGCCGTGTCGTAGTGATGACGCTGAAGCCGGTACGTAATGCACAAGTTTATGATCGAATCAGAGAAAAAAATGCACAAGCGTGGCACAAGCGAGAACTTAAGACGCTGCTGAGACATTACATGTCACATGTCTTTACGGGATTTTTACGGCTTGTGTGTGAACGAACTCTCTGATTCCGGAAAATCACTGGCAGTGTGAATGAACCAAAATCAAACGAACTCGGGTTAAATCCCAGGTCACTTTATCCGGAAAATCCGTGTATTTTCCAGAATCTCTGTGTGAAAGGGGCTATAATGGGAAACAGTCACATTGACCTTGTAGAACCGTGCGAAGGTACATGGAGAAGACCAGGTAGCAGCTTTGCAGACATCTGCCAAGGAAACTCCCTGTAAAGCGTCCCAAGACGAAGGCACGGCCATAGTGGAGTGACAAGGAACACCCACTGGTAAGGGTCAATGAGATTTATTATTCACCAACTTTCTCTTCTTGACAATCCAGCGTGATAGTCTCTGTTTGGACAAAGGTGCACCTTTGCGTACCTCACCATAACAGACAAACAACTGATCCGTCCGTCTGAAAGAAGCAGTAGACTTAACATAGTACTTTAAAGCTTGTACAGGACACAGAAGATGATCCCCCTCCCCCCACCCCCACTCTCGGCACAGTACAGTGAACTGGGTCAATTCCTTGATATTAAGAAAATATCCTCCAAAGAGCAGCATAAAGTTGTCATCAGTGGCGTAGCGCAAGAGTGGAGGGGGGGCCCCTCACCGCATAATTAGATGGGGGATTCACCTTTTCATTCAAAATCGTGAATTAGTACTGTGGAATTTAATAGTATGTAATTATTTCGTATTTATTTATTAAGAACTTTTCACACAAAAAAAAAAAGAATAAAAGAAACACCAACAATAAAACAGCAATTACATTAACTTGTTAAAATGCAAGGGAGCACATGATGTCAAAATATTTTTTCTATCTGCAGTATACAACAAAGATTCATGATGTTTAACATTCAATAAAGGGCCCCTTTCTCCTAGCATTTTTCTGCGCAAAGTCCTTGACAATGTCTGTTATGTCCATCTGACGCGCGTGCTGGCTTTCAATGCTGAGTATCGCAAGTTCAGAAAGTCTGTCCTGGCTCATTGTGCTTCTCATGCAGGTTTTTATTAGTTTTAGTTTAGAAAAAGATCTCTCGCCACTTGCCACTGTGACGGGGACGGTTAAAAAAAGCTTCAGAGCTGTAGCCACATCCGTGACACTTGGTAGAATAGATGTATGCTTCAGAATCAGCAGCTCTGCCAGATCTTTAATTGAGCCCATTTCAAGTTTTTTTATCTCAGAACGTAGGGCACTTCGAAACGAAAGCAACAGTGATGGAAATTCGGAGGAAATATCATCGTTGTAAGTCACTGCAAATGTTTCGGCACAAGCACGCAACTCATCATCAGTTGCATGTACGAGTTCAGATACTACCAAATTAAAAGTCCTATACGTTCACGTTATAAAAACGCTTTAATTATTTATTCGAGTAAATTTTTTGGGGGCCCCCCACAACGCGGGGGCCCCCCCGCAGTGCGTGCCCTGCCCGTCCGCTACGCCACTGGTTGTCATGTTGAAGGAGCCCTAGCATTGCTGGTAGTGTTCACTACTGCTGGTTCACAATCCATTAACTATGATCTGGATCAAAGGGCCAAACCCAGAGCTGAAGACGAGTTGGATCTGGGTGCCATCTGAGAGAGAGAAGGTCCCGTCTGATGGGAAGCTGCCATGGTTTGCCTTGTAACAGACTCAGAAGGAGACGAAACCATAGCCTGGCTGGCCATCGCAGGGCCACTAAAAGCACCCTGTGCTTGTATAGGAAAATATTGTTTAATGTTTTCCACAGAAGTGGAAATGAAGGGAATGCATACAACAGGCAACTCGGCCACTCATAGGCTAATGCATCCAGTCCCAATGAGCTGGACTCTCGGCTCTTGCGAACCACCAGCGGCAATGAGTGGTCATTTTCCGATGCAAACAGATCGACTTCTGCCTTGCCAAACCGTTGGCAAATCAACTGTACTACATCCAGGTGAAGTCTCCATTCCCCCAGGAGCAGCAGATCCCTGGTGTAAGGGTGGATTTCCTGCAGGGGTTCAGGCTGCCCTTAATGATTCCAACCAGCCCTGAGACCATGTGAGGATCTTGCGAGTTAGCTGTAAAGCTGCAAGAGACCTGGTGCTGCCCTGATGATTCAAATGAAAGACCGTCGACGTGTTGTCGGACCGGACAAGCACATGATGACCCATCAGGTTTGGTAAGAAGTGTTGTAGAGCTACAGTAAGTACACTGCCTTCAACTCCAGGACATTGATATGTTCTATGGCTCCCCTGGGTGACCAGTGACCACCAATTCCCCTTTGGTTCCAAGTTGCCCCCCATCCTGTAAGTGAAGCATCGGTCGTGATCACTTCCCAATGGGAGAAAACCACCCTTAGTAGCACTAAGGCTCTCAGATATGTTACCCTTTTACAGGGTTTCAGTGCACGGACACAGGCAGGCGATGTCTCGCTAAATCTAGCCCAAAGCTGTTGCTCCACCTCTGAAGAGGCCTGAGGTGAAGCAAGCCCAAGGGAATCACGGATGTGGGGGCAGCTAACGTCCACATTAGTTGCAGAAGGACACCATATGGAAGTTTTGACCGTGACCAAATATTGTCTGTCTTCGCGTAAGACAATGTGGCAGATATTGTGATTAAATTTAGTGTTTTTCCTATGAAGGTTATGGTTTGTTCTGGCAATGGTCAGTAGTACAATACTAGGCAGAAGATCAGGGCAGGCAGCAAACAGTCAGAGTAAGAGATCAAAGCAGAGGTAATGTAGGCAGGCAGCAGACAGGGAAATATCCAGAAATAGGTAGGGTCACAAAACGATCAGGCAGTCACAGGAATAAACGCAGGAATGTTCACAATAGCAAAACAAGACTTCGCTCAGAGTGTTGTGTGACTGTGGCTTAAATGAGTGTTTGAACATGAGGTGCAAGTGTGTGTAATCAGTGCAGTGCAGGTGTATGGTGTAATCAGTCCAGGGAGATGCATGATGGGAAATGTAGTGAAAAAGTCAATATTCAGGCGAAGGTGCTCTCTGATAGCTGGAGAGGGAGGTTACAGAGTCTGTGATTGAGACAAAGTCTCTACTAAAAACGCACTTGTTTTCCATGGCTTATAGTTAATTTTTTATTTATTTATTCATTTATATATATATATATTGTTAGGTAGGTTTTACTATTTCATATTTGAGTCTGATACTGTTTTGCCACTTCTGTTTATTTTTCATTCATTATTTGAGTTTAAGGTTGCTCTTAGCTTTGCTGCTTTTAGTTGTGTTTTATGTGTTGTTATGCAGGTATTATTTTCATAATATTTATCTGGTTGTTCTGTAAAGCACTCTGGTCAGCCAAGTGGCTGTTGTGAATGTGCTATAGAAATAAAATGAACTTGAACTTCGATAACAAATGTTCTGAAGTGTCTTTCTGTGGGACAGATTTCTTCTTGCTCGGCGGAGCACCAGCAACCGCTGACGCTTCTTCTTCTGTTGTATTCTTTGCGGCTGTGGGCTGCAGGAGGAGCAGACGCCGTGCTGTGTAGAAGAGGGCGAGCGGTCGGGGTCCTGGGTTCAGCAGAAGATGTACTCGGCTGCTCTGGGGTTTACTGATTTAGACTAAAACACACAGATTTTTTAATTAGTTTACATTCCCACATATCAAAAGTTGTACAGCCTTTATTACAATGTGGTAAATAAAGATTAGCTATTCATCATCATCATGTGTTTTTTTTTTACATCAAGTAAAGAGTCATAGAACTTCTAACTACAAAATTATTACTGGAGCTTTCATCATAGTAATGATGTAAAGTATGATGTTAGTATCATGTAAATGATACTACTTTATCATAGTAAATATGTAAATGAGAAAATATGAGTAAATACAATGTCTAAACCAAACCCCCTCCCCATTTCAGCTTAATGTAGACAAATAGACAATATATTATCAGCAATATTGCCTTCATGCTTACTCCTCAAATGGATCGATTCTGTCCAGAATTTGATCCTCTTCATCTGAATCAAATCGATCTGGATCAGATCTGTTATCACTCTCATCGCTCTCCAAAAAAATCATTGAATCTTCGTTTGGCCATGTTGATTTTCTGTAAAATCTGACCAGTACAAAAACGTCTATCTCCACAGTAATCCAAATTTATCGTGTCCAAAGACCGTATATAAAAGATTGTGTCTGAGAAGACGCGCAAGATTTATTCCAAACCCCTCCCTTTTTTACGTTCCTAGGACACCTGATAATGTCCTTGTTTGTTTTATATTGGTCTGTGATTGGTTCACACACCAACAGCATTATATATCATTTGATAGGGTAAAGTACCAGTTCTCTGTTTTGCGGTAAAATGCTATAGATTTGCACTCAAATACGGAAGGCTTATCATTCGCGGAAGTCAACACAGTCTACTCATTATTACGCAGACGAATGTCAGCTTTTTCATAGAAAAAAAAGTAAGTTAATACCTTAATCCATTCCGAAGCTATTAATAGATATGTCAGGTGTGCGCACTTTGACGCTCTAGAGCAGTGGTTCTCAACTCCAGTCCTCGGGTCCCACTGCTCTGCACATTTTATATGTCTCCCTTATTTAACACACCTGAATCAGATCATCAGCTCGTTAAGAGAGACTCCATGAACTGAACTGAGTGTGTCAGATAAGAGAGACATACAAAATGTGCAGAGCAGTGGCTCCCGAGGCCTGGAGTTGAGAACCACTGCTCTAGAGCGTCAGTCGACTTTGAAGAGTTAATCCAAAATAAGTGTTGTAGTATAACCATCAGGACAGCAATGATGTTTGAACTGAATTTGGCAACAATATAGTGAATTACAGTGAAGTCATTGAATGGTTCTGAGTTCTAATTTATCTGAAAAACTAGGCAATGACTGCTGTCAAGGACAAATGTATAGTACAAAGCTCGGCTCATTTTTGGCACAAATGGAACCCCATACTTTCTGAGAAAAGCCAGAAAATGTATTTTTGGCTTATGTGGATGAAAGACAACAACTCCCAGAATGCACTTGCTTCGCTGCTCTACGAGGCCACTCCCAAGCCACGCCTACCGGTAAGACGGCACAGTTAAACAACAAGACTAGGCTACTAGTGAGTCTCCGTGACGAGTCTGCCCGGGATTTCGAGATCGCCCAAAATGTCCGGGATTCGGCTTTTGCGTTCTACAGTCGCCATTCATCATGTTTACTGTGGCGAGCAGGACGAGGCTGAGGGCCGCGGGAGAAAGATGAGAGGCCGGTGGCGTGATTACTGATGAGCGACACCTGTGAGACGCGCCGGTCTCGTATCTCTCACGGAGGAGCGGGAATTTTCTTAGCAATGTTAAAACACACATCAACCGATCACTTGTTAAGCGTTCATGTAAACACTACATTCAGATTCACCAATCGGAATGAATTCAGTTAGATTGAAACAAAAGGTGTGCATGTAAACAATGAATGGCGACCGCGGAAAGCAAAAGCCGAATCCTGGACATTTTGCATTTGATCTCGACGGCCGGACATTTCTCTTTCTACTTTCTCCAACTACTCAGCTTTCTCCACAGAACAAGAGCCTGCGAGCTTAGCTTCCAAAAAAAGACGGCTGACTATGTGTACATTCTGTGAGTGAGATCCCACCTCCTATAGGCGGGTTGAAAACATGCGGGACAGCCCCTACTACTGGCTATATTCTTTAGCCTCTGGCCAAAAAATCCTCCGGTGACGCAAAATGAGGATTTTTTCCAGACAAAAAATACAAAAATCTCTTGTCTCAGGGGAATATGAGGGTGGAAAGCACGGTAATTTGAAAAAACTACAGGTTTTCTACTAATACAAAGCTTAATGCTAAATCCTGAAGTATCCCTTTAAGATGACAGAAAGAGACGAAAGTTAATGCCGCGTTCCAGGCAACCTGTAACCCGTGTTTTTCCAAATTTATACCCGTGAAAGTGCACTGGAACGGCAGTCAAACCCGTGACTTCCCACCCATGAACTCGTACTAGATCGATGTACTCCCAGTTACGAGTTGGAAAAACACGGGTTACAGGTTGCCTGGATGACAGAACCAGATGACAGAAAGAGATGACAGTTAAGATGACAGAAAGAGACGACAGTTAAGATGACAGAAAGAGATGACAGTTAAGATGACAGAAAGAGATGACAGTTTAGATGACAGAAAGAGATGACAGTTTAGATGACAGAAAGAGACGACAGAACAAGACGACAGAGCAAGATTACATAAACAGAGAACATACATATCAACATATACTAATTTATCTGAACAACTAGGCAATGACTGTTGTCAAGGACAAATGTATAGTACAAAGCACAAAGCAGTTGGCTCATTTTTGGCACAAATGGAATCCCATACTAAAGAAAATGCTACCTGATATTAGTGTTTAATTGGGTCTGTGTTTTATGATTGACAAAGTGTGTATGTTGGTTGAAAACCTCATAGTGTTCTGGAAGAATGGCTTGACTGAGTCATGTATAAAGTGTTTTGGTAGTTTTAGCGCATTGTGGATGTGAAATTAACTGTTGTGAAGCTGAAAGTTGGTTAGAAGAACTATGTGAAGAGTGAAGAGTGACCTTAGTAGTGAGAAATGTATCCTAGTGATTGTAAAAACCTGTAATGTTAGTTAATGCATTAACCAAAATTAATTAATGAGTGTTACCAAATGAACACATTTTAAACAAACATTTATGGACTTTAATTTTCAGCAGATGAATACAGAAATGTTACAGATGCTGAAAGAAAATGTGTTACACACTGTTATTTTAGTATCCTTGAGATAGTTTTTAGTAACATTTTGAATTTTTTTTTATATTTACCATTTTAATTTTGTTTTTAGTTATTGTGTTGTGTGTTTTTATCGTTTTTATTAGTTATAGTATGTCTTTTTTTATTTTTATTTCAGTTTATTTTAGTACATCAAGTTAAACTAGAGGAAAATTGGAAACATTGCCCCAACTAGCTGAAAGTTTAAGTTTTAATATTTTATTTGATTTCAGTTAATGTTTAATTTATTTATTTCAAGTAATGAAAATGTTTTTTGTTTTTTTTTAGTTAACTATAACAACCCTGGTAATATGTTTTGAATACAGAATTCTAACTGAAACTGAAATTGAAGGGGGTGGCATCAAATTACAGTTTCTTCTGTAGAATAGTTTCTTCAACTATTTGGGCAGGTTTGAACCTGTGAATCTTTAGAAAATAAACTATTTTTTCTTAGTCACATTTCAGAAGTGAGGGGGACAGAAATGTCAAGTGTAATACCAGTTTTTTCTGAACCTTTTCTAACTGACAGGTTGATTTTTTTTCTCATCTGTTGTTTTTAATTGGCTAGGAAATCAAATACACTGTTGAACCATAATCATTCATTTGTATGCAAGAACATTGGGTCCTGGAGGACCCCGACTGCACATTTTAGATGTCTCATAATCAAACTCTGATTCAGCTCATCAGTTCATTATCAAAAGGTGTGTTTGGACTTGAATAGGGGCAGTGCCGCTTCAAGTCCAACACAACTAAACACTCCAAGACCTCAGATGGGATGGATTTTTGCAAAATCAATAAAAAGAGTTTGTTTGGCTGGGTGAACTGTTGTGAACACATGTGAGAATTTTGTATGCAATGCTTTGAGAAAATTATGCATATGATTTGTAATTTGTATGAAAATATTGAAAACTTACAATCTGTTCAGGACAATTACAAAGTGTTCAGATCACTGTGTTAGTTGTTTTGAGTGCAGTGATATGAGTTTGGATAAGTGTGCCAAACTGACTGAGAAAGATTGTAAAACACACCTAAAACACATAGTTTAGATGCAGGGGTAATGTCTCCACAACACATAAAAACCAGGCAAAAATTTATTTTTGCTTGGGTATTTAATTTTTTATTTGGTCTGTTTCTGAATGGGTTTGTGATTTGAAAACTATCTATCTGCCCCTTAACACCCATGAGGTTGGGTAGCAGGTTCCCCCAGAGCTGACAGTTCTGACGGTGTAATCAAGGGTGGCAGTGATCGTCGATTAGCCAAGGGAGTGTGCATAGGCAGATCTGCTTGCTGGTTAGCATCAGTGGAGGTTGTTGGTTCGGAGTTCATCTCCGCTCCATTCAAGCAGTTTTTCCATAATGATCCACAGACTGGTCCTCCAAATCATTCTTGTTCTCAATACGAATTTTTTTTATAAAAAAATGAGTGAGTGCAACTTGTTTAGCCATAGTAAAGCAAAATCAAGATACCATGATGATGATCCTTCTAGCGAACATTACCGCTGTTCGCGCCAGATTGCAATAGTGCTACATTGATGTTGCATTGACCAATGAAAACACACCAACACGTGTTGCAACACACTTAACTTTTTAGGCTTACTTATAATTTTACTGTTTTTAACGTGTTATAGATAAAATAAACAACATACAGTACTACAGTTTTTTCCAATTGCTAACACAATTTTTCAAACTAGTCTGGTTTTATCAAAATACTTAACACAATTCACAAAACCACACACCCAAACTGCAAAATACCTCATATATCCTGCAAAATGAAGCACTGCAACCGAAATTACACATAGCATTATCAAAATGAAACTTTTGCATGAAATGGCACACACTTCATTCATATTACCAAATTTTTGCCTAACCAACTACACACTGTTGGGCATAATGAAAAGCACCCCCATCTTTAGTATGCTTTGCCATAATACTAAAATATATATCAGATTGTTCACATGCACAGAAATATTTGCAGATACACACACATGCTGTTGCAACATTTTTTTATTTTATTTTTCACTACAGTAAACAAGTCAGTGCAACATATGCACAGCAGATATATTTACATGGGACTGAACAAAAAAATATATTACAGTAAAAAAAAAAAAAGAGGCAAGAAAAATAAGGCAATATCTTCCCTTGCCAGACATCGAGGGAAGAAGCACCTTGAGTGCCTTGTCCATCACTGAATTGCACCCACATCAATCTCATCACATGCCTCTTCCATGGCCTGCACAAGAGGCATGCGCACAAAGGGCTGCCGGTCATATACCTTCCACCACCATGCCGAAAATAACTCTTCTATGGGGTTCAGAAATGGTGAGTATGGTGGGAGGTATTGCACGAGAAATGTTGGGTGGTCAGCAAACCAGTTTTGGACTGGGGCTGCACGATGAAAGCTCACGTTGTCCCATTCTACAACGTACCGGTTTCTTTGATGGTCTGCATCATTCATACGCTCTGGTGGTATGAGAATGTTGTAAAGTCTGTCCAGAAATGTGAGAATATGGGCTGTGTTGTATAGTCCAAGGTTGGCATGACGGTGGAGGACACCATGCATACTGGAGATGGCAGCGCACATTGTGATGTTCCCACCATGTTGGCCAGGAACATCTCAAATGGCTCTGTGGCCAATGACGTTTCTCCCCCTTCTTCTGGTCTTTGCTAGGTTGAACCCAGCCTCATCTATAAAGATTAACTCATGTGGGATTGCATGAGCATCCATTTCCAGTACTCCCTGAAAACAAAGAACAAAAATCAGTCAATATGGTGTTCTCCAGGACACTGGGAAACGATGCTGCGTGTAGTGTACTGCAGTCAATATAGTACTTACATCCACATATGCTCGTCTGAACTCTTTGTTTTTTTGAGAGTTTCTCTCAAACGGCACCTTATAAAGTTGTTTCATTCTGATTTGGTTTTGCTTGAGAATGCGAGCCAATGTGGACAGACTGACTCGTTGAATGTTGTTGAATAAGGTGTTGTCTTGGATGATGTGGCTTTGAATTTCTCGTAATCTGATTTCATTATTTTCCAAAACCAAGTTTACAATGGCAGCTTCCTGTACCCCGGTGAACATTTGGCCCCTTCCTCCACCATGGTGTCATCTCTCAGTCCTTTAGAAAAAATAAAATAAAAATATATATAGGGCTTGGACAATGTAGCCTAAATATTTTCCCCCACAGTAGAGTACATTGTACAGGAAATTTGTACAGTTCATGAATGGCTGATGTCATACACTAAGTAAACAGGTGTCACCCAACTGATACACTATGATATGGGGTATACTACATGTGTACTACATGAAATTTTGGTTACATACCTGTTCTCCAGTCTAAAGGTCCGGATGACAGAGGCGACAGTAAAACGGCTCAAGTTTGGCTGCACTCTCTGTCCAACCTCACGCATTGTCAGCCCATGGTTGATGACATGATCTACTAAGGTTGCTCTGATTTCATTTGAAAGTGTTTGTTTTCTTTGGCCATGAACTCCTCTACCTGCTCTACCCCTACGTCTCACTCTTCCTCCCCCTCTGATTCTCAACCTCCCTCTTCCTCTTCCTCTTCCTCTTCCTCTTCCTCTCTCTGCAATGTCTTCCATTGTTGTTGTAAAAAAAAGGTTCTCACCTGTGGTCTTTTCATAGTGCTTACATCCTGATTGAAGTGTTAACAATTAACCATTGAGGTGTTTGGCCAGGTGACACATGTAATTGGCCAATTAGCTCATGTAGTGTCATTTTGAATGGCAGTGTTTTGAAATGGCAAACATGTGACTTTATGTCAGATTGTTGTGTCTTATGCAGAGAACTGTGTTCAGTGCATTTAAAAAGTGCCATTTTGAAGTGCAAAATGTGTGTAAAGCAGAAAATGTGTTTAGACTTTTAGAGACTTGAGAAGAAGTTTTGCTCTCTGTGTGTCAGTTTAAATAATTGTGCTGTGCATGTCATTTTAGTGTGTTAGCAATTGGAAAAAACTGTAATAGGATGTTTAACTATATAGAGAAGTTTTGTGTGTGTGTGTGTGTGTGTGTGTGTGTGAATTGGGCCTGGTGAAGAGTTCTGAATAAATGACCTAAGTATTGAGAAATGTGTCCTATAGCGATTGTAAAAAAAACTGTACATTAACCAACATTAATTGACTTTATTGTAAAGTGTTATCGAATAAACACATTTTAAACAAACATTTATAGACTTTAATGTGTTACACACATTTTTGTATCATTGTGACAATAATTTTTAGTAACATTTAGAATTTTTTTCCATTTTACTTTTAGTTATTGTGTTGTGTTTTATAATTTTTATTAGTTATAGTATGTCTTTCATTTATTTTTATTTATTTATTTTAGTTTTAGTACATCAAGTCAAACTAGAGGAATATGTGAAACATTGCCTTTGTCTATAGCTGCAATAAAACTTTAAGTAAAATAAAAGTTTAAGGTTTTATATTTTATTTCATTTCAGATCAAGTTTAATATATTTATTTCAAGTAATGAAAATGGTGCATAATAATGTGATGCCCCTCCCTTCTTCAGTTACGGTTAGAATTCTCTTTAAATGAGAACAATAGTTATAGTTAACTAACAACACTGGTAAGATGTTTTGAATCCTGTTATTTCCAGATTGTAATTATTTAAAACAACACTCCCATTTAAAGAGAATACTAACCGTAACTGAATAAGGGAGTGTTATCACATTATTATGTGCTATTTTTTAGGCTATGTGAATGTGTTTCTTAAACTATTTGGGCAGGTTTGAACATGTGGACTATTACAAAATAAACTCTCTTGTCTTACTGTTATTCTCAATCGATTTCAAATTTCTCCGAACTCAGGACACCGCTGTCCAAACAATTAACATAACACAAAACCTTCGTTTTTTTTAAAACCTTTGTCTAATTGACAGGTTTTATTTTTTCTTATCTCTTGCTTTTAATTACTTGCATAATCAGTAATTTGTAATGACGCACCTAAAGACTCCAAGACCTCAGATGGGATGGATTTTTGTAAAATCAATAAAAAGAGCTGATTTTTCCCCCCCTGATATATAAAAAGTTTGTTTGGCTGTGTGGACACTTTTGAGAATTTTGTACGCAATGCTTTGAGAAAATTATGCATATGATTTGTAATTTGTATGAAATGACTGAAAATTACAAATGTTCAGATCACCGTGTTGATTTTTTGAGAGCAGTGATCCGAGTTTGGAGAAGTGTGTCAAATCGATTGAAGAAAACTGTAAAACACACTTTTCACACTATTTATATGCAGAGGTAATGTCTCCACAACACAGCAAAACCAGCCAAAAAGGGCTTTTTGCTTAGGTATTTAAGTTTTAATTTAATTTGATATGTTTCTGATTTCATTGGGTTTGTGGTTTGAAAACGATCTGCTTCAGTTCAAACACATATTAGCTTTTACACTTCTATGCATTTAGACATGGTATACGCAGTACAGTAACCCTACGGTCCACACCCACCCCAAGGAAATTACATGGAAAACTTTTTCTGTTCTCTGGAGTTCAGGTTTATCACGTCCACCTCCCACGATGATATCTAGACCTTCAGAGTCCTATAAAAGAGCCTCTTCTGTCTGATCTGAGAGTCGACGGCTGCTGTGCTGATATTGCTGAAGCCTCAGGATTTTACAAGACTGTACAAGAACAGTGAGTATATGTTTTAAAGTTAGTTTTTAGTTTAAAGTTACCAACTTGCATTTAAAAAAAACTGTGGCATAATAATTGATATTTGAGGTATGACTAATTTTTATCAAAAGAACTGTCAATATTTTCCAAAGATGTTCCCTTTTAGTTTTGGAATTATAGATTTTAACTTTAATGTTTGACTCTGTTGTTTTATAGATGGGAGGATCTAAAGCCCAGGAAAGGTAATTTTGCTCAGACTCATATGATTAAATCTGTGCACTTCATTATACAGTATATAAGTACTGTATTGCATCACAATTAACGGCTTAAAACTGGATAATTCTGACAATAACTTTTCTAAAATATATAAAATAGCTGTATAAATTCATCACTGGTCTGTCTGTCGTTGCAGTGAAGTGAGAATCGAACACTCTCTGAATAAGAACGAGGAGGAGTTTGTAGCCAGAAGGAGAAAAGGTGTTCTGCAAAGCCTGAAGAAACTTCAGATAACCTGCAGTGAGGTAATATTATACTTTGTTTATCTGCCTGGATATTTATAAATGGTGTTTTAGCCGACGAACATCAATTGTTTGCTAAATCAATCTGCGTTTCAGAACAAAGTGCCAAACATTGCATTACTTGGATCTGGAGGAGGAGAAAGAGCCATGGTGGGTTTGCTGGGATCCCTGGATCAACTCAAGAAAACAGGTCTTCTGGACTGTGTGCTTTATCTGAGCGGAGTCTCGGGATCCACCTGGTACACACACTCACACACACACACACACACACACACACACACACACACACATGGGTTGATTGTCATAAATGAGCGCATATGTTGTTCCTCTGAAGGTGCATGGCCTCCTTATATCAGGAGCCAGACTGGTCCACCAAACTAGAGACTGTGAAAGACAAGATCATCCAGAGACTCAACGGTCCTGCAGTCAGCTGGAGAGAGGCTTTTGCCAAACTGAAGAAATATTACGATGAGAAAGACATATTCAGCTTGACTGACGTCTGGGCAACGATGTTCGTTACAACATGTGTGAAAGAGGTCTGTAACTATTCATAATACAAAACTCAATGATGTATGATCTTAAAGGAACAGTTCACTTAAAAATGTAAATTCTGTCCTCATTAGGGGCTTTCGCACCAGAGGAGCCTTTTCATAGTTTCCTCTGATTTTTCACGATTTCAGTTCTAGGAACTGCTTTTGGAGGTACTAATTTGGCTCCTAATTCAGAGTCGGGTCTTAACCATAGACTGTAAAAAAAAACATTTGGTTGATGGACCCCATTGACTTCCATAGTAGTAAAAAAAAATATAGAAGTGAAGTCAAAAGTCTAAGACCATATTGAAAATCTGAGATTTATAAATGATTCCTAACTGTCGTAGGCCAATGAGAGCTGTGTGTGTAAACCTCACTCCCCTGATCTCAAGAGTAACTAGAGACTGCGAGTATGGCAAGCTGTTTTAACATTTAATAATTTAAACCTACTAGTCTCTATTTTCATGCTACCACTTATTTTTTAGATACTAGTATCTATTCCATTAAGTACTAGTACTTATTCATTAGATACTCAAGGTGTTTTTCACTTGAGGTTGATTGTGACTGAATAAATTGTCCCAGGTCTCTCCTACATGTACCAACATAATGAATACTAACAGCTGCAGAATTTTTTTCTCTTCAGATAGACGAACACACACTCTCAGATCAGCGAGACCAACACAAAGACCCGTTTCCCATCTACACAGTGATCGACAAGCAATGCAAACAGAGCAAAGATGGAGGTCTGTGTGTGTGTGTGTGTGTGTGTGTGTGTGTGTGTGTAAGACAGACAGAGTTAATGTGTTTGTGTCAGCTGTTATATGGATGTGTTTCTGTCTGCAGACCCCTGGTTTGAGATCACTCCATATGAAGCCGGTTATTCCCTCACTGGAGCGTTTGTGGAAACATCCAGCTTTGGCAGCAAGTTTGAAAATGGCTGTAAGATCAAGAACCAGCCTGAGATTGACATGCTGTACCTGCAAGGTAACAAACTCTGTGACAGGAGAGTTTATTCATATTTATAATATCAACTTACATTCTCTTGATTCTCCATTGTACATTGACCTGAATTAGAGAATAGTGTAAAACAGATCAATAGTATCTGGGATTGATCTGGAGATCAGGGGTCTCATTTATCAAGCCTCTGAGAATTACTCACAAGAACACTGCTAAGAATTGACTTAAGAGTAAAACAATTCTTGGCTCAGAACAGCTTTTAAAAGTTAGTTATCAAGCATCTCAGTCGTAATTTAAGTGAAGTGTAGGACTAAATCTTAAGTGTCAGTCTTGTAGATGATTCACAACACTTTGCTGTGCCAAAAATGGGATTTTGGATGACGACATAGTTATGGACCAATCACTGAATAGATTTCCTTATTTAAGAATATTCTCAGATGAATTTACATTGAATGGTGGAAGTTTACATTCAACACACATTTGACAATAAATAATTTTCAAGAGAATATATTATGATATACACATTGGAAATCAAAGATAAACACGGTTTCCACCATGTCTTAATTACACATTTTAAACTGGTGTGCTGTTAACTGATATAGCCTAGATTTTATGATATAATCAGCCACTGTGGATTCTAAAAGAAAACCGAACTGGGAGGAAGAAGTGCAACCGTTTGCTGAATTAGTTGAACAGCGGAAACATGTTATAAAAGGCAAGTTCAGCCCAACATTAACCAGCGCTGACAAAGATGATTCCTGCTCTGTCCAAACGATACTGTTTGATTAACTGCTCGTCGTCAAATATTTCAAAAACATTCTTCCTCTCCTGAAAGATTTGCGCACGTCTCTGTCTCAGTGCATCACAAGCCCCTACTGGACTTTTACACTTTTACACTAAAGTAGGTGTAAATTTCATGAATTCTCAGCACTTAAGACTTTGAGACTTTGAGAAGCTTAATAAATACAGGCCCAGGTCTGTCAAAACTGAAATATAAAGCATTAAAATTAGAAATGCTGAAAAATCATTAAAATCATTTCACCAACACACTGAGGTGCTGTTTTTCAACATAAACCTTCTCATTACACAGTGATTTAAAGGAAAGATCATTTTTGCTTAACAATAAGAGCCTAAATCAGACTGTTTGTATTATGCATTTTATTTTAAAAATGATACTTTATTGTTTATTGTGAACACTTTTAAACTTAAACCCATCCTGTGTTTTCTGCAGGTCTGTGCGGCAGTGCTTTAGCTGATGTATCGGTAGTCAAGATCCTTAATTTCCTCTGGGAAAAAATAAAAGGTGCAACTTCATTTGTTCTGGTTTCTAAAGCTGAGAGTCATTTCATTATCATGTGAACCTTAATTCTATTTGATTCCTCCCCAGAGTTATTACAGCATTTCAGTCCTTTTGAAACACAAACAGAAATGTGTGCGGGATCGAGGGAAGGTAAAGCATTTATTACAGCTTTTATTTATTGACAAGTGTATTTATCTTTTGTGGTATATGCGGAAGATCATTCAGTGCTGTGTTTCCGAAACTCTGGAATTCTCTTCCTCTAACTCTTTGCTACATTTCTACTATACACTCAACTAAAAACCTCTTGTATGTGATGCATACTAATGCTTAATGCTGTGTTTTTGTTATCTTCTTGTACAGTGACCTTGAGCTTGGGAAAGGCGCTTTATAAATAAAACATATTATTATTATTTTGTGTCTAATGATCTGTTCATGCTGAGGAATAAAAAGTTAAACTCTTTAATGATGAAAAATAAAAGTGAGCTACCTGTATAATGATGATTATTCACCTGAAAACACCTGATATCTGAATGTCATAAATTTGGGGATGGAAAGCACTTGATATTCAAGACATTTTGCACTGTGTTCATGTTTGTTCATGGTGTGTTTTCTTCAGAAGAGTCAAACTCCCCTCACATAGACGAATGTTACCAGGTGCTCATTGATCTCGTGGACATGAATCTCTCGGTTTTGAATGGCAAAGATCCGTCAGCTTACGATAAACGCATCAGAACAGAACTGAGGGGTAAGAATACACACAAGTGTGCTAGAAAATGTATCTTTAATGGCTTTTCAGCATAATTTTAACAGTAAAATAAACTACAAGCTAATTGATGAAACAGTAATATGCAAAAACATCAGTTTTGGCCAACAAAAACTCTAATTAACACAAGATACACAAACCTGCATCAGATTAAAAGAACTCAATCATGTTCTCATCTTTTCACAGATATGACTGGTGGCAAACATCAGCTGATTTATCAAACAGAGAGTTTGAAAATCGCTAAAAAAGATGCAGAGTATGTGAAACAATTCACTGAGGATGCGTTTAATTTTTTGAGTCATTACCGCAGTTTCAAGCATAAAGGTAGGTTGACCTGTCTTTACAATGTGTTGATTTGTATAATGTACTTCATTTTTGATTTTCTAGCCAGACTGATGCATAAACCGAGTGTGCTTTACTGTAAGATTCCATAAAGCTTCCAATAGCAGCATCTTAGTGAAAAACAAATATACTAAAATGTATTTGAAATACATTGCTTTGTGTTACTACAAATACATTTACATATTTAGTTGCTTAATAAAAATACCCTGTACTTTTGGAATACCAAACGGTATTCTTAAAGTCTGCTAAACTGGAACAACTAATTTTGTACTTAATACACTTTAATTGTGAGGAAATAGTGCTGAGGTCCAGCTGAAGATATACTTAAGTATATTTTATTTTTATACTTGCTAAAGTGGAACAATTGAAAGTATACTTTAAGTACACTTTAAATATCATGCATTTAAAACTGATATTATACAGCAATCATACAATCCTTATTAATAATGATATCAAAACACATTTTAGGCATAATATTAAGACATGTGCAGTGAGAAATAAAGAAATACTAAAACAGTTTAATTGTAATTTTACATCAGTAAGTATTAAGTTATATGTCAATGCTAATGGATTTAAAATATAGTTTGGTATAGGGTTTTTTCCACTAGGGTAAAGAAAATGGTTTTAACAGACTGATACCACAGAAGAACCTTTAGACATCCAATGATGTACTTTAAATCTGAAGAATCTATCATGAAACATGTCTCCAAAGAACCGTATAGTCAACTAAAAACATATAAATATAAAACAGTATCAGAACCATTTACTAAATATAAGAACCACTGTGTATTTGTTTTACAGATTTTTGGAAGAGTATTTTTGATTGCGTGTCACAGTGGATCTGGGGCAGGAAATATGACTTTCTTCACAAGATGAAAGGTGAGAACAGAAACTCATAGACAGATGCTAACTGGAAATTCATTGTGAATAATATAATAATGCTGTGATCCCTCAGATGAAGCAGTGCCCTCCACTCTTCTGGAAAGTGAGACGAGAGACTATGAAGACGCTGGACTGTTGCTCAACTCGCCCTATTTCTCAGTGCTGAGAGAAGAGAGACACATTGACCTCATCATTTCACTGGATTTCAGTGACGGTGATCCTTTCGAGGTATTATACGCAGAGAGAATTCACTCATAGAAGTTCATTTGAAGAAATAAATCCCCTAGAAATCATAATTTACTCCCTCTCGTGTCGTTCCAAACCTGTGACTTGTTTCTTCTACAACAGGAGATTTTTTTAAATAACCTGCTTTTTTCCTCATGACATTCATAGTGACAGAGTTCAGACTAATCGAAAATAAACATTACCAGATAATTTCAGATGCTGTATGTCAAAAAACAAGAAAGAAAACCATTTTTAAAAAAGCATGGGTTTTCATCTAACCATATTTATTTATAATACTTTGAGAGTGCAGGGGGGAGGGGTTCTCATCCTGACGATTTCGGTGAATACTTTAAATTTAAACATGAAATGTCTGTCTAACCTAGCCTGGTTAAAACCAGACCATTCTCAGTAGTAACTGACTTATGGTCTGGCAAAGCTCCTTTAATAACTCATTTCCAAAGGGGCGTCACCAACGGACGTCGCTCAAATGCCTCTGGGCGCAATTGGATAGACCTAAAACTCCTAAAACCAGTCAGAGCGATCGTCATCGTGTAAAGCCATATGGCACGGATTAACGCACGGGCCTACTGTGCACTTGCCCAGGGCACTGGGCCAGCAGGAGGCCCTGTCAAACCTGACAAATTTACTGTGTCTATTCTTTTCAAATAATTATTTTGATTTTAATTTTATTTTCAGTAAAATTGTGTTAAATATTGAGGAATAATGTGATTTTTTTTTTTTTTTTTTGCAGTTGCAAAGTATTAACTATAAATAAATCAAATAAATAATTTTAATGTATTGCTGCGCTGTTGAGAGGGACATCTAGAGGTGAGTGAAATGCATTGCGTAATATAAAAGTCACGCGTAGAAGACGGTTACTCAAAAACCCAAACAAAAATGAGTTTAAAACCACAACCAAGTGGATCAATGAAAAGAAAGCACAAAAAGGACAAAGAAGCAAGAGAAGCTCAATTACTACAAAAGCTACCAACAATCTCAAATAGAATTAAAGCTGCAAGCAGCATTTATCGGGGTTCAAGCATTTAAGGCCTTTAAGCACATTAACATTTAAGACATTAAGATTTATTTAGAAAGCTTTTAACCACGGAAATAATAGATTGAAAAGTCAATTTACAGCCAATACAGGCAATTAACCATAGGAAATATATGGTTTTCAAAGCTTTTTAACAGTTATAGCGCCACCTATCGTCCGATCTACATGAAATTTCGCATGCTTGTTTAGAATGTTATGCCACATATGCTCACCAATTTTCGTGATGTTCTGAGTTTTTGTTTAGGATTTATAGGCTTTTGATAGCATTTTGCCACGCCCATTTTCTTTATGACCCAATTATACCCATGCGAAAAATGCAAAAGTTCAACTTTTTTTCGATAATTATTGATCTAGAGAGTCCAGAGAATTGTCCTAGACTGGTTTGGTTACGATCGGGCGAAAAACCAGGGACTAGTTCGCAAAAGTAGGTTTTGGACAAAATTCGACATAGCAGAAATTTTTCCCTGCCTACATCCAAATCGGAGATAGCCATTTTGTCTGCCTCGAGCCAAGGATTCCAACGATATAAGACACTTGATCCTGGGACAAACGGTCTAAGAGTTATGAGCGATTTTGAACTTTTGGTTGCTGTAGCGCCACCTATGGGCCAATCGGGGTCATACTCTGATAGGTTGTCCCCACATTGAGGCCTACCATCTGGCCAGGTTTCAAGTCTCTAGGCCTTACGGTTTGTCCTGCACGATGCGTTTTACGAATCCTTACAATTACAATAGGGTTTCAGCATTTCATGCTTGAACCCCTAAATATTTTTCTAGTCGACTTGTAGTCATTCAAGCAATTAGTCGACTAATCTCACGTTAATATTAATTTCTGCTTAAATACTGAGTGCATAGAGGCATATAGCCTATTCCGCGCTCAAGCGCATGCATAAATCTTGCCGCAAAATCACCGGCAAAAGCAGGCTAATGATCTGAAGAAAAAAAAAAAAAAACTAGGCATTTTTATTGTTTATTGTTTAATAATAAAAAATATATATTTTTAAATCAGTGTCGGCTGCAAACATATCTATACCTCCGCTGTAAAGTGGATGCGCCTTTAGAGAGAAATGCACCTTTCATATCATATCAGCCTAATCAGCCGGTATTTGCTTTCGATTCGAATTTTTTCGTTTAAAAGTGGACATTTCAAGCTTTATATAGAAATATTCATCATGTGTGTGAGGCTATACACTGTTTCAGTTCATTTTTGAGACGCGCTCCAGTTCCACGGAGACCATGAAAGCGCGCCCTGTTTGTTTTCTTTTATTTTACAAAAGCACAACGTTTTCTTGTTATTGTGAGTTTACAAAAATAAAAGTAGCTACTTGTGACTGATGCATTCTTTTCTGTATATGACCAGAAAAGATTGAGTATTTCAAGTTGTTTCCACTGTTGATAGGGAAATGCAAGTGTTCGCGCTGACGCCTGCCATGCAGTGCGCGCTGCACACTCCGCACAAACACTTTGGACATGCATTTATCTAGGTTAAAGTTAGAGCGAATCAAATCATGCATTTTCTACCTACCGCGAGTAAGCGCTGCAGCAGTTTGAAAAAGGTAAAAGCATAACGAGCGTAACGAGAGAGGGGCCCCACTAAGGGGGATGCAGAGATGTCGCTGCGTCTTTATATGAACATTTCTTATTGTTTAAATGATCAGCACCCTTAAAATGTCTGGCTTGCCTGCCCTATTGTGGCGCCTGTGCATACAGGTGCAACACTGTTGTCCAAAAAATTTGTGAAGGGGGCCTTTGAGACATCCGTGCCCAGGGCACATCATTGCCATAATCCGTCCCATGCTGCGTCCTAAGTTACACTACACCATAAAAGTATGTACTCTTTTTGTGAAGAAAAGGTATTTACTTATGAATGTGTAGCAAAAAAGTAGGCAAGCTTTGGGACATACTACTTCGTCATCTTTATCGGACGGATCTGTCGCGTGCATCCTGTCACGTAAACTGCCCTGTCAATCATCTTGTCACAGTTAAAATCCTCTATTAAATCTAATTTAATTTCCTACTGTTTCGGAGAGAAATGTAGAGCACGTTCATCTGCCAGTGGGTCTTTCATGGAGACTGTCCTCATGTGTTTGCAATTTGAATATAATAATGCATTTAAAAGTTGGTGCGCTTCACCAACGGACGTCGCTCAAATGCCTCTGGGCGCAATTGGATAGACCTAAAACCAATCAGAGCGATCGTCATCGTGTAAAGCCTGCCTCAACATTTCTGATTGGTGCCTCGATTTGGATGGATTAGAAATCGGCTTGAATGAGCTCTTTGCCAGACTACTTGCAGAGCAAATCTAAATTTGCCGGAAGTTTGTCTGGGTTTTCCCAAGCTATGTTTAACCCTTTTAATCAAACAATAATGTATTTTTTTTCCACTGCAGACGGTGAAGGAAGCTGCTGAGACGTGCAAGAAACTAAAGATCCCTTTCCCTGAGGTCGTCATTCCTGAAGACATAAAGAAACCGAAGGACTTCTATGTGTTCACAGGCCAAAACACTCCAACCGTGATCCACATCCCTCTCTTTAATGTGGTCAACTGTGGAGGCAAGTTATGATCTTACGATGTCCTGAATAAAACTGAAATATCAAGTGTGTTCTGATTTAAGTGTGTTAATGTTTCATCAGATGATATTGAGAAGTGGAGGAACAAATATACCACTTTTCAAGGTCCTTTCAGCGCTGAGATGATCACTGATCTTATGGAGGTCGCTGGAAAAAACATCACAAACAACAAAGACAATCTGCTGGAGCAAATTCGTCATGCCATGAAAAACACAAAAGATGAATAATAAATATCAGTGGTGTGCAGTGTTATGAAACTAGACGGCAAAGTCCTCACTGTTTGTTTTAATGTAAATTCCAGTTACACTTAATGTGGACACATTTTTGACGCATGTGAAATGTGCATGAAAACGTGGACGGAGCAATAGGCCAATCATTATGTTTTTTTTCTGTTCAATGTTAAAAAGTTTCTGCATGTTTCAGTCTGTTCATATAAACAGCTGATCATTAATAATCAAATAAACCATAACACACAGATTGATTTACAACTACAACTGATTGCTGATTACAATACTGTATTACTTTGCTTCTATTCAAATTAATTAATAAATCATTCTCTAAATATGTTTTTGTCCTGGGGCCTGTTCTTCGTACGTCGCTAACTCAGTTAGCTGGATTTGATTGTTGACGATTTGGCTTGATCTTGGATTGTTTGGTTCTTCGAAGCTCATCCTGGACTTGCTGTCATAGCAAAAGGTGCGCAAGCTTAAACCTGCTCGGGAGCAGCTTATTTCATGTTAACAGGATTAGATCCCGGCTTCATAAGCGGAGCTGATACGGGAAGCGCGGTAGTGCACTTTCTGAGAGATATTTTTTTTTCTCGTGACTCGTGAGATTGTCGTTTACATTATTAATTTGTTGGAAACGCACATTTATTTTCGACTTGTCGGAGTCGGGTTTTAACTAGGCTACAGCACAAACTGTACCCTAAGATTATTTGCGAGTGGCTCTTTCCTTTACACTATTGGAGATGTGGAGAACTTTATGGAAAGTGCTGTCTGTCGTGTCATTCGGAGTTTACCTGGCGATTTAGGTTTAAAAAACAGTTTTAGGTTGTTTTTTTTTGTGTGGCATTTCCAAGCCACTTAAGACCCAATGTTGTAAAGCAGTTTTTTTTAAGCAGTTTTATTTTTTTTATTTTTTTTTAGGCTATCATAATTTTTTATGAAGTTCATGCAATCATGACCATGCTGATTACAGTATATGTCACTCAGGCTTATAGGCTAGACCATAGACTGCCATCAAGGCCTCAATAAAGGGGATTATGTGAACAGAAAGGGAGTTCACAATGTAAATGTGCAGCCCAGTTACTATTGTGATTCTTAATATTCCAGATTAGTAATATTATATCAAATAAAAAAAAGGCAGCTGACTAAAATCTTCCATATCACAAATGTGAAAGCAAAATGGCCATGATCTGTGCATGACTTAAAGGAACACTCCACCGTTTTTTGAAATAGGGCTTATTCACATTCTTTCATACATTTAGATAGGTGGGTAAATGCATTTTTGTCTCAGTGCATGCATTGTTTTAGTTTGACAGGGTCGGCGCTAGCTTAGCTTAGCACAATGAATGGAATCCTTTGTTGCCAGCTAGCATGGCCTGAGTAAAAGTGATAAAAAAAAAACAAAAAACCCACGTAATTACTTCTTGTGGCCTGCGTATTCACAACGAGTACAAATAGCGATGCAGATTAACACTAGGCGATTTCCTAGGCAGATATTGACTTGGGACTATATTAGGGGGAAGCACAGGCGAAGCACAGCTACTTAGGCGAAGCACTGCTACTTGGGCGCAGAGATATCACACAACACATGAAATCCCACGACTTCCGTCAACATACCGGTGTGCATTGCAACGAGTCAAAACACAGAAGAAGAAGAACAACACGCGTGACCTGCACCGAGTGTCTTCGCTTTTGGATTGTTTATTTTGAGAAGTTACAGCTACAGTTACAGCAAATGGTAATTATCTGCGTAGCAAAAGGTTGTGAGAACAAGCAAAGGACATACACAAATATAATGTTTCACAGAATTCCATCGAATGTGGAACTGAGAAATGACTAAGTTAGCTACTCTGGATATCTGTACTTCAACGCCTCTCTACAAAATTAAACAGTATCGTGTTTGCGAAGAGCATTTTGCACCGGAGGACTAAGTTACTTTGAAAAAATGGAATATGGGCTCAGAAAGACGGTACTACGTCTGAAACATACGGCTGTCCCATCCCATCTATTTTCAAGACACAGGCAGAACAAAGTGCACATGTAAGTTGTCTTTTATTACTCTTCCTTATGTTAATCTGTGTCTTATTCGGTTGTAAGATAGATGCTGAGAAGCTGTATATAGACTACGGTTCAAATAACGTTAGCCTCCTCTAGTATAACGTCATGTTGAATTCAACCTGTTTAGCATGAACAACAAAACTAAAATAAAAACCGCTGTTATCGTTACCTGTAAAATGAAATGACTGAGGGCTAAGTTAGCTATTTCTCTCACCGAGTTAGCCTGGTTCTTTTGACTCAGGAGTTTTAGTAAAGTTACAACTACTATGAGGAGAAGGCTACAAGCAGTTTACTATACATGTGTCATGTTTAAAATAATCACTTACTCTGTGGACAGCTGTCCATTTGGTCTATTCGGCGTGGGACGTTTTTTCCAGTTCACTTTATCACACCGGAAAAAAAAATCGAGTAGCTACTGCCGGATGGATCAGCGCCGTGAAATCCTCGGTAGCTGTGACACAATTGCGGGCACGCTCATCTTGATCTGACGCGTTGAGCCTGGTTATCGATGGCAGTAACGTAACTTGTCCCACTCGCCACAGCACAGACACTATTTCAGTCGGCATAGATTGGCATATTCCCCCACATTCACACCACCAGTTCGTGTTGGCTCTCATCCTCACGTCCTCGGGCTGTTGAGCGATCGCAACCTCCGCCTGTCGTTCTATTTCCACTCATTTTCTGTAAACTCTTGTACATATAGGTATGGTTCTGGCTCACACAAAATCAGCCATGTTCATCGCCATTCATGTACTGTTGGGAAAATAGCCAGGCAGCTACTATTCACACCGGTATGTTGACGGAAGTCGTGGGATTTCATGTGTTGCGTGATATGTCTGCCCCCAAGTAGCTGTGCTTCGCCTGTGCTTCCCCCTAATATAGTCCCAAGTCAATATCTGCCTAGGAAATCGCCTAGTGTTAATCTGCATCGCTATTTGTACTCGTTGTGAATACGCAGGCCACAAGAAGTAATTACGTGGGTTTTTTTTTTTTTTGATCACTTTTACTCAGGCCATGCTAGCTGGCAACAAAGGATTCCATTCATTGTGCTAAGCTAAGCTAGCACCGACCCTGTCAAACTAAAACAATGCATGCACTGAGACAAAAATGCATTTAGCCACCTATCTAAATGTATGAAAGAATGTGAATAAGCCCTATTTCAAAAAACGGTGGAGTGTTCCTTTAAATCAAAAACTATTATTTCTTACTCTACTCTAATCTAATATAAAAACAAAAATATATTGGTATCTTTAATAATAAAATGATAAGTTTCATAGTTTCATGCTTACCACCTTGAATTTAGATACATTTTAGATTAAGGGCACAGTTGCAATAACACGTGCAAGTAACGTTAACTTGTTGGAGAAAAATAGTACTCTGCGATGGTAATGTTAAAATGTCACGGTTTCTACACATTATAACAACTAACTAATTTAAACAATGAACATAACAAAAATAACACGCATACTTACAAGATCGAAGTAGAAATTTGAAGGTTTTCAGAGTGTCGCTCGCCTGTTGCTCTCCGACAGCTGCCTCGTGTAAAATAAAATTGAAAATGGCGGAAATGTTTATTGCGAGATCTGGCTAAATTGAGTCCCAGTAGTCATGTCTCAGTAGTGTTTCAATTGTGCCATCTAGCGGTTGAGAAATGCAATTGCATTTGATTTAATTTGAAACTATAGACAGCCATATCGTAGATTGTGTATGAATGTTATGTTTATGTGTGACAGCAAACATTAAGCTGTGTGAGCGAAAACATTTTTAAGACTAATATTTTTATACTATATCGCTGGTCTGAATCAGGGCTATAGCCAAGCCGTACGTAGACCAGATTGCTTTGATTTCGCCAGGTGGGCTAAAGCAGACCGCAAATAGCCCGTCCAATTCGGAGCTAAATAGTGACTACAGATCGACCATGTCTTGAAATGACACATTGAACCTTGTAGATATCATTACCAATGCGAACATGATGCAATATCAACCATTTCATGCACTGCCTGGCAAAAAACTACAATTAATCAGTTTTGACTAAAAGTGGGCTACAATAGCCGGGTCTGAATACGAGCTAAATCATGGCTACGCACAGCCTACCTATATAACATGTAAAATAAAGAAAACCAAACAACTTGTAATCACAGTAGACTTTGCTTACATGATGGAATATCATACATCTCACAAGTTATTTTGGGAAAAAATACATTTATCCAGATTAAATGTTATTTGTGCTAAAAGTGGGTTACCAAGCGGCAAACTCCCCGTCTCTCTCTTAAAAAACCAACACGGAAGTGAGTTAAACTGCAATTCGTTGACTGGCCGCTTGAGGCTGATGTCAAAAGTGAGTCAAATCTGTATCTCCCCCATGTTAAAATGCCAAATTTTACAGCAGAAAAAAACGTGTTTACAGCCTGGTGTCTGTATGTGGCTTTGGTCTATACAACTATTTTTGCCCTTCATGACAACTGTGAGGGGGGTGAATTTTTTTATAACTCATCTGTTTAGTTGATTAATATTTAAAGTTCTGCATAGTTAAGGGTGTGGCCACTTGAGTGACAGGCGGGTTGTCGCTGATGTCAATGCTAGCCGCTTGTCTGTTGTTACTAGCCGTCACTTCACCTCAGCAAGTGTTAGCTGTTGAACTTGCTTTCTCTGCAGTGTTTGTGCTTTTTTTTTTGGGATTATTTCATACAATTGAATACACCCATTAAGTTACGTTAACTTCGCCCACGGTTTAGGATTGTTATTGTCGTCGAGTATCGTTCGAGAGAACAACCAGCGCTGTATTTCAGTTTTCCTCTGTGAACATGCACTAATGGATGTCTGACAATTTCGTTGCTTTTTGGAGTTTTCAGATTTAAAAACGTCAATAAAGGCTCGTTCGTTCTGCTCTCACGGAACAGATATAGATTATATAATATGCTTATGTACCGTCAGATGAAATCATGCAGGCGTCGGAGCTTTCTCCGTCCATGCTATAAATGCACATCCAGGAATGAGCGCGGATTTTCTAGCGCATTTACTTGAACTTCATAGGCAATATATCTATATATAACGTTAGCAGAATAGTACAGAATCACAATACACAGTCTCACTTGTAGCCGTGTCTTTTAAATATTATAATATAATATTTAGAAGGGCAAAAACAGGAACTTTTAATTGGCTTTACATCATCAGCTAACTCGATCACGTCGAGCCATAGATATAAACAGTGTTTATAGATATATCATAGCTATAAAACAGTGTTTATATCTATGACGTCGAGCTAGGTGATTTCGGCTCCTCAGCTCCACTCACGCCCCGCCTGTTTGCCTATTTTCTGTTATCCGGGAGTGACGCGAGGCCAAGATGGCGACGGCCGGTGTTACACCAGAATCTGTGACCGTCATAATCTGTGACCGTAGTGGGCGCGGTTGTTACTGTGCTGCGTGATCTACGCAAACAGCGTAACTTCTGACTATAAGCCAAAGGTGAGGTATTTATGAAACGTTTGTTTAGAAATGATGGTTATTTACACAATAAATGATCATTTGCTTGCCCAGATTGAGCTCAGTGTGTGTGTTTTTTCCAGAGTAGCCCGACTTCGTGTGTTTCCGTGTTCATTAAGTTGGCTTGAGAGAGCCAACTTAGTGATATTGTACTTAAACTTATTATTATTAAGTTGGCTTGAGAGAGCCAACTTAGTGATATTGTACTTAAACTTATTATTAGTGGTGCTTGCTGAAAGCAAGGCATCACTATTGTTCTCTTGCATACTTATTAGTGGTGCTTTTTTAAAAGCATCACTATTGTTATTGCTCATACTTATTAATGGTGCTTGCTGAAAGCAAGGCATCATTAGTGTTCTCTTGCATACTTATTATTATTAGTGGTGCTTTTTTAAAAGCATCACTATTGTTATTGCTCATACTTATTAGTGGTGCTTGCTGAAAGCAAGGCATCACTATTGTTATTGCTCATACTTATTATTCTTATTATTATTAGTGGTGCTTTTTTAAAAGCATCACTATTGTTATTGCTCATACTTATTAGTGGTGCTTGCTGAAAGCAAGGCATCACTATTGTTCTCTTGCATACTTATTATTAGTGGTGCTTTTGTGAAAGCATCACTATTGTTATTGCTCATACTTATTATTATTATTTTTCTTCTTATTATTCCGGACAAAAGTTTGGCGCGAAACTCGCCCCGCACCGTTTGTCACAGACCCCTGAGTGAGGTGTCAAATCGACCGGCTCATTGAGGAGAGGTGTGGTATGACTTTTCTAAGCGATCGGGTGTACGATGTTCGCACAGCGGACGAAAAAGCGGCCAAAAAAGTCCCATTGACTTTACATTGGGAGTTCTAAAAACATTTGAATCCCAACCGACGTTTTCACACACACAGACTCCAAAGGGCCTGACACCCCTGCGTCTCTCCCTCTCTCTCTCCCTCAGAGGATTTATATTATCAAGCAGCCAATAAGTAATGGCCTAAAATCTTCATAGCCACACCCTAGCAACCAGTTTCAGCACCCTAGCAACCACTAAGAGCTCCCTAGCAACCACCCTAAACCAAAAAAAAACATTTTTTTATTTTTTAAATATTTTTTAAAGCAATTTTACTCTCGTGGCCTTGCGATATTGCTCCATGCTTGTGCCTATTCGGCCATAGGCACGAGGCCGCAGGCCGAGTGCCGTACAAAAGGCACTCGTTATTAAATATTTTAAGAACTCTATAAAAACTCCATAGTAACCATATTTGACAACTACCAACCACCTAGTAACACCATAGCAACTAACAAAAACACCTTAGCAACCACCCTGAACACCCTAGCAACGTCTAGAAATGCTCTAGTAACCACAAAAAAACTCTAGCAAGCACCCAGAACACCCTAGCAACTGCCTAGCAACCACCTAGAACACCTAGCAACTGCCTAGCAACCACCCAGAACACCTAGCAACCAACCAGAACACCCTAGCAACTGCCTAGCAATGCCCTAGTATCCACCCAAAATGCCATAGCAACTGCCTAGCAACACCATAGCAACCACCCAGAACACCCTAGCAACCACCTAGCAACGCCCTAGCAACCACCAAGAATACCCTAGCAACTGCCTAGCAACCACCAAGAATACCCTAGCAACTGCCTAGCAACCACCCAGAACACCTTAGCAACTGCCTAGCAACACCATAGCAACCACCCAGAACACCCTAGCAACCACCTGGCAACAGCATCTTGCTAAAAACATGCTGACAACATGCTAATCAAGCTAGCATCATGCTAGCAACATGCTAATCAAGCTAGCATCATGTTAGCAACATGCTAATCATGCTAGCAACATGCTAATCAAGCTAGCATAATGCTAGCATCATGCTAATCAAGCTAGCATAATGCTAGCATCATGTTAATCAAGCTAGCATCATGCTAACAACATGCTAATCATGTTAGCAACATGCTAATCAAGCTAGCATCATGCTAGCAAAAACATGCTAATCATGTTAAAATCATGCTAGCAACATGCTAATCAAGCTAGCCTCATGCTAGCAACATGCTAATCATGCTAACATTATGCTACCAACATGCTAATAAAGCTAGCATAATGCTAGCATCATGCTAATCAAGCTAGCATCATGCTAGCAACATGCTAATCAAACTAGCATCATGTTAGCAACATGCTAATCATGCTAGCAAAATGCTAATCAAGCTAGCATAATGCTAACAACATGCTAATCATGTTAACATCTAGCTAAAAACATGCTAGCAAAATGCTAATAATGCTAGTATCTTGTTAAAAGCATGCTAGCAACATGCTAATCATGCTAGCATCTAGCTAAAAACATGCTAGCAAAATGCTAATCATGCTAGCATCTTGTTAAAAGCATGCTAGCAACATGCTAATCATGCTAGCATCATCCAACCAACATGCTAATCCTGCTAGCATCATTCTAACAACATGTTATTCATAGTAAATCATGCTGGAATGTTGTAAATCGTAGTAAATCATCTTAGAAACATGGTAAATTGTGGTAAATAATGCTAAAACGTGGTGTATCATGGTATCACAACATGTTAATTGTGTTAGCATCTGCCCAGTGGCGAGTTTTGCCACTGCAAGCACCACTTCACATTTTCTTCAGGAAATGTACATTCTAGTTATTATTATTATTATTCTGGACAAAGTTTGGCGCGAAACTCGCCCCGCACCGTTTGTCACAGACCCCTGAGTGAAGTGTCAAATCGACCGGCTCATTGAGGAGAGGTGTGCTATGACTTTTCTAAGCGATCGGGTGTACGATGTTCGCACAGCGGACGAAAAAGCGGCCAAAAAAGTCCCCATTGACTTTACATTGGGCATTCTAAAAAAATTCAAATCCCAACCGACGTTTTCACACACACACCACTCCAAAGGGCCTGACACCCCTGCGTCTCTCCCTCTCTCTCTCCCTCAGAGGATTTATATTATCAAGCAGCCAATAAGTTATGGCCTAAAATCTTCATAGCCACACCCTAGCAACCAGTTTCAGCACCCTAGCAACCACTAAGAGCTCCCTAGCAACCACCCTAAACCAAAAAAAAACATTTTTTTATTTTTTTTATATTTTTTAAAGCAATTTTGCTCTCGTGGCCTTGCGATATCGCTCCATGCTTGTGCCTATTCGACCATAGGCACGAGGCCGCAGGCCTCGTGCCGTACTGAAGGCACTCGTTATTAAAGATTTTAAGAACTCTATAAAAACTCCATAGTAACCATATTTGACAACTACCAACCACCTAGTAACACCATAGCAACTAACAAAAACACCTTAGCAACCACCCTGAACACCCTAGTAACGTCTACAAATGCTCTAGTAACCACAAAAAACTCTAGCAAGCACCCAGAACACCCTAGCAACTGCCTAGCAACCACCTAGAACACCTAGCAACTGCCTAGCAACCACCCAGAACACCTAGCAACCAACCAGAACACCCTAGCAACTGCCTAGCAATGCCCTAGTATCCACCCAAAATGCCATAGCAACTGCCTAGCAACACCATAGCAACCACCCAGAACACCCTAGCAACCACCTAGCAACGCCCTAGCAACCACCAAGAATACCCTAGCAACTGCCTAGCAACCACCAAGAATACCCTAGCAACTGCCTAGCAACCACCCAGAACACCTTAGCAACTGCCTAGCAACACCATAGCAACCACCCAGAACACCCTAGCAACCACCTGGCAACAGCATCTTGCTAAAAACATGCTGACAACATGCTAATCAAGCTAGCATCATGCTAGCAACATGCTAATCAAGCTAGCATCATGTTAGCAACATGCTAATCATGCTAGCAACATGCTAATCAAGCTAGCATAATGCTAGCATCATGCTAATCAAGCTAGCATAATGCTAGCATCATGCTAATCAAGCTAGCATCATGCTAACAACATGCTAATCATGTTAGCAACATGCTAATCAAGCTAGCATCATGCTAGCAAAAACATGCTAATCATGTTAAAATCATGCTAGCAACATGCTAATCAAGCTAGCCTCATGCTAGCAACATGCTAATCATGCTAACATTATGCTACCAACATGCTAATAAAGCTAGCATAATGCTAGCATCATGCTAATCAAGCTAGCATCATGCTAGCAACATGCTAATCAAACTAGCATCATGTTAGCAACATGCTAATCATGCTAGCAAAATGCTAATCAAGCTAGCATAATGCTAACAACATGCTAATCATGTTAACATCTAGCTAAAAACATGCTAGCAAAATGCTAATAATGCTAGTATCTTGTTAAAAGCATGCTAGCAACATGCTAATCATGCTAGCATCTAGCTAAAAACATGCTAGCAAAATGCTAATCATGCTAGCATCTTGTTAAAAGCATGCTAGCAACATGCTAATCATGCTAGCATCATCCAACCAACATGCTAATCCTGCTAGCATCATTCTAACAACATGTTATTCATAGTAAATCATGCTGGAATGTTGTAAATCGTAGTAAATCATCTTAGAAACATGGTAAATTGTGGTAAATAATGCTAAAACGTGGTGTATCATGGTATCACAACATGTTAATTGTGTTAGCATCTGCCCAGTGGCGAGTTTTGCCACTGCAAGCACCACTTCACATTTTCTTCAGGAAATGTACATTCTAGTTAGTGGTGCTTTTTTAAAAGCATCACTATTGTTATTGCTCATACTTATTATTAGTGGTGCTTTTTTAAAAGCATCACTATTGTTATTGCTCATACTTATTATTAGTGGTGCTTTTTTAAAAGCATCACTATTGTTATTGCTCATACTTATTATTATTATTCTTATTCTTATTATTCTGGACAAAGTTTGGCGCGAAACTCGCCCCGCACCGTTTGTCACAGACCTATGAGTGAAGTGTCAAATCGACCGGCTCATTGAGGAGAGGTGTGCTATGACTTTTCTAAGCGATCGGGTGTACGATGTTCGCACAGCGGACGAAAAAGCGGCCAAAAAAGTCCCATTGACTTTACATTGGGAGTTCTAAAAATATTTGAATCCCAACCGACGTTTTCACACACACAGACTCCAAAGGGCCTGACACCCCTGCGTCTCTCCCTCTCTCTCTCCCTCAGAGGATTTATATTATCAAGCAGCCAATAAGTAATGGCCTAAAATCTTCATAGCCACACCCTAGCAACCAGTTTCAGCACCCTAGCAACCACTAAGAGCTCCCTAGCAACCACCCTAAACCAAAAATTTTTTTTTTTACATTTTTTTGTATTTTTTAACGCAATATTACACTCGTGGCCTTGCGATATTGCTCCATGCTTGTGCCTATTCGGCCATAGGCACGAGGCCGCAGGCCGAGTGCCGTACTGAACCACCCAGAACACCCTATTCGGCCATAGGCACGAGGCTGCAGGCCGAGTGCCGTACTGAAGGCACTCGCAACCACCCAGAACACCCTAGCAACTGCTTTTTTAAAAAAAATTAAAGCAATATTACACTCGTGGCCTTGCGAAATTGCTCCATGCTTGTGCCTATTCGGCCATAGGCACGAGGCCGCAGGCCGAGTGCCGTACATAAGGCACTCGCAACCACCCAGAACACCCTAGCAACTGTCTAGCAACCACCCAGAACACCTAGCAACTGCCTAGCAACCACCCAGAACACCCTAGCAATGCCCTAGCATCCACCCAGAATACCATAGCAACTGCCTAGCAACACCATAGCAACCACCCAGAACACCCTAGCAACCACCTAGCAACGCCCTAGCAACTGCCTAGCAACCACCAAGAATACCCTAGCAACTGCCTAGCAACCTTAGCAACTGCCTAGCAACACCATAGCAACCACCCAGAACACCCTAGCAACCACCTGGCAACAGCATCTTGCTAAAAACATGCTATCAACATGCTAATCATGCTAGCATCATGCTAGCAACATGCTAATCAAGCTAGCATGATGCTAGTAACATGCTAATCAAGCTAGCATCATGCTAGCAACATGCTAATCATGCTAGCATTATGCTAGCAACATGCTAATCAAGCTAGCATCATGTTAATAATGCTAGCATTATGCTAGCAACATGCTAATCAAGCTAGCATAATGTTAACAACATGCTAATCAAGCTAGCATAATGCTAGCATCATGCTAATCAAGCTAGCATCATGCTAGCAACATGCTAATCATGCTAGCATTATGCTAGCAAAATGCTAATCAAGCTAGCAACATGTTAATCAAGCTAGCATAATGCTAACAACATGCTAATCATGTTAGTATCTAGCTAAAAACATGCTAGCAAAATGCTAATCATGCTAGCATCTTGTTAAAAGCATGCTAGCAACATGCTAATCATGCTAGCATCTTGTTAAAAGCATGCTAGCAACATGCTAATCATGCTAGCATCTTGTTAAAAGCATGCTAGCAACATGCTAATCATGTTAGTATCATCCAACCAACATGCTAATCATGCTAACAACATGCTAATCCTGCTAGCATCATTCTAACAACATGTTAAGCATAGTAAATCATGCTGGAATGTGGTAAATCGTAATAAATCATCTTAGAAACATGGTAAATCATGGTAAATAATGCTAAAATGTGGTATATCATGGTATCACAACATGTTAATTGTGTTAGCATCTGCCCAGTGGTGAATTTTGCCACTGCAAGCACCACTTCACATTTTCTTCAGGAAATGTACATTCTAGTTCTTCTTCTTCTTCTTATTATTTTTATTCTGGACAAAAGTTTGGCGCGTAATGCGCCCCGCACCGTTTGTCACAGACTCCTGAGTGAGGTGTCAAATCGAGCGGCTCATTGAGGAGAGGTGTGCTATGACTTTTCTAAGCGATCGGGTGTACGATGTTCGCACAGCGGACGAAAAAGCGGCCAAAAAAGTCCCCATTGACTTTACATTGGGAGTTCTAAAAATATTTGAATCCCAACCGACGTTTTCACACACACACCACTCCAAAGGGCCTGACACCCCTGCGTCTCTCCCTCTCTCTCTCCCTCAGAGGATTTATATTATCAAGCAGCCAATAAGTTATGGCCTAAAATCTTCATAGCCACACCCTAGCAACCAGTTTCAGCACCCTAGCAACCACTAAGAGCTCCCTAGCAACCACCCTAAACCAAAAAAAAACATTTTTTTATTTTTTTTTTATTTTTTAAAGCAATATTACACTCGTGGCCTTGCGAAATCACTCCATGCCTTGTGCCTATTCGGCCATAGGCACGAGGCCGCAGGCCTCGTGCCGTACTGAAGGCACTCGTTATTAAAGATTTTAAGAACTCTATAAAAACTCCATAGTAACCATATTTGACAACTACCAACCACCTAGTAACACCATAGCAACTACCAAAAATACCTTAGCAACCACCCTGAACACCCTAGCAATGTCTAGAAACGCTCTAGTAACCACCAAAAACTCTAGCAACCACCTAGAACACCCTAGCAACTGCCTAGCAACCACCCAGAACACCCTATTCGGCCATAGGCACGAGGCCGCAGGCCGAGTGCCGTACTGAAGGCACTCGCAACCACCTAGAACACCCTAGCAACTGCCTAGCAACCACCCAGAACACCCTATTCGGCCATAGGCACGAGGCCGCAGGCCGAGTGCCGTACTGAAGGCACTCACAACCACCTAGAACACCCTAGCAACTGCCTAGCAACCACCCAGAACACCCTATCAACGTCTAGAAATGCTCTAGTAACCACCAAAAAACTCTAGCAACCACCCAGAACACCCTAGCAACTGCCTAGCAACCACCCAGAACACCTAGCAACCGCCTAGTAACCACCCAGAACACCCTAGCAACTGCCTAGCAACCACCCAGAACACCTAGCAACCACCTAGAACACCCTAGCAACTGCCTAGCAACGCCCTAGCATCCACCCAGAATACCATAGCAACTGCCTAGCAACACCATAGCAACCACCCAGAACACCCTAGCAACCACCAAGAATACCCTAGCAACTGCCTAGCAACCACCAAGAATACCCTAGCAACTGCCTAGCAACACCATAGCAACAACCCAGAACACCCTAGCAACCACCTGGCAACAGCATCTTGCTAAAAACATGCTAGCAACATGCTAATCATGCTATCATCATGCTAGCAACATGCTAATCAAGCTAGCATCATGCTAGCAACATGCTAATCATGTTAGCATAATGCTAGCAACATGCTAATCATGTTAGCATAATGCTAGCAACATGCTAATCATGCTAGCATTATGCTACCAACATGCTAATCAAGCTAGCATCATGCTAGCAACATGCTAATCAAGCTAGCATAATGCTAGCAACATGCTAATCATGTTAGCATCTAGCTAAAAACATGCCAGCAAAATGCTAATCATGCTAACATCTTGTTAAAAGCATGCTAGCAACATGCTAATCATGTTAGCATCATGCTATCAACATGCTAATCAAGCTAGCATCATGTTAATCATGCTAGCATCATGCTACCAACATGCTAATCAAGCTAGCATCATGCTAGCAACATGCTAATCAAGCTAGCCTCATGCTAGCAACATGTTAATCATGCTAGCATTATGCTACCAACATGCTAATGAAGCTAGCATAATGCTAATCAAGCTAGCATCATGCTAGCAAAATGCTAATCATGCTAGCATTATGCTAGCAACATGCTAATCAAACTAGCATCATGTTAGCAACATGCTAATCATGCTAGCAAAATGCTAATCAAGCTAGCATAATGCTAACAACATGCTAATCATGTTAACATCTAGCTAAAAACATGCTAGCAAAATGCTAATCATGCTAGTATCTTGTTAAAAGCATGCTAGCAACATGCTAATCATGCTAGCATCTAGCTAAAAACATGCTAGCAAAATGCTAATCATGCTAGTATCTTGTTAAAAGCATGCTAGCAACATGCTAATCATGCTAGCATCATCCAACCAACATGCTAATCCTGCTAGCATCATTCTAACAACATGTTATTCATAGTAAATCATGCTGGAATGTGGTAAATCGTAGTACATCATCTTAGAATCATGGTAAATCGTGGTAAATAATGCTAAAACGTGGTATCTCATGGTATCACAACATGGTAATTGTGTTAGCATCTGCCCAGTGGCGAATTTTGCCACTGCAAGCACCACTTCACATTTTCTTCAGGAAATGTACATTCTAGTTATTATTCTTATTTTTATTCTGGACAAAGTTTGGCGCGTAACTCGCCCCGCACCGTTTGTCTCAGACCCCTGAGTGAGGTGTCAAATCGAGCGGCTCATTGAGGAGAGGTGTGCTATGACTTTTCTAAGCGATCGGGTGTACGATGTTCGCACAGCGGACGAAAAAGCGGCCAAAAAAGTCCCATTGACTTTACATTGGGAGTTCTAAAAATATTTGAATCCCAACCGACGTTTTCACACACACACCACTCCAAAGGGCCTGACACCCCTGCGTCTCTCCCTCTCTCTCTCCCTCAGAGGATTTATATTATCAAGCAGCCAATAAGTAATGGCCTAAAATCTTCATAGCCACACCCTAGCAACCAGTTTCAGCACCCTAGCAACCACTAAGAGCTCCCTAGCAACCACCCTAAACCAAAAAAAAACATTTTTTTATTTTTTTTTTATTTTTTAAAGCAATTTTACTCTCGTGGCCTTGCAATATCACTCCATGCTTGTGCCTATTCGGCCATAGGCACGAGGCCGCAGGCCGAGTGCCGTACTGAAGGCACTCGTTATTAAAGATTTTAAGAACTCTATAAAAACTCCATAGTAACCATATTTGACAACTACCAACCACCTAGTAACACCATAGCAACTAACAAAAATATCTTAGCAACCACCCTGAACACCCTAGCAACGTCTAGGAATGCTCTAGTAACCACCAAAAAACTCTAGCAACCACCCAGAACACCCTAGCAACTGCCTAGCAACCACCCAGAACACCTAGCAACTGCCTAGCAACCACCCAGAACACCTAACAACTGCCTAGCAACCACCCAGAACACCCTAGCAACTGCCTAGTAATGCCCTAGCATCCACCCAGAATACCATAGCAACTGCCTAGCAACACCATAGCAACCACCCAGAACACCCTAGCAACCATCTAGCGACGCCCTAGCAACCACCAAGAATACCCTAGCAACTGCCTAGCAACCACCAAGAATACCCTAGCAACTGCCTAGCAACCTTAGCAACTGCCTAGCAACACCATAGCAACCACCCACAACACCCTACCAACCACCTGGCAACAGCATCTTGCTAAAAACATGCTAGCAACATGCTAATCATGCTAGCATCATGCTAGCAACATGCTAATCAAGCTAGCATCATGCTAGCAATATGCTAATCAAGCTAGCACCATGCTAATCAAGCTAGCATCATGCTAGCAACATGCTAATCATGCTAGCATAATGCTAGCAACATGCTAATCAAGCTAGCAACACGCTAATCATGCTAGCATTATGCTAACAACATGCTAATCATGCTAGCAACATGCTAATCATGCTAGCATAATGCTAATCATGCTAGCATTATGCTAGCAACATGCTAATCAAGCTAGCATCATACTAGCAACATGCTAATCATGCTAGCAACATGCTAATAAAGCTAGCATAATGCTAGCAACATGCTAATCATGTTAGCATCTAGCTAAAAACATGTTAGCAAAATGCTAATCATGTTAACATCTTGTTAAAAGCATGCTAGCAACATGCTAATCATGCTAGCATCATCCAACCAACATGCTAATCATGCTAGCAACATGCTAATCATGCTAGCATCATTCTAACAACATGTTAATCATAGTAAATCATGCTGGAATGTGGTAAATCGTAATAAATCATCTTAGAATCATGGTAAATCATGGTAAATAATGTTAAAACGTGGTATCTCATGGTATCACAACATGGTAATTGTGTTAGCATCTGCCCAGTGGCGAATTTTGCCACTGCAAGCACCACTTCACATTTTCTTCAGGAAATGTACATTCTAGTTATTATTATTATTATTCTGGACAAAGTTTGGCGCGAAACTCGCCCCGCACCGTTTGTCACAGACCCCTGAGTGAAGTGTCAAATCGACCGGCTCATTGAGGAGAGGTGTGCTATGACTTTTCTAAGCGATCGGGTGTACGATGTTCGCACAGCGGACGAAAAAGCGGCCAAAAAAGTCCCCATTGACTTTACATTGGGCATTCTAAAAAAATTCAAATCCCAACCGACGTTTTCACACACACACCACTCCAAAGGGCCTGACACCCCTGCGTCTCTCCCTCTCTCTCTCCCTCAGAGGATTTATATTATCAAGCAGCCAATAAGTTATGGCCTAAAATCTTCATAGCCACACCCTAGCAACCAGTTTCAGCACCCTAGCAACCACTAAGAGCTCCCTAGCAACCACCCTAAACCAAAAAAAAACATTTTTTTATTTTTTTTATATTTTTTAAAGCAATTTTGCTCTCGTGGCCTTGCGATATCGCTCCATGCTTGTGCCTATTCGACCATAGGCACGAGGCCGCAGGCCTCGTGCCGTACTGAAGGCACTCGTTATTAAAGATTTTAAGAACTCTATAAAAACTCCATAGTAACCATATTTGACAACTACCAACCACCTAGTAACACCATAGCAACTAACAAAAACACCTTAGCAACCACCCTGAACACCCTAGTAACGTCTACAAATGCTCTAGTAACCACAAAAAACTCTAGCAAGCACCCAGAACACCCTAGCAACTGCCTAGCAACCACCTAGAACACCTAGCAACTGCCTAGCAACCACCCAGAACACCTAGCAACCACCCAGAACACCCTAGCAACTGCCTAGCAATGCCCTAGTATCCACCCAGAATACCATAGCAACTGCCTAGCAACACCATAGCAACCAACCAGAACACCCTAGCAACCACCTAGCAATGCCCTAGCAACCACCAAGAATACCCTAGCAACTGCCTAGCAACCACCAAGAATACCCTAGCAACTGCCTAGCAACCACCCAGAACACCTTAGCAACTGCCTAGCAACACCATAGCAACCACCCAGAACACCCTAGCAACCACCTGGCAACAGCATCTTGCTAAAAACATGCTGGCAACATGCTAATAAAGCTAGCATCATGCTAGCAACATGCTAATCATGCTAGCATTATGCTACCAACATGCTAATAAAGCTAGCATCATGCTAACAACATGCTAATCAAGCTAGCATAATGTTAGCATCATGCTAATCAAGCTAGCATAATGTTAGCATCATGCTAATCAAGCTAGCATCATGCTAGCAACATGCTAATCATGCTAGCATTATGCTAGCAACATGCTAATCAAGCTAGCATAATGTTAGCATCATGCTAATCAAGCTAGCATCATGCTAGCAACATGCTAATCATGCTAGCATTATGCTAGCAACATGCTAATCAAGCTAGCACCATGCTAGCAACATGCTAATCATGCTAGCAAACATGCTAATCAAGCTAGCATCATGCTAGCAACATGCTAATCATGCTAGCATCATCCAACCAACATGCTAATCATGCTAACAACATGCTAATCCTGCTAGCATCATTCTAACAACATGTTAATCATAGTAAATCATGCTGGAATGTGGTAAATCGTAATAAATCATCTTAGAAACATGGTAAATCGTGGTAAATAATGCTAAAACGTGGTATATCATGGTATCACAACATGTTAATTGTGTTAACATCTGCCCAGTGGCGAATTTTGCCACTGCAAGCACCACTTCACATTTTCTTCAGGAAATGTACATTCTAGTTATTATTCTTTTTCTTATTATTATTCCGGACAAAAGTTTGGCGCGTAATGCGCCCCGCATCGTTTGTCACAGACCCCTGAGTGAGGTGTCAAATCGACCGGCTCATTGAGGAGAGGTGTGCTATGACTTTTCTAAGCGATCGGGTGTACGATGTTCGAACAGCGGACGAAAAAGCGGCCAAAAAAGTCCCATTGACTTTACATTGGGCATTCTAAAAAAATTCAAATCCAAACCGACATTTTCACACACACACCACTCCAAAGGGCCTGACACCCCTGCGTCTCTCCCTCTCTCTCTCCCTCAGAGGATTTATATTATCAAGCAGCCAATAAGTTATGGCCTAAAATCTTCATGGCCACACCCTAGCAACCAGTTTCAGCACCCTAGCAACCACTAAGAGCTCCCTAGCAACCACCCTAAACCAAAAAAAAACATTTTTATATTTTTTTTATATTTTTTAAAGCAATTTTACTCTCGTGGCCTTGCGATATCACTCCATGCTTGTGCCTATTCGGCCATAGGCACGAGGCCGCAGGCCGAGTGCCGTACAGAAGGCACTCGTTATTAAAGATTTTAAGAACTCTATAAAAACTCCATAGTAACCATATTTGACAACTACCAACCACCTAGTAACACCATAGCAACTAACAAAAACACCTTAGCAACCACCCTGAACACCCTAGCAACGTCTAGAAATGCTCTAGTAACCACAAAAAACTCTAGCAAGCACCCAGAACACCCTAGCAACTGCCTAGCAACCACCTAGAACACCTAGCAACTGCCTAGCAACCACCCAGAACACCTAGCAACCACCCAGAACACCCTAGCAACTGCCTAGCAATGCCCTAGTATCCACCCAGAATACCATAGCAACTGCCTAGCAACACCATAGCAACCACCCAGAACACCCTAGCAACCACCTAGCAACGCCCTAGCAACCACCAAGAATACCCTAGCAACTGCCTAGCAACCACCAAGAATACCCTAGCAACTGCCTAGCAACCACCCAGAACACCTTAGCAACTGCCTAGCAACACCATAGCAACCACCCAGAACACCCTAGCAACCACCTGGCAACAGCATCTTGCTAAAAACATGCTGGCAACATGCTAATCAAGCTAGCATCATGCTAGCAACATGCTAATCAAGCTAGCATCATGCTAGCAACATGCTAATCATGCTAGCATTATGCTACCAACATGCTAATAAAGCTAGCATCATGCTAACAACATGCTAATCAAGCTAGCATAATGTTAACATTATGCTAATCAAGCTAGCATCATGTTAGCAACATGCTAATCATGCTAGCATTATGTTAGCAACATGCTAATCAAGCTAGCATAATGCGAATCAAGCTAGCAACATGCTAATCATGCTAGCATCATCCAACCAACATGCTAATCATGCTAACAACATGCTAATCCTGCTAGCATCATTCTAACAACATGTTAATCATAGTAAATCATGCTGGAATGTGTTAAATCGTAATAAATCATCTTAGAAACATGGTAAATCGTGGTAAATAATGCTAAAATGTGGTATATCATGGTATCACAACATGTCAATTGTGTTAGCATCTGCCCAGTGGCGAATTTTGCCACTGCAAGCACCACTTCACATTTTCTTCAGGAAATGTACATTCTAGTTAATGGTGCTTGCTGAAAGCAAGGCATCATTAGTGTTCTCTTGCATACTTATTATTAGTGGTGCTTTTCAAAGCAACACTATTGTTATTGCTCATACTAATTCCACACAAAGTTTGGCGCGTAACTCACCCCGCACCGTTTGTCACAGACCCCTGAGTGAGGTGTCAAATCGAGCGGCTCATTGAGGAGAGGTGTGCTATGACTTTTCTAAGCGATCGGGTGTACGATGTTCGCACAGCGGACGAAAAAGCGGCCAAAAAAGTCCCATTGACTTTACATTGGGAGTTCTAAAAATATTTGAATCCCAACCGACGTTTTCACACACACACCACTCCAAAGGGCCTGACACCCCTGCGTCTCTCCCTCTCTCTCTCCCTCAGAGGATTTATATTATCAAGCAGCCAATAAGTAATGGCCTAAAATCTTCATAGCCACACCCTAGCAACCAGTTTCAGCACCCTAGCAACCACTAAGAGCTCCCTAGCAACCACCCTAAACCAAAAAAAATTTTTTTTTTACATTTTTTTTATTTTTTAAAGCAATTTTTCTCTCGTGGCCTTGCGATATCGCTCCATGCTTGTGCCTATTCGGCCATAGTGCCGTACTGAAGGCACTCGTTATTAAAGATTTTAAGAACTCTATAAAAACTCCATAGTAACCATATTTGACAACTACCAACCACCTAGTAACACCATAGCAACTAACAAAAACACCTTAGCAACCACCCTGAACACCCTAGCAACGTCTAGAAATGCTCTAGTAACCACAAAAAACTCTAGCAAGCACCCAGAACACCCTAGCAACTGCCTAGCAACCACCTAGAACACCTAGCAACTGCCTAGCAACCACCCAGAACACCTAGCAACCACCCAGAACACCCTAGCAACTGCCTAGCAATGCCCTAGTATCCACCCAGAATACCATAGCAACTGCCTAGCAACACCATAGCAACGACCCAGAACACCCTAGCAACCACCTAGCAACGCCCTAGCAACCACCAAGAATACCCTAGCAACTGCCTAGCAACCACCAAGAATACCCTAGCAACTGCCTAGCAACCACCCAGAACATCTTAGCAACTGCCTAGCAACACCATAGCAACCACCCAGAACACCCTAGCAACCACCTGGCAACAGCATCTTGCTAAAAACATGCTGGCAACATGCTAATCAAGCTAGCATTAGGCTACCAACATGCTAATAAAGCTAGCATCATGCTAATAACATGCTAATCAAGCTAGCATAATGCTAGCATCATGCTAATCAAGCTAGCATCATGCTAGCAACATGCTAATCATGCTAGCATTATGCTAGCAACATGCTAATCATGCTAGCAACATGCTAATCATGTTAGCATCTAGCTAAAAACATGCTAGCAAAATGCTAATCATGCTAGCATCTTGTTAAAAGCATGCTAGCAACATGTTAATCATGCTAGCATCATCCAACCAACATGCTAATCATGCTAGCAACATGCTAATCCTGCTAGCATCATTCTAACAACATGTTAATCATAGTAAATAATGCTGGAATGTGGTAAATCGTAGTAAATCATCTTAGAAACATGGTAAATCGTGGTAAATAATGCTAAAACGTGGTATATTATGGTATCACAACATGTTAATTGTGTTAGCATCTGCCCAGTGGCGAGTTTTGCCACTGCAAGCACCACTTCACATTTTCTTCAGGAAATGTACATTCTAGTTTTTATTATTATTATTCTTCCACACAAAAGTTTGGCGCGAAACTCGCCCCGCACCGTTTGTCTCAGACCCCTGAGTGAGGTGTCAAATCGACCGGCTCATTGAGGAGAGGTGTGCTATGACTTTTCTAAGCGATCGGGTGTACGATGTTCGCACAGCGGACGAAAAAGCGGCCAAAAAAGTCCCATTGACTTTACATGGGGAGTTCTAAAAATATTTGAATCCCAACCGACGTTTTCACACACACAGACTCCAAAGGGCCTGACACCCCTGCGTCTCTCCCTCTCTCTCTCCCTCAGAGGATTTATATTATCAAGCAGCCAATAAGTAATGGCCTAAAATCTTCATAGCCACACCCTAGCAACCAGTTTCAGCACCCTAGCAACCACTAAGAGCTCCCTAGCAACCACCCTAAACCAAAAAAAAACATTTTTTTATTTTTTTTATATTTTTTAAAGCAATTTTACTCTCGTGGCCTTGCGATATCGCTCCATGCTTGTGCCTATTCGGCCATAGGCACGAGGCCGCAGGCCGAGTGCCGTACATAAGGCACTCGTTATTAAAGATTTTAAGAACTCTATAAAAACTCCATAGTAACCATCTTTGACAACTACCAACCACCTAGTAACACCATAGCAACTAACAAAAACACCTTAGCAACCACCCTGAACACCCTAGCAACGTCTAGAAATGCTCTAGTAACCACCAAAAATACCGTAGCAACTACCCAGAACACCCTAGCAACTGTCTAGCAACCCCCCAGAACACCTAGCAACTGCCTACCAACCACCCAGAACACCCTAGCAACTGCTTAGCAACGCCCAAGCATCCACCCAAAATACCATAGCAACTGCCTAGCAACACCATAGCAACCACCCAGAACACCCTAGCAACCACCTAGCAACGCCCTAGCAACCAGCCAGAATACCCTAGCAACCGCCTAACAACACCATAGCAACCACCCAGAATACCCTAGCAGCCACCTAGCAACACCATAGCAACCACCCAGAATACCCTAGCAACACCATAGCAACCACCCAGAATACCCTAGCAACGCCTACCAATACCATAGCAACCACCCAGAACACCCTAGCAACCACCTAGCAACGCCCTAGCAACCACCCAGAATACCCTAGCAACGCCCTAGCAACCACCAAGAATACCCTAGCAACCACCTAGCAACCACCCAGAATACCCTAGCAACCGCCTAGCAACACCATAACAACCACCCAGAACACCCTAGCAACTGCCTAGCAACGCCGTAGCAACCACCCAGAATACCCTAGCACATGCCTAGCAACACCATAGCAACCACCCAGAATACCCTAGCAACACAATAGCAACCACCCAGAATACCCTAGCACCCGCCTAGCAACACCATAGCAACCACCCAGAATACCCTAGCAACGCCCTAACAACCACCCAGAATACCCTAGCAACCGCCTAGCAACACCATAGCAACCACCCAGAACGCCCTAGCAACCACCTAGCAAAGCCCTAGCAACCACACAGAACAACATGAATAAGCCATATCTCAGCACCAGAACATCGTACAGACATGTTTGTTGGCTCGTATGCAATCATGTACCACACTCTAGCAACCGAGTGGCGAGTTTTGCCACTGCAAGCACCATTTCACATTTTCTTCAGGAAATGTACATTCTAGTTATTATTATTATTATTCTGGACAAAGTTTGGCGCGTAACTCGCCCCGCACCGTTGGTCTCAGACCCATGAATGAGGTGTCAAATCGACCGGCTCATTAAGGAGAGGTGTGCTATGACTTTTATAAGCGATCGGGGGTGCGGTGTTCGCCCCAGGGGCGAAAAAGCGCCCAAAAAAGTCCCATTGACTTAACATTGCGACGAACTTTGACCACACGTAGCTCTGAGCGAGGATTTCGCAGAAATGTGTGATTTGCCACATTTGAAGAGGCTGACAGGCTCTGTAAGAACATACCTCACAATGGGGTAAAAGTTGCACCCCTGGGGGCAGGAGATGCCCAAAGTTGCCCCATTGACTTACTATGGGGAAGGAACGTCCCGTGAAACACACATGCTTTTCCTACTATGGTAAATTGCATAGGGACTTTGTATTGAACGTAGCTCTGGATCACAGTGTCATAGAGACAAGGGGGAGGGCTCATTTTACTCAGACGACCAATCAGTCTCTCAGGATCATTGTGAAGCTATCAAGCCACGCCCTAGCAACCATTTAGAGCCCCTTAGCAACAAGTTATATAGACTTCCATTGAAAGAGTTAAAAGAGATATCCCCAGACTGAATTGTCATAGAAACATGGGGGTGGTCTCATTTGACTCGGGGCAGTAAACAGCCAATCATGAATCACCTCAACACTTCCAAGCCCCTCCCTAGCAACCATTGTCGAGCACCTTAGCAACCAAAATCCAAAGAGGGATATCTTCCATTCTGAATGTCACAGAGAAATGAGAGTTGGTTTATATCAATCATAGTGACAAGAAGCCTTTGCAGTTTCATCATTGGCAACTGCCAAGCCACTCCCTAGCAACCAAACAGAGTACCCTAGCAACCGTTTAGCAAAACGAAGATCTCTGTATCAGAACATCGTATAGAGATGGGAGTTGGTTTATATCATTCATACTGACAAGCAGCCTTTGGAGTTTCATGATTGGCAGCTGCCAAGCCACTCCCTAGCAACCAACAGAGTACCCTAGCAACCAAAATACAAAGAGGCATATCTTCCATTCTGAATGTCACAGAGGCATGGGAGTTGGTTTATATCATTCATACTGACAAGAACAGTTTGCAGTTTCATCATTGGCAGCTGCAAAGCAACTCCATAGCAACCAAACAGATTACCCTAGCAACCAAAATCCAAAGAGGGATATCTTCCATTCTGAATGTCACACAGGTATGGGAGTTGGTTTATATCATTCATACTGACAAGCAGCCTTTGGAGTTTCATGATTCGCACCTGCCAAGCCACTCCATAGCAACCAAATAGAGTACCCTAGTAACCAAAATCCAAAGAGGGATATCTTCCATTCTGAATGTCGCAGAGGCATGGGAGTTGGTTTATATCATTCATACTGACAAGCAGCCTTTGGAGTTTCATGATTGGCAGCTGACAAGCCACTCCCTAGCAACCAAACAGAGTACCCTAGCAACCAAAATCCAAAGAGGGATATCTTCCATTCTGAATGTCACAGTGGCATGGGAGTTGGTTTATATCATTCATATTGACAAGCAGCCTTTGAGTTTCATGATTGACAGCTGCCAAGACACTCCCTAGCAACCAAACAGAGTACCCTAGCAACCAAAATACAAAGAGGGATATCTTCCATTCTGAATGTCACAGAGGCATGGGAGTTGGTTTATATCATTCATAGTGACAAGAAGCCTTTGGAATTGCATCATTGGCAGCTGCCAAGTAACTCCATAGCAACCAAACAGAGTACCCTAGCAACCAATATCCAAAGAGGCGTATCTTCCATTCTGAATGTCACAGAGGCATGGGAGTTGGATTATATAATTCATACTGACAAGAAGCCTTTGGAATTTCTTCATTGACAGCTTACAAGCCACTCGCTAGCAACCAAACAGAGTACCCTAGCAACCAAAATCCAAAGAGGCATATCTTCCATTCTGAATGTCACAGAGGCATGGGAGTTGGTTTATATCATTCATAGTGACAAGAAGCCTTTGGAGTTTCATGATTGGCAGCTGACAAGCCACTCACTAGCAACCAAATAGAGTACCCTAGCAACCGTTTAGCAAAATGTATATCTCTGCATCAGAACATTGTATAGAGATGGGAGTTGGTTTATATCATTCATACTGACAAGAAGCCTTTGCAGTTTCATCATTAGCTGCTGCCAAGCCACTCCCTAGCAACCAAACAGAGTACCCTAGCAACCAAAATCCAAAGAGGGATATCTTCCAGTCTGAATGTCACAGAGGCATGGGAGTTGGTTTATATCATTCATAGTGACAAGAAGCCTTTGCAGTTTCATCATTGGCATCTGCCAAGCCACTCCATAGCAACCAAACAGAGTACCCTAGCAACCAAAATCCAAAGAGGGATATCTGTCATTCTGAATGTCACAGAGAAATGAGAGTTGGTTTATATCATTCATACTGACACGAAGCCTTTGCAGTTTCATCATTGGCAGCAGCCAAGCCACTCCCTAGCAACCAAACAGAGTACCCTAGCAACCGTTTAGCAAGACCTATATCTCTGCATCAGAACATCGTATAGAGATGGGAGTTGGTTTATATCATTCATACTGACAAGAAGCCTTTGCAGTTTCATCATTAGCAGCTGCCAAGCAAGTCCCTAGCAACCAAACAGAGTACCCTAGCAACCAAAATCCAAAGAGGGATATCTTCCAGTCTGAATGTCACAGAGACATGGGAGTTGGTTTATATCATTCATAGTGACAAGAAGCCTTTGCAGTTTCACCATTGGCAGCTGACAAGCAACTCCATAGCAACCAAACAGAGTACCCTAGCAACCGTTTATCAAGACCCATGTCTCTGCATCAGAACATCGTATAGAGATGGGGGTTGGCTCTTTTGTTTCGGTTGGGAAACAGTCTGTAAATATCACCATGGTAACTGTGTATTCACACCCTAGCAACCATTTAGAACCACCTAGCAACCATATTGCAACATATAAAAGCCATATGTCAGCTCCACAACATCGTAGAGACATGGTTGTTGGCTCGAATGCAATCATGTACAACACCCTAGCAACCGAGTGGAGAGTTTTGCCACTGCAAGCACCATTTCACATTTTCTTCAGGAAATGTACATTCTAGTTCTTATTATTATTAGTGGTGCTTTTTTGAAAGCATCACTATTGTTATTGCTCATACTTATTATTCTTTTTTTTATTATTATTATTCTTATTCTGGACAAAAGTTTGGCGCGAAACTCGCCCCGCACCGTTTGTCTCAGACCCCTGAGTGAGGTGTCAAATCGACCGGCTCATTGAGGAGAGGTGTGCTATGACTTTTCTAAGCGATCGGTTGTACGATGTTCGCACAGCGGACGAAAAAGCGGCCAAAAAAGTCCCCATTGACTTTACATTGGGCATTCTAAAAATATTTGAATCCCAACCGACGTTTTCACACACACACCACTCCAAAGGGCCTGACAGCCCTGCGTCTCTCCCTCTCTCTCTCCCTCAGAGGATTTATATTATCAAGCAGCCAATAAGTAATTTCCTTAAATCTTCATAGCCACACCCTAGCAACCAGTTTCAGCACCCTAGCAACCACTAAGAGCTCCCTAGCAACCACCCTAAACCAAAAAAATTTTTTTTTTGTATTTTTTTGTATTTTTTAACGCAATATTACACTCGTGGCCTTGCGATATTGCTCCATGCTTGTGCCTATTCGGCCATAGGCACGAGGCCGCAGGCCGAGTGCCGTACTGAACCACCCAGAACACCCTATTCGGCCATAGGCACGAGGCCGCAGGCCGAGTGCCATACTGAAGGCACTCGCAACCACCCAGAACACCCTAGCAACTGCTTTTTTTTAAAAATTTAAAGCAATATTACACTCGTGGCCTTGCGAAATTGCTCCATGCTTGTGCCTATTCGGCCATAGGCACGAGGCCGCAGGCCGAGTGCCGTACATAAGGCACTCGCAACCACCCAGAACACCCTAGCAACTGTCTAGCAACCACCCAGAACACCTAGCAACTGCCTAGCAACCACCCAGAACACTCTAGCAACGCCCTAGCATCCACCCAGAATACCATAGCAACTGCCTAGCAACACCATAGCAACCACCCAGAACACCCTAGCAACCACCTAGCAACGCCCTAGCAACCACCAAGAATACCCTAGCAACTGCCTAGCAACCACCAAGAATACTCTAGCAACTGCCTAGCAACCACCCAGAACACCTTAGCAACTGCCTAGCAACACCATAGCAACCACCCAGAACACCCTAGCAACCACCTGGCAACAGCATCTTGCTAAAAACATGCTGTCAACATGGTAATCAAGCTAGCGACATGCTAATCAAGCTAGCATCATGCTAGCAACATGCTAATCATGCTAGAATCATGCTAGCAACATGCTAATCAAGCTAGCATCATGCTAGCAACATGCTAATCATGCTAGCATTGTGCTACCAACATGCTAATAAAGCTAGCATCATGCTAACAACATGCTAATCAAGCTAGCATAATGCTAGTATCATGCTAATCAAGCTAACATCATGCTAGCAACATGCTAATCATGCTAGCATTATGCTAGCAAAATGCTAATCAAGCTAGCATCATGCTAGCAACATGCTAATCAAGCTAGCATAATGCTAACAACATGCTAATCGTGTTAGCATCTAGTTAAAAACATGCTAGCAAAATGCTAATCAAGCTAGCATCATGCTAGCAACATGCTAATCGTGTTAGCATCTAGCTAAAAACATGCTAGCAAAATGCTAATCATGCTAGCATCTTGTTAAAAGCATGCTAGCAACATGCTAATCATGCTAGCATCTTGTTAAAAGCATGCTAATCATGCTATCATCTTGTTAAAAGCATGTTAGCAACATGCTTATCATGCTATCATCTTGTTAAAAGCATGTTAGCAACATGCTTATCATGCTAGCATCATCCAACTAACATGCTAATCATGCTAACAACATTCTAATCCTGCTAGCATCATTCTAACAACATGTTAATCATAGTAAATCATGCTGGAATGTGGTAAATCGTAGTACATCATCTTAGAAACATGGTAAATCGTGGTAAATAATGCTAAAATGTGGTATATCATGGTATCACAACATGAAAATTGTGTTAGCATCTGCCCAGTGGCGAATTTTGCCACTGCAAGCACCACTTCACATTTTCTTCAGGAAATGTACATTCTAGTTATTATTATTATTATTCTGGACAAAGTTTGGCGCGAAACTCGCCCCGCATCGTTTGTCACAGACCCCTGAGTGAAGTGTCAAATCGACCGGCTCATTGAGGAGAGGTGTGCTATGACTTTTCTAAGCGATCGGGTGTACGATGTTCGCACAGCGGACGAAAAAGCGGCCAAAAAAGTCCCCATTGACTTTACATTGGGCATTCTAAAAAAATTCAAATCCCAACCGACGTTTTCACACACACACCACTCCAAAGGGCCTGACACCCCTGCGTCTCTCCCTCTCTCTCTCCCTCAGAGGATTTATATTATCAAGCAGCCAATAAGTTATGGCCTAAAATCTTCATAGCCACACCCTAGCAACCAGTTTCAGCACCCTAGCAACCACTAAGAGCTCCCTAGCAACCACCCTAAACCAAAAAAAAACATTTTTTTATTTTTTTTATATTTTTTAAAGCAATTTTACTCTCGTGGCCTTGCGATATCGCTCCATGCTTGTGCCTATTCGGCCATAGGCACGAGGCCGCAGGCCTCGTGCCGTACTGAAGGCACTCGTTATTAAAGATTTTAATAACTCTATAAAAACTCCATAGTAACCATATTTGACAACTACCAACCACCTAGTAACACCATAGCAACTAACAAAAACACCTTAGCAACCACCCTGAACACCCTAGCAACGTCTAGAAATGCTCTAGTAACCACAAAAAACTCTAGCAAGCACCCAGAACACCCTAGCAACTGCCTAGCAACCACCTAGAACACCTAGCAACTGCCTAGCAACCACCCAGAACACCTAGCAACCACCCAGAACACCCTAGCAACTGCCTAGCAATGCCCTAGTATCCACCCAGAATACCATAGCAACTGCCTAGCAACACCATAGCAACCACCCAGAACACCCTAGCAACCATCTAGCAACGCCCTAGCAACCACCAAGAATACCCTAGCAACTGCCTAGCAACCACCAAGAATACCCTAGCAACTGCCTAGCAACCACCCAGAAAACCTTAGCAACTGCCTAGCAACACCATAGCAACCACCCAGAACACCCTAGCAACCACCTGGCAACAGCATCTTGCTAAAAACATAATGGCAACATGCTAATCAAGCTAGCATCATGCTAGCAACATGCTAATCAAGCTAGCATCATGCTAACAACATGCTAATCATGCTAGCATTATGCTACCAACATGCTAATAAAGCTAGCATCATGCTAACAACATGCTAATCAAGCTAGCATAATGTTAGCATCATGCTAATCAAGCTAGCATCATGCTAGCAACATGCTAATAATGCTAGCATTATGCTAATCAAGCTAGCATCATGCTAGCATCATGCTAACAACATGCTAATCAAGCTAGCATAATGCTAGCATCATGCTAATCAAGCTAGCATCATGCTAGCAACATGCTAATCATGCTAGCAACATGCTAATCATGTTAGCATCTAGCTAAAAACATGCTAGCAAACATGCTAATCATGCTAGCATCTTGTTAAAAGCATGGTAGCAACATGCTAATCATGCTAGCATCATCCAACCAACATGCTAATCATGCTAACAACATGCTAATCCTGCTAGCATCATTCTAACAACATGTTAATCATAGTAAATCATGCTGGAATGTGTTAAATCGTAATAAATCATCTTAGAAACATGGTAAATCGTGGTAAATAATGGTATCACAACATGTCAATTGTGTTAGCATCTGCCCAGTGGCGAATTTTGCCACTGCAAGCACCACTTCACATTTTCTTCAGGAAATGTACATTCTAGTTTTTATTATTATTATTCTTCCACACAAAAGTTTGGCGCGAAACTCGCCCCGCACCGTTTGTCTCAGACCCCTGAGTGAGGTGTCAAATCGACCGGCTCATTGAGGAGAGGTGTGCTATGACTTTTCTAAGCGATCGGGTGTACGATGTTCGCACAGCGGACGAAAAAGCGGCCAAAAAAGTCCCATTGACTTTACATTGGGCATTCTAAAAAATTCAAATCCAAACCGACGTTTTCACACACACAGACTCCAAAGGGCCTGACACCCCTGCGTCTCTCCCTCTCTCTCTCCCTCAGAGGATTTATATTATCAAGCAACCAATAAGTAATGGCCTAAAATCTTCATAGCCACACCCTAGCAACCAGTTTCAGCACCCTAGCAACCACTAAGAGCTCCCTAGCAACCACCCTAAACAAAAAAAAAACATTTTTAAATTTTTTTTTTTTTTTTTAAAGCAATTTTACTCTCGTGGCCTTGCGATATCGCTCCATGCTTGTGCCTATTCGGCCATAGGCACGAGGCCGCAGGCCGAGTGCCGTACTGAAGGCACTCGTTATTAAAGATTTTAAGAACTTTATAAAAACTCCATAGTAACCATATTTGACAACTACCAACCACCTAGTAACACCATAGCAACTACCAAAAATACCTTAGCAACCACCCTGAACACCCTAGCAACGTCTAGAAATGCTCTAGTAACCACCAAAAAACTCTAACAACCACCCAGAACACCCTAGCAACTGCCTAGCAACCACCCAGAACACCTAGCAACCACATAGAACATCCTAGCAACTGCCTAGCAACACCCTAGCATCCACCCAGAATACCATAGCAACTGTCTAGCAACCCCATAGCAACCACCCAGAACACCCTAGCAACGCCCTAACAACCACCAAGAATACCCTAGCAACTGCCTAGCAACCACCCAAAACACCTTAGCAACTGCCTAGCAACACCATAGCAACCACCCAGAAAACCCTAGCAACCACCTGGCAACAGTATCTTGCTAAAAACATGTTAGCAACATGCTAATCATGCTAGCATCATGCTAGCAATATGCTAATCAAGCTAGCATCATGCTATCAACATAATAATAATGCTAGCATTATGCTACCATCATGCTAATCAAGCTAGCATCATGGTAGCATCATGCTAGCAACATGCTAATCATGTTAGCATCATGCTAGCAACATGCTAATCAAGCTAGCATAATGCTAGCAACATGCTAATCATGTTAGCATCTAGCTAAAAACATGCTAGCAAAATGCTAATCATGCTAACATCTTGTTAAAATCATGCTAGCAACATGCTAATCATGCTAGCATCATGCTAACAACATGCTAATCATGTTAACAACATGCTAATCATGCTAGCATCATTCTAACGACATGTTAATCGTAGTAAATCATGCTGGAATGTGGTAAATCGTAGCAAATCATCTTAGAAACATGGCAAATCGTGGTAAATGATGCTAAAATGTGGTATATCATGGTATCACAACATGTCAATTGTGTTAGCATCTGCCCAGTGGCGAATTTTGCCACTGCAAGCACCACTTCACATTTTCTTCAGGAAATGTACATTCTAGTTTTTATTATTATTATTCTTCCACACAAAAGTTTGGCGCGAAACTCGCCGTGCACCGTTTGTCTCAGACCCCTGAGTGAGGTGTCAAATCGACCGGCTCATTGAGGAGAGGTGTGCTATGACTTTTCTAAGCGATCGGGTGTACGATGTTCGCACAGCGGACGAAAAAGCGGCCAAAAAAGTCCCATTGACTTTACATGGGGAGTTCTAAAAACATTTGAATCCCAACCGACGTTTTCACACACACAGACTCCAAAGGGCCTGACACCCCTGCGTCTCTCCCTCTCTCTCTCCCTCAGAGGATTTATATTATCAAGCAGCCAATAAGTAATGGCCTAAAATCTTCATAGCCACACCCTAGCAACCAGTTACAGCACCCTAGCAACCACTAAGAGCTCCCTAGCAACCACCCTAAACCAAAAAAAAACATTTATTAATTTTTATTTTTTTTTTAAAGCAATTTTACTCTCGTGGCCTTGCGATATCGCTCCATGCTTGTGCCTATTCGGCCATAGGCACGAGGCCGCAGGCCGAGTGCCGTACAGAAGGCACTCGTTATTAAAGATTTTAAGAACTCTATAAAAACTCCATAGTAACCATATTTGACAACTACCAACCACCTAGTAACACCATAGCAAATAACAAAAACACCTTAGCAACCACCCTGAACACCCTAGCAACGTCTAGAAATGCTCTAGTAACCACAAAAAACTCTAGCAAGCACCCAGAACACCCTAGCAACTGCCTAGCAACCACCTAGAACACCTAGCAACTGCCTAGCAACCACCCAGAACACCCTAGCAACTGCCTAGCAATGCCCTAGTATCCACCCAGAATACCATAGCAACTGCCTAGCAACCACCAAGAATACCCTAGCAACTGCCTAGCAACCACCCAGAACACCTTAGCAACTGCCTAGCAACACCATAGCAACCACCCAGAACACCCTAGCAACCACCTGGCAACAGCATCTTGCTAAAAACATGCTGGCAACATGCTAGCAACATGCTAATCAAGCTAGCATCATGTTAGCAACATGGTAATCAAGCTAGCATAATTCTAGCATCATGCTAATCAAGCTAGCATCTTGCTAGCAACATGCGAATCATGCTAACATTATGCTAGCAACATGCTAATCAAGCTAGCATCATGCTAGCACCATGCTAATCATGTTAGCATCTAGCTAAAAACATGCTAGCAACATGCTAATCATGCTAGCATCTTGTTAAAAGCATGCTACCAACATGCTAATCATGCTAGCATCATCCAACCAACATGCTAATCATGCTAACAACATGCTAATCCTGCTAACATCATTCTAACAACATGTTAATCATAGTAAATCATGCTGGAATATGTTAAATCGTAATAAATCATCTTAGAAACATGGTAAATCGTGGTAAATAATGCTAAAATGTGGTATATCATGGTATCACTACATGTCAATTGTGTTAGCATCTGCCCAGTGGCGAATTTTGCCACTGCAAGCACCACTTCACATTTTCTTCAGGAAATGTACATTCTAGTTAGTGGTGCTTGCTGAAAGCAAGGCATCACTATTGTTCTCTTGCATACTTATTAATGGTGCTTGCTGAAAGCAAGGCATCATTAGTGTTCTCTTGCATACTTATTATTAATGGTGCTTGCTGAAAGCAAGGCATCATTAGTGTTCTCTTGCATACTTATTATTTTTTAGTGGTGCTTTTTTGAAAGCATCACTATTGTTATTGCTCATACTTATTATTCTTTTTAGTGGTGCTTTTTTGAAAGCATCACTATTGTTATTGCTCATACTTATTATTCTTATTTTTATTATTATTATTATTCTGGACAAAGTTTGGCGCGAAACTCGCCCCGCACCGTTTGTCACAGACCTATGAATGAGGTGTCAAATCGACCGGCTCATTGAGGAGAGGTGTGCTATGACTTTTCTAAGCGATCGGGTGTACGATGTTCGCACAGCGGACGAAAAAGCGGCCAAAAAAGTCCCATTGACTTTACATTGGGAGTTCTAAAAATATTTGAATCCCAACCGACGTTTTCACACACACACCACTCCAAAGGGCCTGACACCCCTGCATCTCTCCCTCTCTCTCTCCCTCAGAGGATTTATATTATCAAGCAGCCAATAAGTTATGGCCTAAAATCTTCATAGCCACACCCTAGCAACCAGTTTCAGCACCCTAGCAACCACTAAGAGCTCCCTAGCAACCACCCTAAACCAAAAAAAAACATTTTTTTATTTTTTTTATATTTTTTAAAGCAATTTTACTCTCGTGGCCTTGCGATATCGCTCCATGCTTGTGCCTATTCGGCCATAGGCACGAGGCCGCAGGCCTCGTGCCGTACTGAAGGCACTCGTTATTAAAGATTTTAATAACTCTATAAAAACTCCATAGTAACCATATTTGACAACTACCAACCACCTAGTAACACCATAGCAACTAACAAAAACACCTTAGCAACCACCCTGAACACCCTAGCAACGTCTAGAAATGCTCTAGTAACCACAAAAAACTCTAGCAAGCACCCAGAACACCCTAGCAACTGCCTAGCAACCACCTAGAACACCTAGCAACTGCCTAGCAACCACCCAGAACACCTAGCAACCACCCAGAACACCCTAGCAACTGCCTAGCAATGCCCTAGTATCCACCCAGAATACCATAGCAACTGCCTAGCAACACCATAGCAACCACCCAGAACACCCTAGCAACCATCTAGCAACGCCCTAGCAACCACCAAGAATACCCTAGCAACTGCCTAGCAACCACCAAGAATACCCTAGCAACTGCCTAGCAACCACCCAGAAAACCTTAGCAACTGCCTAGCAACACCATAGCAACCACCCAGAACACCCTAGCAACCACCTGGCAACAGCATCTTGCTAAAAACATAATGGCAACATGCTAATCAAGCTAGCATCATGCTAGCAACATGCTAATCAAGCTAGCATCATGCTAACAACATGCTAATCAAGCTAGCATCATGCTAACAACATGCTAATCATGCTAGCATTATGCTACCAACATGCTAATAAAGCTAGCATCATGCTAACAACATGCTAATCAAGCTAGCATAATGTTAGCATCATGCTAATCAAGCTAGCATCATGCTAGCAACATGCTAATAATGCTAGCATTATGCTAATCAAGCTAGCATCATGCTAGCATCATGCTAACAACATGCTAATCAAGCTAGCATAATGCTAGCATCATGCTAATCAAGCTAGCATCATGCTAGCAACATGCTAATCATGCTAGCAACATGCTAATCATGTTAGCATCTAGCTAAAAACATGCTAGCAAACATGCTAATCATGCTAGCATCTTGTTAAAAGCATGGTAGCAACATGCTAATCATGCTAGCATCATCCAACCAACATGCTAATCATGCTAACAACATGCTAATCCTGCTAGCATCATTCTAACAACATGTTAATCATAGTAAATCATGCTGGAATGTGTTAAATCGTAATAAATCATCTTAGAAACATGGTAAATCGTGGCAAATAATGGTATCACAACATGTCAATTGTGTTAGCATCTGCCCAGTGGCGAATTTTGCCACTGCAAGCACCACTTCACATTTTCTTCAGGAAATGTACATTCTAGTTTTTATTATTATTCTTATTCTGGACAAAAGTTTGGCGCGAAACTCGCCCCGCACCGTTTGTCTCAGACCCCTGAGTGAGGTGTCAAATCGACCGGCTCATTGAGGAGAGGTGTGCTATGACTTTTCTAAGCGATCGGGTGTACGATGTTCGCACAGCGGACGAAAAAGCGGCCAAAAAAGTCCCCATTGACTTTACATTGGGCATTCTAAAAATATTTGAATCCCAACCGACGTTTTCACACACACACCACTCCAAAGGGCCTGACAGCCCTGCGTCTCTCCCTCTCTCTCTCCCTCAGAGGATTTATATTATCAAGCAGCCAATAAGTAATTTCCTTAAATCTTCATAGCCACACCCTAGCAACCAGTTTCAGCACCCTAGCAACCACTAAGAGCTCCCTAGCAACCACCCTAAACCAAAAAAAAATGTTTTTTGTATTTTTTTGTATTTTTTAACGCAATATTACACTCGTGGCCTTGCGATATTGCTCCATGCTTGTGCCTATTCGGCCATAGGCACGAGGCCGCAGGCCGAGTGCCGTACTGAACCACCCAGAACACCCTATTCGGCCATAGGCACGAGGCCGCAGGCCGAGTGCCGTACTGAAGGCACTCGCAACCACCCAGAACACCCTAGCAACTGCTTTTTTTTAAAAAATTAAAGCAATATTACACTCGTGGCCTTGCGAAATTGCTCCATGCTTGTGCCTATTCGGCCATATTCGTACATAAGGCACTCGCAACCACCCAGAACACCCTAGCAACTGTCTAGCAACCACCCAGAACACCTAGCAACTGCCTAGCAACCACCCAGAACACTCTAGCAACGCCCTAGCATCCACCCAGAATACCATAGCAACTGCCTAGCAACACCATAGCAACCACCCAGAACACCCTAGCAACCACCTAGCAACGCCCTAGCAACCACCAAGAATACCCTAAGATGATTTCTACTGTAAGAAGCTGAGGAGTTCACACATCATCAGAGTGAATTTGGAGGATTTCACCTTCATTATGAGTGAAATAGAGGAGGGTAACAGAATTCGGTGACCTTTAAAATAGCCTTATCAGATTTGGTGACCCTATACTGTATGTCTGTTTCTGTTCATGTCAGCCCAAAATGATTTCTACTGTAAGAAGCTGAGGAGTTCACACATCATCAGAGTGAATTTGGAGGATTTCACCTTCATTATGAGTGAAATAGAGGAGGGTAACAGAATTCGGTGACCTTTAAAATAGCCTTATCAGATTTGGTGACCATATACTGTATGTCTGTTTCTGTTCATGCCTGCCCAAAATGATTTCTACTGTAAGAAGCTGAGGAGTTCACACGTCATCAGAGTGAATTTGGAGGATTTCACCTTCATTATGAGTGAAATAGAGGAGGGTAACAGAATTCGGTGACCTTTAAAATAGCCTTATCAGATTTGGTGACCCTATACTGTATGTCTGTTTCTGTTCATGCCAGCCCAAAATGATTTCTACTGTAAGAAGCTGAGGAGTTCACACATCATCAGAGTGAATTTGGAGGATTTCACCTTCATTATGAGTGAAATAGAGGAGGGTAACAGAATTCGGTAACCTTTAAAATAGCCTTATCAGATTTGGTGACCCTATACTGTATGTCTGTTTCTGTTCATGCCAGCCCAAAATGATTTCTACTGTAAGAAGCTGAGGAGTTCACACATCATCAGAGTGAATTTGGAGGATTTCACCTTCATTATGAGTGAAATAGAGGAGGGTAACAGAATTCGGTGACCTTTAAAATAGCCTTATCAGATTTGGTGACCCTATACTGTATGTCTGTTTCTGTTCATGCCAGCCCAAAATGATTTCTACTGTAAGAAGCTGAGGAGTTCACACATCATCAGAGTGAATTTAGAGGGTAATAGTGTGAAATAGAGGAGGGTAACACAATTTGGTGACCTTTAAAATAGCCTTATCACATTGTACACATTGTAGTACCCGCCCACACCGCCATACATGTCTTTCATTGACTACTGGTTCCGCAAATTAAACATATATCTTATAAAATAATATCCAATTATGATTATTATGATTAATATCCTCTGAGAAAAAACTTTTCCTAAACGTGCACGGACGTCAGGGCGGTTCTCTTCTCGCGTGAGAAGAGAACATAAACATTAAACATTAATGAACACGGAAACACACGAAGTCGGGCTACTCTGGAAAAAACACACACACTGAGCTCAATCTGGGCAAGCAAATGATCATTTATTGTGTAAATAACCATCATTTCTAAACAAACGTTTCATAAATACCTCACCTTTGGCTTATAGTCAGAAGTTACGCTGTTTGCGTAGATCACGCAGCACAGTAACAACCGCGCCCACTACGGTCACAGATTATGACGGTCACAGATTCTGGTGTAACACCGGCTCCGCCTACTTTAGGCTTCAAAAATGCTCTTCAGAAACCTACGGGTGACGTCACGGACACTACGTCCACATTTTTTCACAGTCTATGTGGGTTACACATAGCTGGACTATATCGGGTCTATATTTAACCGAGATGTTGAAATGACGGCTATTGCTTGCGTCATTGTAATTCCATGTAATCACATCAAAGAGACTGAATGAATAGGCGGAGTGTCACTTTGGGGTGTTGTGTAATATTCATAAAAACTGTTCTTTCTTCTGTGGAACAGAAAAGAAGATATTCTGAAGAACATTGGGAACCAGTTAAACCAATATTGGTGCCCCGAGTCACACAACTTTGAAACAAAATGAGTGCGACAGAATTGTTATTTTTGAATGAACTATCCCTTTAAAATTGACCCACAAAAGCATCATGTTTTTCTTTATTTAGTTAACAAAATACAGAGCAATGTTTAACAGTTTAGAGGATCTGAGATAACATGTTTTCTATTTGAATTTTTTGTAAAATGTAATTTATTCCTGTGATAAAAGCTGAAAGTGCAGCATCATTACACCAGTCTGCAAAGAATTGATGAATAAAAAAAAGCAAACTTAAAAGAATCAGTATCTTCTACAGATCATACATTTATAGAGTAAGAAATAAAAACATTAAAAACTGCTTTTTTTTTGTACAGATACAGTATGTGTGCGGATCATCTGATCATGATCTCCTGAAAGTGTATACGACGAATGTTATCTCTCGTGCCATTTACACGCCAAAAATAGTTTTGATACGCAGTTTTTGCGTGCATACGCACTTTATGGCGTGTAATACGCACGCACTCCGCACCCCTAATCCTAACCAAGCTTTTTCAGTGCGTATCATATGCACGCAAAAAACATTTTTGGCGTATAAATGGCACAAGAAATAACATTTGTGGTATAGATACGCACTTTCGTGAGATCGTGTTGGTCTCGTCGCTTAAATGTCATTATCAAATACAAATCTGGTTTTCATGATCTCTGTCAACAGGAGCGCGACACTCTTAATAAATAAAGCTTCGTTATTGGCATCGATGATTCATGAAGAAACTTTAACATCCATTAACCTTTCTATTAACAAAAAGTTATTTATAGTGGAAAATGTTCTTTAGATTTTAAAAAAAATGTTCTTCACTCTAAAAGAAGGTTCTTTTAAAAACTGTTGACTGAACAAAAATAGTTCTTCTTTCTGGCATTATACAAGAGTACAAGATGTTATAATTTGAGAAAATGTTTCAGATGCTTCAGAAATCATTCTAATATGCTGATCAATAAGCATTTATGATTATTATCAATGTTGAAATCAATGTTTGAGTCTCACCGTCATAATGATGTGCGGGAAACACACTCTGAACCTTATAGCTCCATTTAATTTCATTGTCTTCACTTCATTTTGTAGAAATTGTTCACACACACACATGACTATGTTGTTGTTACCGTAGAATAAATAATCAATGTAAAATGAAACAAACCTGCACAGTATTATCAGTGTGAATCATTGACGGTGACGAACGCAGCATTCATAGAAATAAAATAAAAATTAGGGCTGTCAATCGATTAAAATTTTTAATCAATTAATCACATGATTGTCGTGAGTTAACTCGTGATTAATCGCATTTAATCGCACATTTTTTTATTTGTTCTAAATATACCTTAAATTAATACTTTTCAAGTTTGTAATACTCTAATCAACGTGGGCATGGATAAATATAGATGCTTTATGCAAATGTATGTTTATTATTGAAACCATAGTCAATATAGAGCATGAAGACAAGACATGTTTTAAAGGTCATAGATGTTTTTTCAAAGAACTTGTTCATGTCTATTAGACACATGTAGAAAGAACAAAGAAATACCATGTTCCCATTACTTCTCTTTCTTCACTGAGCAATTTACTAACAAAAAAATGTTTAGATTTTTGCATGACAGGGCAGCTCTTCTGAAAATGCTAAATGTACATTTATTATTTATTATTACATTATAGTTTGTCTCTCTCTGTGCCCATTTTGATGAAGCTAAATTCTCAATAAAACTGTTTTCATTGGTATATTTTACTGTTTCTATTGTCAAACAACGCAATGAATTTGAAATGGTGACTGAAACGCGACCCAATAAACATAACCAGCTCTCCCTTCCAAGACGTTAAACTGCACAAAAATTCTGATAATCGAGCCGTCGTCTGGTGAAATCAAATACACATAAGCTAAAGACAATATCCGTGTATATTTGTAAAATTAGAGAAGCAACATAATATCTGTTTAACTGAATTAAAGCGCTGCTCCTCCGCGCGAGACGCAGAGAGAGAGAGAGAGAGAGAGAGAGGCGCGCGCGCGTGCTGAGAGAGCAGTACCAGCGGTACCGGTAGATTCTCAGAAACTAAATAAGGTTTGGGCGCTTTGTTGAAGGAAAAAAAATCGCTAAAGGGGTCTGCAATGTCGCTAAGTTGCCAACACGGTGTATCTCCATTTCTCCAACTAGGGTTGGGCCATGGGTCAAACAGAAAATATGCGCTGCGTTAATCGCCCGTTAAAAAAATTAGTGCCGTTAATATGATTTTGCGTTAACGCGTGATTAACGCGCTAACTTTGACAGCCCTAATAAAAATATAATAATGTTTTATGTATTTTTAATAATACACGTTACAAATTATAAACACAACATATATTATTATTTTATTTTATTATTTATTTCCAGACCATTATTAGTATATTCTGTCAAGTTTGATTGTGTGTGCAGGGCTCTTATGTGGGCTCACACACACTGCAGTGCTGTAACCTGTGAGGACAACTGTGTGTTACTGCGTTCTGCACACATGCGACAGAGTTATGATGTTCCAGCAAACCGTTGTGACAATTAAACTCACAGTTTAGAGATTATTAGGACTGTTTCGACAAATATGCCAAAACAATTGAGAAAACTGCAGTAGTTTGGGGGAAAACAGCTAAAACTAAGACTTTTGATAATTTACCGTATAGGCCTAAAACCAAAGCGACTGAATACATCTTATATATATATATATATATAGGTTCCTCGTTTTTCCAGAAAAACAAAACAAAAACATTTTGACATATATCTCTCAACATGCCTTTTGTGTGGGTTGCGCAAAAACAGTTTGAAATCCATCAGTCGTGACTGTACATGTCAACCGGGAAATGCAACTCCAAAGAAAAATATTAAACTGAAGATACTGAGATATTGAAAACAGGAATTCTCATAAACAGCCTTCAACTCACATAATCACAGGCTTTGCGGGTTTTTTTTAATACAATTTGGGACTTTATGTTTAGGAACATTTTGTTCCAATCTTCAAGCAGATCCTTAAAAAAGTAAAAAAAAAAAAAGATTAAAGAAAAAATATTAATAATTTCCTAACAATATTTAGAGTAAACCTCTAAAAAACATTGCTCAAAATATTTAATTTTTTAAATAATATTTTTAAGTTCAACACATTTCACCACAAACACTGCCTGAGACATAGTAAAGGGGAACAATAAATAATAACAACATCAAGTATGACAATAATATAAATAGATATATAAATAATTAAAAAAAAAAATACAGGAAAAAAACAACATAATTTTATGCCAACCTTTTACAGAGGGTGACTTATCACTAATCCAAGATATCAAAATATTTTTACTAATAGTTAATAAGTAAAAAAGTCGTTGCTTTTTAATTTACATGTGACTTTAAATGACAATATTTGACTCCTTTATTATGTGACAGTCTCATAAACAACAGGTGTAATCTCCTGTTGCATTTGAAGAAGAGAATGAAGGGAATTTATAAGGTGTGACATGTAAGCTGTGTAAGATCTTTAGCTGAATCACAATTGTCCTAATGCACAGAGCAAGTCAGGATCTGAGTGAAAATGTTTTTGCTTCAATTATCATTCATTTTAATATATTTAATATATATCTGACTCCATTCAGCTGCTCTTCATGGATTGAATATGAAAGTCAGTTACATTCAAGGAAGATTATGTCCAAATTAAATACTTTCTAAATGATTGAGTTTTTGAATTTTTGAGACTGTCTTCCTCTGAAAAACAAGCACATATGTCTGTACATGCAGAGTATTAGGACAGAGACGTTTTAAAATTTAGCGCCCTCTAGCAGTCTTATAGTCTCAAGCAGTATTGAAATAGTATACCACTAGTACATTGATATTACTTACTACATAAAGTATACTTAAAATATTAACTTTAAGTTTGTATATATATATATATATATATATATATATATATATATATATATATATATATATATATATATATATTATTTTCAGGGGTTGGTGTGGAACTTCGTCACTTGGTCTCAGTATCTCCACTTGGTGTTTGTGAGTTTTTAATCACTGCAGAAAGTTTTATGTTGTTGTATCAGTTTCTGGCCAACAAAACTTCGTGGTTGTTTACAAAGATAAGTTAGGAATTTGATACTGTCGAATCAATCCAAGTGGCCTGACACATCTTTAATTATTCTCTCAAAGTGTCTTTTGTGTCTCTGTACGCGTCATTGCATCTTCTCTCTTTATTCTAGAGAATTTGATGTTTTTATCTATTATCTTTGAACTGATTGTGCAACTGCCTTGATACATCTACCTGAATTAATAAAGTGTAAACATTTGATTTTATTCTAATCTGATTATTTTCAGTAAAGAGTTAAAAAGAATCAAACATTCGCACACACTTAATGTAGAGATATCATTAAAACCTTTTTCATTTTTGGAGTCAGATGAAATAACGAGTTAATACATATGAGAAAAAGTATTTCATTTAATGAAATTACTTTGCCACGCGGAAAGACAGTAACACGCAGAGACTTTCCCCGCTGATCGGAAATCCTTCTGGGCCGATCGAGCCGGTTTACATAATCAACATTATGGCTCACTTTTATTTTTCATCATTAAACGCGCAGCATTATTCAATGTGTAGACGTAATTTCCACTGCAACAGGGACACGGGGCAGGACATATCAAACAGCTCCTCCCTTTAAAAAAAATAGCCAATAGCGTTTGGTTTATATCACAGCTCAGAGCCGTTGAGCTCAGTAAAGCCACAGTTTTCTTCCTAATCTTTAACCGTTTCTCCTCGATCCTATCCGTTTTCTGGTCTGCGGCGACTCGATCACATGCTCCGCTCTGTGCTATCGTGTGTCTGGACCGGAGCTGCGGTGGTTCGTGTGACACTACCGTAAAACCAGACTTCATTCACCCCAATGAAAAGCATATTTACACTGTCCCTATCCCCTACGTGCCATTCAACATGTAGACAATAGCAAATGTGTGAACAAGCGACCGATTTCAGCCGCAGCTTCAGCAACTGTTTATAATGTAGGGGGCGGAGCTTCAGATTCTAGAGAGCATTTGATTGGATAGAAAATCTGAGGAGAAGCTGAAGTGCAGTGTGAGGTCATCAAAATCATTAATCTGTATTTGCGGAAGTGAGAGACTTAATGTTGAAAGATAATATCTTTAAATGCGAATTGTCATTGTTTTGGAGCTTAGTCTAAAAGTCAACAATATATGTTAACATGTCTAACATATTCATACTGTAACTGCCCGCTTGGAGTTATTTTAAAGGTCTTGATTTAATGAGTATAAATGCATATTTTGTGTATGTTTTTATTGTGATTGTGGTGTAGATATGAACACTTCACTCGGCGCGGGCACTAGTGACTTCCACCAGGGGGCAGTATAGTTTCTCCCACTGGTATAACCCTAAATAAACCCGTGCTTATGAGTTACAGCTGTGGCAAACTCACAAACTAAGATCGAACAGAAGGGAGCACACAGCAAAGACGCCAAATTTAGGCATGCTAAGGAACAAAGGAAATCGGCAGGTTTTGGTTTAACGCCCTTGGGAAGCGGAACGAGGTATGTGTATTTGTTTATATGTGGGTACGTGTATTTGTTTATATGTGGGCGCTGCGGGAGTGAGGTGTTCATGTTTAGTGTTGTAAGTTATTTGAGTTATGTATTGACAAAGAGCCATTTCGCTTTGATAAGTTGATCTGTGTGTAATTTAAAGGTTATGGTGTAGTGAAATATAGATTTTGGTGGAAAATGATGATTGTTTAGTGGTGTATTAATTTAGGTTTATTGTTTGAGTATGTTTGATTTAGCTAAGGAAATGTGTATAAAAGTACTTATGTTTGTATTTATCTGTATATTTTTATAGTTTTCACGGTGTATTACGGATAAAGGAAAAGGAAATAAAGAAACCGTAAAGACATCAGTCGAGACTCTCCACATCTTGCTTATATCCACCGGGGGCAGTTATAGTGAAAACTCGCCGCAGGCCAGAGAGTGAGAAACTCCACGTGACGTAGGAAAATGAGAAACTCTGCATCCAAATGAGACTCGCAGCCTTGGCCGAGGTCCGTATCGAAGAAATCAACTAAAACGGACTACAGTCAGGCAAGAGGGAAGATAACACACATAAAAAGGGTGTATAACGGGTGCAACAAGAGACATTTTACAAAAATATGTATTAATAAGATTGGATTTCATATGCTCATGAAAGTGGTTAATTGCAGTAACATAAATTGTGCTTGAATGTTGAAACACGCGATCGTGAAAGAGTGTTTGATTATCCTTTAGATAAAGGGTTTTACGGTTGGTGATTATTGTGAAGATGTGTTCAAGGGTTATAAACAGCATTTTTAAAAGTTGTCTTTAATTAGAGGTTTGAAAGTGTGGAAATGATCTAACTTAAAGTACGAAATCGTTCAAATTTCAATATTTGCATTTTGCACAAACTAAATAATTTGAGTGTCTAATTTAAGTTGTTAACGTTGGTTAAAAGGGGTAGCGCTAAAATACCGGTAGGTTATAACTACTGCTTGCAGAGATTAAATCCCAAACGACTTATATAACATTCAAATAACGGTCAATCAAGACATATAAATCAAATGTCACTCCACACAGCAGAAACAAGTAAAGCCTCAGACCTTCCATCTGGCAGATCAAGCTCTCGTCAGAGAACCGTGACTGAGAAAATGCAAGAGGTAAATGAACAAAATGCCATTAAACATAAAAGGGCCTTTTACAAGGCTTATGACGCATGGAAACAGACGGCAAAGGAAAGCAGGGCAACAATGAAATGTTTTTGCTCTATGGATGATCTTGACAACATTGAACAAAATATTCAAACTAAACGTGAGGGGCTTCTACACCAATACGAGCACATCCTGCGCAACCAAACCAATACTCCAGAGATCGTGGGAAAAATGGATACCTGTGTTATTCTCACCGACGAAACGCTTGCTCTAGTGAACAAAAGAAGAGATGCTATGGATGAAGACTACAATGAGCGAGTAGAGAAAGAAAGAGTGAGGATCGTCTTAAATAAAAAAGAATATGGATCTGTGTTCGGCGATACAAAAACTGACACTGTGGTTTCTCAGCATACTGACTGTTCCAGTGCAAGCTCCAGCAGTTCCAGTAAGCGACAGGATGCAGAAGCAGAGCTGGCAGCGAAAAGAGAGCAAGCAAAGGCAATGAAAGATATACATGCTCGTCAGTCACATATTAACAAACTTGAAAATGAATGGAAACTTGAAGAAAAGAAAATAGTGGCTGATTTGGAGCGCAAAAGGGAAGAACGACGGCTAAAACTGGAAGAAGAACGAACGAAGCTGACACAGTTAAAGGCTGAAAAGGAGGTCCAGATAGCAGCTGCTCGAGTGAGGGCGTACGACAGCCCTGGAAGTGACTATGAAGAGGAGAGAAATCTAGCAACAGACACTGTTTATGTGGAACCTGAACCTGCTGCTCACTTTGACATGAACACTGCCTCACTTCTACCCCAACAAACATTTACAGGAACGACTATAAATAAAGACACAGCCTGTTTAGTCCAAGCAATAACAAGCTCCATGAGCATAAATCGTCTGCCTGTGCCAGAGCCAACAACATTTGACGGTGATCCCATGAAATATGTTGACTGGAAAATGTCCTTCACAACTCTCATTGACCAAAAGCCACTCTCAGCAAACGAAAAAATGTTCTATTTGAAAACTTATCTCACTGGGGATGCACGTAAAGCAGTGGAAGGTTTCTTTTATAGAAACTCAGAAGATGCGTATACAGGCGCCTGGAAGGTCCTGCAAGAAAGGTATGGCAACTCATTCATAATTCAAAAGGCGTTTAGGGATAAGCTCGCTAGCTGGCCTAAAATCAGTTCAACTGACCCTCTGGCTTTAAGAGAGTTTGCAGACTTTCTGCAAGGGTGTGCAGAAGCAATTCCGCATGTTAAGGGACTAGCCATCTTGGATGACTGCGAAGAAAATCATAAACTTCTGAAGAAATTGCCAGAGTGGATCGTGAGGAAGTGGAGTCGAATGGTGGTTGAAGAATTAGATAAATCAGGAAATTATCCGGATTTTAAATGTTTCAGTACATTTCTAAACAAGGAGGTCCGGATAGCCTGCAACCCCATTGTCTCACCCTTCCTTTTGAACTTCAAGACAGAAAATAGAACACCAAAACGAGCTAAAGCCTTTATTACCAGTGCTCAAACAAACAGCTCCCCACAAGTTAGACAAGAGGTATTAGATTACAGGAGGCCACCATGCCCGGTCTGCAAGGAAGAAACACATGGTATTGCTACCTGCTTCATCTTTGCTGCAAAGGACATGGATGAAAAGAAACGGTTCATCAAGGAAACCCATCTCTGCTTTGGATGTTTAAGGAAGGGACACGCAAGCAAGGATTGCAAAAGGCGTCACACTTGTGGCACCTGCAATCGTCGTCATCCAACATGCTTACATGAGGAGTGGAGACAAAGACCAACGGAAATCTCTACAAATGATTCGATTTCTGCGAGTAACCACACGACGGAAGAAGTCCACAGAGCCATGTCGTATGCATCTACTCGATATGCCTCAGCTACTGCCAGCATAGTTCCAGTCCTGGTGTCCACAAAGCAAGAGCCACAAAAGGAGGTTCTTACTTATGCCCTACTCGATACACAAAGTGACACTACATTCATCCTTGAAGATCTGCTTGGGCATCTGAGTGTGACACCACGACCAGTGACGCTAAAGTTGAGTACAATGACTGCTGTTGATACGGTTTTTACGAGTAAAGGCATCAGAGACCTTCAAGTTCGAGGGCTTCATTATGAGAACCTACTCCAGATAAATCAAGCTTATACCCGTAGTTTTATTCCGGTGGATAAATCATACATCCCGACTCGAGAAACTGCACAAAGATGGCCCCATCTTCAACACTTAACAGATAGACTGCCGCCTCTCCAAGATTGTGACGTGGGATTACTAATAGGATATAATTGTCCTTCAGCATTAGCTCCACTTGAAGTAGTTATAGGTAAAGAGAATGAACCCTTCGCTCAACGTACTGAGCTTGGTTGGAGCATAATAGGTTCGACAAACCCTCATTTAGATCGGCAAGGAAGCCAAAGTTTTGTGCACCGGGTCACAGTGAAAGAGATACCTGCTCCAACAGTCACTGATGTCTTGAAAGTCCTGGAAGCGGATTTCAACGAACGCATCTATGAGGACAAATATGTGTCTCAAAATGATGTCCAGTTCATTCAGTTCCTTAGCAATAACATCAGACAGAAAGATGATGGACACCTTGAGATGCCACTTCCTTTTCAGAGCAGCAGCCCACCTGCGCTACCAAATAATAGGAAGCTCGCTGTGGTTCGGCTGGAGAACTTGAAAAGAAAGTTGAAAGCAGACAAACGCTATCATGACCACTACAGAACCTTTATGGAAGAGACCGTGAGTAGAGGGGATGCTGAATTGGTAACTACACCAGTAGATGGTGAGAGTATTTGGTACCTTCCCCATCATGGCATTTATCATCCAAAGAATCCAGATAAACTAAGAGTCGTTTTCGACTGTTCGGCAAAGTTCAGAGGTGTTTCTTTAAATGATACTCTACTGACGGGACCTGACTTGATTAACTCCCTACTAGGAGTTCTGTGTCGTTTTAGGAAGGAAGCAGTGGCCATAACATGTGATGTTGAAAGAATGTTCCATCAGTTCAGTGTTACTCCAGAATGCCGAAACTATTTGAGATTCCTATGGTGGGAGCACGGAGAGTTGGAAAAGGAACCAAAGGAATATAGGATGAGTGTCCATCTCTTTGGAGCTGCCTCTTCCCCTGGGTGTGCCAACTTTGGACTGAAGTATTTAGCACGGCAATACGCCCCTAAATATCCGGCGGCATCAGTCTTTCTGGAGAAAAACTTCTACGTCGATGACGGACTAACTAGTGTCAAGTCTGTGGAAGAGGCAAAGAAACTGATTATGGAGGCTCAGAGGTTGTGTAAAGAAGGAGGATTAAGACTTCATAAATTTAACTCAAATCAAAGGGAAGTCCTGGTTTGTGTGGATCCTTCGGAAAGAGTAGCAATCATTGAACCTATGAAACTAAAAAAGGAAGTGAGTCAGCTGGGACGTGTACTCGGTCTTCAGTGGTCGATAGACGATGACCTCTTTAGTTTTAATACTACATGGAAAGAGCAGCCAGCAAGCCGCAGAGGCATTTTGTCGGTGGTGGCCTCCCTGTACGATCCACTTGGATTCCTCACGCCATTCATCTTGATTGGGAAATGTATATTGCAGGAGATGTGCCGCAGGAGCGTCAAATGGGATGACCCTTTGCCAGAAGATCTAAACGCACGGTGGGAGGAGTGGAAACGGGAGCTACAGGGGCTAAAAAATGTCTCTATCGCAAGGTGCTACCAACCAAGGGGATTCGGCAACGTGATCAGAGTGGAGTTACATCATTTTTCAGATGCCAGCAGTAAAGGGTATGGCGCATGTTCATACCTTAGATTCAAGGATGACAAAAATGTGGTTCACTGCAGTTTGGTAATAGCAAAGGCAAGAGTCGCCCCGACTAAAGTGACAAGTATTCCCAGGCTTGAACTCTCAGCTGCTGTCGTGGCTACTAGACTAAGTGGGATGTTGAGGTGCGAACTTGACATGGGGATTGACGAAGAGTTATTCTGGACAGACTCCCGAGTGGTTTTGGGTTACATCAACAACGAGGCGAGAAGGTTCCACGTGTTTGTGGCAAACCGGGTTCAACGGATAAGAGAAACCACTGACCCTGGTCAGTGGCATTACGTTGACACAGCGGAAAATCCAGCGGACCATGCCTCCAGAGGCCTTCCTGTAACACACATCTCTTCCTCAAACTGGCTTACTGGACCCAAGTTTTTGTGGGAGCAAGAAGTCCACTTAAGGCCCTGTTCCCTTCCGGAATTGCTCGTTGGTGATCCTGAAGTTAAAGCGATTTCGGTCTTTGCAACAAAAGTTAGCAACTGTGTGGATATTCTTAGCCGTCTGAGCAGGTTCTCCTCTTGGTCGAAACTTCTCAAGGTGGTTGCAAGAATTAGGAGGCTGGGTTCAAAACAAAGACTTCCTTACGATCATACGGGTGTTGAGGAGCAAAAGAGAGCGGCTCATGTGATAATCAAGCTTGTTCAACAACAGGCCTTTGCGCAGGAGTTGGATACCCTTCAAAAGGGAAAACAGCTCCCAAATTCAAACCATCTTTGCCGTTTGGACCCTATACTCCATGAAGGAGTGCTCTGTGTCGGTGGCAGGCTAAAGCAGGCTTCTCTTAGCCATGAATTAAAGCACCCGGTAATCCTTCCAAAGGATGACCACATCACCGCACTGATTCTGGCTTATTGCCACGCCAAGATTCGGCATCAAGGCCGAAGCCAGACTCAAATGGAACTACGAGTAAATGGATTTTGGGTCATCAGTGGAAGCAAACTAGTCGCAAAGCTGATAAATGGGTGTGTGCAGTGCAGAAAACTACGACGGCCTTCGGAAATACAACAAATGGCTGGGCTCCCTGCTGAACGTGTTGAAGTTTCAGCTCCATTTACGTACAGCGGCATGGACTGCTTTGGCCCTTATCTCGTCAGAAAGAGTCGTACAGAGTACAAAAGATATGGTTTGATTTTCACGTGCCTTTCTTCTCGAGCTATTCATATTGAAATGCTGGAAGATCTATCGACGGATGCATTTATAAATGCTCTAAGGTGCTTCATTAGCATCAGGGGAGCTGTCCGGCAACTCTACTGTGATCAAGGTACTAACTTTGTGGGAGCTAGGAATGAGCTAAGGGACGCTCTTAAACAATGTAATGCCAAGTTGTTGGAAGCATTCCTAATAGACCAGCATTGTGAGTTTGTTTTCAATGCGCCTTCTGCAAGTCATACAGGAGGTGTCTGGGAGCGTCAGATCCGAACCGTTAGGGGTGTGATGAATGCCACTCTCGTCCAGAGTCTAGGTAGACTTGATGATGCATCACTTAGAACGTTGTTCTACGAAGCAATGGCTATTGTAAACAGTCGTCCACTTTCTGTAGATGGAATCAATGACCCTCAAGCACTGGAGCCCCTCACGCCTAATCACCTTATCATGATGAAGTCCAAGGTTGCTTTACCGCCTCCAGGGACGTTTGTGAAGGAGGATCTGTATGCTTCCAAGAGGTGGCGTCGAGTTCAGTATCTGGTCGAGCAATTCTGGAGTCGATGGAAAAAGGAGTATCTTCTTAACCTCTCTATTCGACAGAAGTGGCATGTACCTAAACGTAATCTTAAGGTGGATGATATAGTTATTGTCAAAGATGATAATCTTCCGAGAAATCAGTGGTTGCTAGCACGAGTAGTCGAAGCCATCCAAGACGGCGAAGGATTAGTGCGCAGAGTCAAAATTCAGATAGGAGAACGGACCGCCGTAAAGAAAAGGAACTGCTTTCGCAAACCTTCAATCATTGAGCGTCCAGTACAGAAACTGGTTCTCCTCCTCGAGAGCAAATAAGACGATCACACCATATACACCACACACACTACAGCACACATATATATATAATACACATCTAAGTGTTTTAGTTTAAAAGATGGGCAAATGTGATGTGAGAAATTCTGCTTGGTTTATGTAGTTGTATATTAAGCAGAATTGGTGGGAGTGTAACTGCCCGCTTGGAGTTATTTTAAAGGTCTTGATTTAATGAGTATAAATGCATATTTTGTGTATGTTTTTATTGTGATTGTGGTGTAGATATGAACACTTCACTCGGCGCGGGCACTAGTGACTTCCACCAGGGGGCAGTATAGTTTCTCCCACTGGTATAACCCTAAATAAACCCGTGCTTATGAGTTACAGCTGTGGCAAACTCACAAACTAAGATCGAACAGAAGGGAGCACACAGCAAAGACGCCAAATTTAGGCATGCTAAGGAACAAAGGAAATCGGCAGGTTTTGGTTTAACGCCCTTGGGAAGCGGAACGAGGTATGTGTAGTTGTTTATATGTGGGTACGTGTATTTGTTTATATGTGGGCGCTGCGGGAGTGAGGTGTTCATGTTTAGTGTTGTAAGTTATTTGAGTTATGTATTGACAAAGAGCCATTTCGCTTTGATAAGTTGATCTGTGTGTAATTTAAAGGTTATGGTGTAGTGAAATATAGATTTTGGTGGAAAATGATGATTGTTTAGTGGTGTATTAATTTAGGTTTATTGTTTGAGTATGTTTGATTTAGCTAAGGAAATGTGTATAAAAGTACTTATGTTTGTATTTATCTGTATATTTTTATAGTTTTCACGGTGTATTACGGATAAAGGAAAAGGAAATAAAGAAACCGTAAAGACATCAGTCGAGACTCTCCACATCTTGCTTATACCCACCGGGGGCAGTTATACATACTATAAGCCAAAAGACTTACATTGATTTCATGGGGACTTTATTCCGGCCAGTTGATAATACCTAGAATATCAAAATCGACTGCTGGCGTCAGATCCTTTTCCTATTTAGCACCAAAACTTTGGAACAGTCTTCCTACCATTGTCCGGGAAGCAGACACACTCTGTCAGTTCAAAGCCAGACTAAAGACACATCTCTTTGACCTAGCATACACATAACACATTATAGACTTCTATAATTCAATGTTAGGCTGCATAGATTAGGTCAGCCAGAACTGGGAACACTTCCCATAAATCCTGATGTACTCGTTACATCATAAGAAGAATGGCATCTATGCTAATTTTAGTGTCTTTGTTTATCCCGAGGTTTTCCCGCAGCCTGCCGGATCCAGATCTGACGAAGGAGCTTCGCCTGGACCCGATCCAACGCAGTGCTGAAGTGCCAACTAGCCTCTCCCTATGGAGGATCCCTTTCCCACTCTACAGATAAAGCGTCGTGGAAATTCGGTTTGCGTACCTACCCCCGAAGTGATAAAATAAAATTCTATATCAAAATGTATAGGCAAGACAAGTAGTTTGTTTAGGTTTGGTTTGTAGGGAATTCCAAACCTGCGCACACATATTCAAACGCACATAACTATAGAACCAATTCTTATTGCGCATGTGAACAACATCAGCATTTCTCACAGGTTCGCGTTTAAAGTCTGTGTAGAGAGAACGGTGTCGTCTTAGCGGCCGCTAATAACAAATGATCATTTCGCCGGAAGTGAATCAATCAAAACTAACTTTAGCTGGAAAATAACATTATTCAGGAACCGCTATAAAGCCAAAACAATCTCTGTTACCTTAAATTATACGCTTATCTCTGTAAAGCTGCTTTGAAACAATCTACATTGTTAAAAGCGCTATATAAATGAAGATGACTTGACTTTAAAGGGTTTACATTTTAACTCTGCAGGTATTCATGAACAGATCATTAGACACAAAATAAAGATCAACTTATCGATAAATAAAAGCTGTAATGCTTTACCTTTCCCCGTTTCCTCAATCTCCATTTCGATTAGTGGTAAATGTTTTAAGAACTCTGGGGGGAAAAAATCAAATGGAGTTAAAGTTTAATTGATGACTATCAGCTTTAACCAACTGAATCTTCAGGACAAATGAAGTTGCACCTTTTATTCGTTCCAAGAGTAACTTCTTATCCTCGTCTTCATCAGCTGAAGTGCTGCCTCACAGAGCTGAAGAAAACACATTTAAGTTTAAGTGTTTTGTGTTGTTTTCCACATGTCTTGTTAGATTTGACTTGTCTAGTTGTATGTTTGAGTTTGTGTTCTTTTTTCCCTTGTGGTGGGGTTGTGTTTTTGGTTTAGAAAATGTAATTTTTCCTCTTTATGATTCCATTGTTTGGCCTGTGCAGAAACTCGTACAAAATGTTGTGTACTACACAGTAAAATGTGAATCTTGAAGTTAAGTCTTTTCTGTTATTTTTGTAATTCAAATATTTAATTCACTTAGAAAAAAATGTAAACACTCTGGACAAATGTGTCAACAGGTTTTGGTACTTAAAAATCCTGTCACTTTGAAATCCAGACCTGTAGCTGAAAGAAATTAATTACTTACATTTTATGAATTCATATACTAGAAATAGGATAGCACAGTGGGTAGCACTATCACCTCGCAGCAAGAAGGTCCCTGGTTCGAGTCCCGGTTGAACCAGGAGTTAGCAGGTTCTCTGTGATTTCCTTCAGGTAAGCTACAACAGTTTCCACCGCAGTTCAAACCCATGCAGCACAGGTTAATTAGTGATACTCGACTGTCTGTGTGTAAGCCTGGTGATGGATGGGCCAACCACATCAGGGTGATGTGAACATTCTGAAATAACATTTTTTAAATGAGTGAATGGAATGTTCCTGTAACGTTCACATTAACCAAGAAAAAAACGTTCTTAATACATAAAAAAACTGGACGTTTTCAATGTTTAAAAAACATTCCGAAATAACGTTTTCCTAACCTAATGGGAATGTTAGCAAAACATTCTGACAACTTATTTTTGTTAGCTGGGATGGAGGGGAAGGAACCATCTTGGTGGTGGGGAGGGTGGAGGTGAATGAAAGCGTCAGCATCTGCGAACTCAGACATGTGTAAGCACCCATCTTTTATACCACAAGAATTAGAACGCGATTGGATAGATGAGAAGGTAATGAGTGACGTAACAATTGAGTCTTCCCGGCAGAACTTATGCTAAAGCTTCATTTCTCTTTAATCTGGACCATCCGAACTGACCAACTGCGTGAAGACGGACCTAAGCATTGAGTGTGTTCAGTGCCAGCTACCAGCTCCTCTACCTCTTGTAGTCTTTCTGTACAAGTAGAAAATGAAAACATAATATAAGCAGTCATAACATATCAGTAATGTATTTAAAACTCTTTAGTGCAACATTCCTATTTCTTCATCAACTGGCTTCATCCTCCTTCAAACAATCAGACAAAACAATAAGTTAATAATAACTCCAGAAACATATTTTTGGTGAATATGGTGCAGGTGTCAGTACTCACCATATTCAGTCATTTCCTGCCCAAATTCCAGAGATCATGGCAAAGCTGATTTGCTCATTCTAGGAGCTATCAAAACATATATGAGTATCTATGAGATATCTATGGATATATGAGATGGCCATGTTCACTCCTCATTCCCAACAGGACTGGTTTGCCTGGCTTGCTCCATTTCAGCTGTAAAACAAGAAATGTCTATTGACCAAATGCTTAAATAATATTGCCGTTAGCCAATAGCCTCTGCTTCACTGTTAATCATACATCAGTGATAAATATTGAAGTTTCATACAATCTGTGTGTGAATTTCTTTAATTCTCTTACGTGCATTTCAAGATGTTTGAAGGCCAAAAATTGAATGACAAACTATATTTTATTAACAAAGTTCGGGAGGAGCACGTTCAGATAATTAACATGAGGGAAGAGCACTCAGCAATCAATGATAAGAGGTATATATATATATTCAGCAGTCTCACCTCAATTCATTGACAGTTTAGCAGCATCCCTCCACCACCCCTTCTCCACTCTTCTAGTCCTAACCATTTACATATGCTGCGTTCCAAACCGCATACTTCCCTACTATTTAGTATGGAAAAAAGAGTAGGCGAGCGAAAAAAGTATGTACGAATCCAAAAGAGTAGGCAAAATTACCTGGGTGACGTACTAATTATCGCGAGATTCGGACTTAAGTGCGTTTGAATATGCCTACTTTCCTACTATATAGTAGGAAAGAATACACTTTTGCTTGTGGATGAAAATGTTTGGATATAAAAAATAAATAAAATAACAACATATTCAAGAGATGACAATTTTGGGATTTTGTAATAAAAATAAATAACATCGTTAAGGATAAAACGGTGGGTCACATTAGTAGGGTTAATGGGTCATTTCAAATTGGTTTCTTGAACATGACAATGAGTTCACTGTACTAAAATGGCCCCCACAGTCACCAGATCTCAACCCAATAGAGCATCTTTGGGATGTGGTGGAACGGGAGCTTCGTGCCCTGGATGTGCATCCCACAAATCTCCATCAACTGCAAGATGCTATCCTATCAATATGGGCCAACATTTCTAAAGAATGCTTTCAGCACCTTGTTGAATCAATGCCACGTAGAATTAAGGCAGTTCTGAAGGCGAAAGGGGGTCAAACACAGTATTAGTATGGTGTTCCTAATAATCCTTTAGGTGAGTGTACATACCACATACATACTCATGAACACTGAGAGAAGAAGAGAAACTGTACAGGTTTGTACTGCAGTGAGTTTGAGATAAACAAGATTTCGGTTCATACAATGTAATAATACAGTCTGTATATTGAGAAATGTTTAAAATTACATTCGTTTAGACAGTCAGTGAAACCTTAAAAAAAAAAAAAAGAATGTCATTCATGATTTACTATAAAAAAACTTTTTTACCCTTTAAAAAGTCATGCAGACAGTCAATTAAATCATAAAATTTGAAAATGTCATTTTACATTATTTTATTTTACTTTTTGATTTTAAAGATTTGGAATGAGAATCTTTAACTGTTGTCTAGGTCATAAATGGTTTAATAATTTATGATTACCATAACATGTGAATGCTCTTTATTTTCTAATAGTGAAAGTGAATTGGTGACTGTTTATTATCAATAACTTTTGTTGTTGATAATCTTAACGGTGGGGGTGTTACGTCCCGTGACGTAATATCTAGTGTGTATGTGCTGGTGATGTTTTCTCCCCTCCTTCTCTCTCTCTCTCTCTCTCTCTCTCTCTCTCTCTCTCTGTCATGCAGTAAGATAAAAATACATGTCATATTTTTATGGTTATACCTGGCCATACATTTGCACTTAGGGCACATCAGAGCTAAACGCTTCTCTTTTAGTGGAAATAAAAAAATACAATATCATGTGAAATATTGTAAGTATTTGTGGGTTTTATTAATTAAATTTTCAAAATGCTCCTCTCATGAACACTGAGTGAAGAAGAGAAACTGTACAGGTATGTAATGACGTGAAGTTGAGATTTCAGTTCATATAATAGTGTAAAAATACATTCTGTATATTACGAAATGTTTTAAAATTACATTCATTTAGACAGTCAGTACAGTCTTAAAATTAAGAAATCAATGTCATTCACACTTTATACTGTTTTTATGTTAATATTTTAATGTTTATTGTTTCAGCATAAAACATTTTTAGTAAAGTGAATTGAATGTGGTGTTCACATCTTCATATAAACACACTGACACAGGCTCTGAGGGTTTGAATATTGAGTTTATTATTGAGGAATGAACAGTTTTCAATAGTTCCTCTATACAGTATGGCAGCTCATTGTGTGTCTGTTATTATATCAGACAGACTATTTTCCGCATGCGGCAAGTGTTCCGAAGGGTTCCAGAGGGTGACTGGCGGATTTAGGGTACTGGACTTCTTTCACAGTTAGGCAAGTGTCTGCAGCCACTTTACCATCTGGCCTCACATTACATACCTTCACATGAGCGTACTTATCATCAACTCCGACCTTCACCTGAGAGAGAGAGAGAGAGAGAGAGAGAGAGAGAGAGATTTTCACACTTGAATTTTAAGTGATCTCTTACATGTAAAAGCCTGTTCACATAAAGACCTAAACACATTCATTTTCCATGACAGCAATCATATTTCTACGAGTTCTGCTACATTGACCATTGCAGAGTAGATTTGAGTGTCCAGCAACGCTACAAAGTTGCGAAGTTTTCTCTTATACAAATGCAGAGAAACTTTTGATTCACTTAACCTTTTCAGAGAGGACTGAAAAATTACTGGACACATCACATCCGTTTAGGACACACTGTCACAGTTGGCTTGTTGATATAGGAAACATACAAATTGTACCAGAAGTATTCCATAGAAAATCCATAAAAAACAAAAAAATACTCTGTAACTGTTCTTTCTTCTGTGGAACAGAAAAGAAGATATTCTGAAGAACATTGGGAACCAGTTGAACCAATATTGGTGCCCCGAGTCACACAACTTTGAAACGACATGAGTGCGACAGAATTGTTATTTTTGAATGAACTATCCCTTTAAAATTGACCCACAAAAGCATCATGTTTTTCTTTATTTAGTTAACAAAATACAGAGCAATGTTTAACAGTTTAGAGGATCTGAGATAACATGTTTTTTATTTGAATATTGTGTAAAATGTAATTTATTCCTGTGATAAAAGCTGAAAGTTCAGCATCATTACACCAGTCTTCAAATAATTGATGAAGAAAAATAAATAAAGCAAACTTAATAGAATCAGTATCTTCTACAGATCATACATTTATACGAAAAGAAAAACATAAAAAATTGTACAGATACAGTATATGTGCAGATCATTTGATCTTGTCTTGTCACTTAAATGTCATTATCAAATACAAATCTGGTTTTCATGATCTCTCTGTCAACAGTAAGGCGACATTCTTAAACATAAAGGTTCTTTATTGGCATTGATGGTTCATGAAGAAACTTTAACATCCATGAACCTTTCTATTCTTAAAAAGTTATTTATAGAGGAAAAATGGTCTTTAGATTTTTTTTAAATGTTCTTCACTCTAAAAGAAGGTTCTTTTAAGAACTGTTGCCTGAACAAAAATAGTTCTTCTATCTGGCTTTATTGTAAAAAAAAAACTTGGAAGCTTTATTTTAAGAGTACAAATAGTTACAATTTGAGAAATGTTTCAGATGCTTCAGAAATCATTATAATAAGCTGATTTGCTGATCAAGAAGCATTTATTATTATTATCAAAGTTGAAAACAGTTGTGTACAATTTTTTCCAGGATTCGTTGATAAGAAGAAAGTTTGTAAGAACAGCATTTATCTGAAATAGAAATTATTGGGGAAAGTAGCTTTTTACTGGAAAAGCTTGTTTTGAAAGCAGAGTTCTTCTCAAAACTGTAAGTGTTCGGAGTCTCACCGTCATAATAATGTGCGGAAAAGACACTCCATTTAATTTCATTGTCTTCACTTCATTTTGTAGCAATTATTTACACACTGATGACTATGTTGTTGTTAACGTAAAATAAATAATCAATGTAGAAATTAAACAAAGCAGCACAGTATTACAGTATTATTATCATGGACGGTGACAAACGCAGCATTCAGAGAAATAAAATAAAAATATAATAATGTTATATGTATTTTTAATAATACACGTTACAAATTATATACACAACAGATGATTATTTTGCATGATCGTTTTGTTTTATTTCCAGACCATTATTAGTATATTCTGTCAAGTTTGATTGTGTGTGCAGGGCTCTTATGTGGGTTCACACACACTGCAGTGCTGTAACCTGTGAGGACAACTGTGTGTTACTGCGTTCTGCAGACATTCGATAGAGTTCTGATGTTCCAGCAAACAGTTGTGACAATTAAACTTACAGTTTAGAGAATATTAGGACTGTTTCGAAAAATGTGCCAAAGCAATTGAGAAAAATCTAGTAGTTTGGGGGAAAACAGCATTTTTTTTATGTTTTAGATTAGGACTAAGACTTTTGATAATTTACTATTAAGTAGGCCTAATAACAAAGTGAATGAATACATCTTATATATAGGTTTTCTCGGTTTTCCAGAAAAACAAAACAAAAAAGTTTTGACATATATCTCGCAACTTATGCAATTTGTGTGGGCAGCACTTCAGTGAAGTTTCATCAGATATAGTTAGAAATCCATCAGGTGTGACACTGTACATGTCAACCGGCAAATGCAACTCCAAAGAAAAATATAGCTGCAAGCAGCAATTATCGGGACCAAGCACAAGACAAACGATAAGACATACCAACATGGCTGGGAGTGTCAGACCAACTGCAGCAAGGAGCAATTAAAGACATTTTAAGATGGTTTAAGGCAAAATAGCTGAATATTCATATATACAGTACAGTAGCCAAAAATATGATTTAATGGATTATCACTTTCGACCAATAGTTGGCACAGTTATGAAATTGATGTGATGTGGTCAGAGTGAAGTGACAATGACACATACAAAGTTTGGTGTCAATCTGTCAAGGCATTGCAGAGATAAAGCCTGAATAGTCTTTTGGCATCATGCCTCAACTTTGCTGCTGTGGTATATGAAAACGGTTTTGTCTATCAACACGAAATCCATAACTTTTAGTCGCCACAGTCTGGAGATGATACGATTCACTTTGGTGAAAATCGGACAAACGGCCTAGGAGGAGTTTGGAAAAAGTAGGTAATGAATGAAAATCAAGATGGCAGACAGGAAGTTCGGCCAAATACGACAAACTTGGTATCTAACTTGGTATCTATGTTTTCGCGGCGTGACCCAAGGAATCTATTAAGACCAGTGTCGTTATAATAGGCAGATTTATTCAAAAGTTATTAGCATTTTTGGTAATTTTTTTATAACTTTTGACCAAAAGATGGCGCCGTCTCGAAATCTTTTGAGTACCTTCAGGGCATGGTGCTGATGGCACATACTGAGTTTCATAATGTTACACCAATGCATTCGTTAAATATAGCATTTTCTATCACAATACTGTATTGAGTCAATGGCAATTTCATGTTTTCTTCTATTATAGCACCAACAAGAGGCACAATCCTACCATTGTCTTATGTGTCCTCATAGTGAGCCCATACATGTGTGTGTCAAATTTGGTGAAAATATCTCATTTTGTTTTGGAGTTATAGACATTTAAATGCATAAACACATAAAAAATTACCCACACCAGACTTTGTTTGAATTTTCTTGCCAGAAGTGAAAAAACAAGTGTTCACCCAACGACCTATGTTTCCAAACTTCTGACGGTGGTTTCGTCTTGATCGGTCTAATGGTTTTGAAGATATTGGCAAATGTTTTTTAAGCACTAAATCACAACGCTACACAAACCGTAAGGCGAAACCTAGCATATTTGGTATGGTTGGACTCGGCAAGGATTCAGGAATCTAAGGAAACTCCCGTGAAAATAAGTCAACCACACTCAGAGTTATAAGCATTTGAAAATTAAATTTTACCACTAGGTGGCGCTGGTTTGAAACTCCTCAGGCTCCTTCGGGGCATCGTACTGATGACCCATACCGAGTTTCATAACAATATGTTCATGCGTTCATAAAATACAGCATTTTGGTACAAAATTCAAAATGGCAGATGCCTAAAATGGTCGATATGGAAAAATTGGATATCATTTGATTCGGCATGATGCCCTGAATCTAACGAGACTACAAAACCACTTTTATGATTTTTGGACAAACCGTTCAGAAGTTAGCTACTGTATAAGCAAAAATAGTCAATTTTCGTATCTCCGGACCAGTTGGTGGCACTGCGCCGAAATGCAGCATGTCGCCTCAGGTCATGCTCGTGATGACATGTACCAAGTTTGGTCTGAATACGATAAAGCGTTGCGGAGATACAGCCTTAAGTCTGTTTTTGCAAGTGCTACATAAAATTAGTTTGCGCGTTTCAAAAGTTATTAGCATAAACATGAGTGAAACCTTGGAAAGTTGGTGGCGCTAGAGGAATTGAGATTCAGTGTGCCAAATTTTATAACTTTCCTGCAACGATTCTATGACTGCCATAAGAAGAAGAAGAAGAAGAAGAAGAAGAAGAAGAACGTTAACAATTTCAAGAGGTGCCTACGCACTTTCAGTGCTTGGCCCCTAAATATAAAACTGAGATGCTGAAAACAGCCGTATGAAGTCTCAGAAACAGCTTTCAGTTCACATAATCACGTGTTTGCAGTTTTTTTAAAAAAAAATACAATTTGGGACTTTATGTTTTAGGAACATTTTGTCCCAATCTTCAAGCAGATCCTTAAAATATACAAAAAAAGTGATTCATTTTCTAACAATATTTAGAGTAAATCTCTAAAAAACATTGCTCAAAATATATATATATATTTTTTAAGGTCAACACATTTCACCACAGCAAACACTGCCTGAGACATAGCAAAGGGGGGACAATAAATAATAACAAAATCAAGTATGATAACACAATATAAATAGATATATAAAAATGAAAAATGCAATTGAACCAATACAAAATTACAGAAAAAAAACACTACAATTTTATGCCAACCTTTTGAGAGGGTGACATATCACTATCCAAGATATCAAAATATTTTTCCTAATAGTTAACAAGTGAAAAAGTCATAGCTTTTTAATTTACATTATGTGACGTTAAATGACAATATGTGACTCTATCTATTCAATGGCTTTATTATGTAACAGTCTCATAAACAACAGGTGTAATCTCCTGTACTGTGCAAGAGTGGAGAACAAACTGAATCTATTAGGTGTGATATGTAAGCTGTGCAAGATCTTTAGCTGAATCACGCGTGCAGTCACTGCTGACTTGCCTGAGACAATTCGAGGGCAAGAGTGCGGTTCCACTAAAGATATTTCAGAGGCTCCTGGGGCACATGGCATCCGCAGTGCCAGCCACACCGCTCGGACTGCTTCCTATGAGACCGCTTCAGCACTGGCTTCGCGATCAAGTCCCGAGATGGGCATGGCAACAGGGCACACTCCGGGTACCAGTTACTGGGCTCCTGGACAGGACCCCAGCCCCTTCTGCAAGTCAATTGCCTCGAGTTGCTGGCAGTACGTCTCGCCCTGCAACGCTTCCTGGCGTTGCTCAAGGGCCAACACGTACTAGTCCGGACAAACAACACGGCCACAGTATCGTACATCAACCGACAAGGTGGTCTATGCTCCCACCGTATGTCGCAATTCGCCCGCCATCTGCTCATATGGAATCAGAGTCTGAGGTCACAGACACTGTGCAAGATCAGGATCAGGAAGAGGAGCAGGCCATTTTGGTTGTGCTTCACTGGCCCACCCGGACTTGGTTCTATCTGCCCTGCAGAGAGCTCCCTTTGAGCCTTTGCAATCAGTTGAGCTTAAGTTCCTGTCTATGAAGACAGTGCTCCTGGTTGCATTGGCCTCCATCAAGAGGGTAGGGGACATGCAGGCATTTTCGGTTGAATTCGGGTCGGCTAATTCTCACATGATCCTGAGACCCCGGCCTGGATACGTGCCCAAGGTTCCCACCACTCCCTTTCGAGATCAGGTGGTGAACCTGCAAGCGATGCCCTTGGAGGAGGCAGACCCAGCCTTGGCACTGCTCTGTCCAGTACGCGCCCTCCGTGCCTACATAGACAGAACGCAGTGTTTCAGGACCTCAGACCAGCTCTTTGTCTGTTATGGTGGGAAGCTGAAAGGAAAGGGAATTGTGTTGCATATTTCCACTGAGAGAAAAATCTATCATCAGTATCCATAAAGATGACAGCTTGATTTTTTGCAAATGAGTCATTTATTTCAGCAAATAATGCTGTTATTCTTCAGACCAACTTTCTGCTGACTTTGGAAGCTTATTCACAGATGGAAAACCTTTCAATCAGTCATTCATTAATGATTTAGCGCTGTTTAAATTTAAAGTACATATAATATGCCTTCATTCTTAAAATTCATGCATTTAAATTTCATGCTTCATAATGCCTCTAATTATTACTTGTGTTGAAATGTATGGCTAAATGTTGTATTTCATATTGTTCCTATTCTATATATTATTTATACACTTTGTACTATACTCTGTATTTTACTTTACAATTCCCCCACCCTTTGTGCAAGAGGAAATGCAGCAACTACAAGGCAATTTGCCCATGCACGTGACACATGGTTGAAGCCAGGACCCCCAAATCTACCCCTGAAGCCTCATCAACATGCAAGTAACTTAAGAAACTTTTTGTAAAGATCAGTTCATGTTGAAAAAGTCATAATGGCTTCCTTTAACTCATGGCTTTCACAGTTAGGAGGGACTTTTGTGGTTCATGAGCAGTTTCAGTTCCTTGTCAGGCAGCATTTCACAGCATCTGGAGGGAGTTTCCTTGATCAGTCTCTTAGACACTGCGTGACCCAAACAGTTCAATATTCTCAGCTCTCCCCGCCTCAGGCTGTGTTGGAGTGGTATAGCAGAAAGAACAACAGGAGCTTCAATGTAGCCCTGGACAAGGCATGTCTTAATGCTTAACCTTTAAAACTGCATATCATAATGCACAGTAATAAAGATATTAAAAGTGTTTTCATAAATCCTACACCACTTTAATGTCAATTTGCTTTACTTCACTCCATTCATGCATGCAAATTATACTTATTCAATCCCGGCCAGCTACCTGGCCACTTAGTTAATGTTCATTTTGCAAAACTTGTTAAATAACTAAGAATTTTATCATCAATTTCTTCTTCTATATTGTTAACCGATGGTAATGTACTTCCAAAATTACCTTCGGTCATGTTATTAATGTCCCATAAAGACAAACTAACAAACAAACTTAAATATGTAAAAATAATTTCACAATTTCCATTCCTAAAGTTCAGAAAATATTTGCAGCATTTCACGAGTTCACACTTACATACAATTAGAGGGAGTAAAGTTTAATGCGTATTTGGCGTGCTGTCCGGGGGGAAGGCTTCGAGCTCGGAGTTCGGCCCGAACCCAGTGTACTCCCCCCGTATGTAAGTGGTTAGGACTAGAAGTGTGGAGAAGGGGTGGTGGAGGGATGCTGCTAAACTGTCAATGGAATGAGGTGAGACTGCTGAATGTATATATACCTCTTACCATTGATTGCTGAGTGCTCTCCACTTGTGTTAATTATCTGAAAGTGCTCCTCCCGAACTTTGTTAAAACATCATTTCATGTATTTGTAATAAATCGTGATGTCTTATGCCTAGTTGCTGTTTTTCACAAACTATAAGTAGCCAACTGAAATACCGCTTCTGAAAATGTCAATGCATCATACTGAAATGCTTTTTCTTATGTTATTAGAAAATGGTAATGTCTAACTCGACTTGTACCTACATATACAACACTTCTTTTGTTACTTTGTACTTTTCTTTGTTATACTCTCATGTCCTTACTTTAATTATCTATTTCTAAAGAACGGGTCTAATTTTCTTGAATACTTATACACATTATGTGAAAGGTTCTATCCATTTCCTGATTTGCTTATCAGAAAGTAATTTGAGAATACTATTCCCCATTTTGTAACCGAGCTGTTTCCTTATTCACATTCAACAGGAAACCAGACAAACAAAAAATTGTTGTTCTCACTGTCTTTAAATTCCGTTTCGAATTGAACCATCTCAGTTCAGTTTGCATGATCCCTCAGTTTTCTATCGATCCCGGACGATTGACAGGAGTGTGATAAAGGCCTTTACTTGTATTCTTTTTTTTTTTTTTAAGTGGGCCAATATAGTCTCAAGTAGTATTGAAATAGTACACTTACAAGTATACCACTAGTACATTGATATTAGTATACTTAATAAGGTTTACTTAAAATATTAACTTAAAGTAAACTTTTTTTTTTTTCATTTCTTGGTAATTTTCAGGGGTTGGTGTGGAAGGAAATACATAACTTATCCTGGTGGTCTCAGTATCTGCACTTGGTGTTTGTGAGTTTATAATCACTGCAGACTGTTTTATGTTGTTGTATCAGTTTCTGTCCAACAAAAGTTCTTTATTGTTTACAAAGATAAGTTAGTAATTTGATACTGTCAAATTAATCCAAGTGGCCAGACACACGTAATTAATATCTCAAAGTGTCTTCTGTGTCTCTGTGCGTGTCATTCCTATAATTTTTTTTTTTAATTAATAATACAATACTAATGCATTAATATTCAATGTATACATTTTATCAGATCATGAAATCATGATCTTGCCTTTGCTCTACTGTTTGAGCAAAAGGAACACTATAAACTATTCAAAAGCACAAATCTGTCATCCAAAGACATTTCAAAAGAAATAGCACAAATTTTTGGGTACAGTTCCCTTTCGACGGAACTTCGAACTGCATCGATATGACACTTTGGGGAACCGCCCCTTAGCGTAACGCGTCTGAAGCATGAATTAAACTAGTCCAATCCTATTGGTGTTGCGTGATGACGTAGAGTGTGACGGCACACCCGGAAGCTACAAAGGGAGGCCATCACACAACAGCGTTAGCTTTCGCTCTTCATCAGAGTGCTGCGCTCCCGCCTGGCTATATTTGATGAAGCCGGCCAGGCTCGCACTCCCCGCGGTTGGCTCAGAAGCCCACCCATGCTGCAGCTGTCTGATAGACGTGATCAGTGTTGTGGAAGGGGATTTTAATGAACAGTCACCACATATTGTGCCATCTCAATCTACACCTGTTAAATATAAGGATCTTGTGGAGGTTGTGACGCGTGCTGTGGCCAAGTTGAATATTAATTGAGTGAATATTAATAAGAAGCGCGGGCTGCAAGTAAGCATGATGAGCGCTTTCTTCTGCATAGATCACAGGCTCCACGCTGGGCTTTACCGTTCTTTCCAGACTTACACAATGAGTTATGTAAGTCATGGAACAGGCCATTTTCAGCACGCCTGTCTAATCCACCAGTGTTAGATTATAGTAACATCTTGGGGGCTAAGGAGAACGGCTATGGGATGATGCTGCATGTCGAAGAACCTTTGGCCAGCTATTTAGCCCCTGATGCGGCGTCATCTCTTAAAGCCCCGACGCTGCCTTCTAAGCCGTGTCACATGACACCTGGCTTAGTGGGCAGAGCATATATGGCGGCGGGTCGGGCTGGTGCGAGCATGCACACCATGGCTATTTTGCAGGCGTACCAGGCCGACCTGTTAAGGGACCTCGATGAAGGTGAGGGTCCAACACCAGATGATATTGCCGAACTGTGCAGAGCCACAGATCTGTCTCTCTGGGTTACCAAGGAGACAGCCTGTGCCATTGGCGGCTCCATGGCAGCTCTGGTAACCACGGAGAGGCATCAGTGGCTCAATCTTTTTGGTTTTAAAGAGAAAGATAGGGCCTTCCTTTTTGACGCCCTCGTTTCCACGACTGGCCTATTCGGCGACGCAGTTAATACAGGGTCGACAGGTTCCAGGAAGCAAAGAAACAGAGCGCAGCTTTCAGGCAATATATCCCTCGCCGCTCAAGGTCCAGGAAGGCTGCCGCCGGTGGGCAGCCTCAGGCGTCATTAAGCTCCTCATACCGGCAGGCCCAAAAGGAGAGTGTCGCCTCTAGAGCTCCCCCTCAAAGAGCTAGGGACTCTAGACGGCGCTCCCACCCGCAGCCTCCTGAGAAGGTGGATTTGAGAACCATCCTTCAGGCCAGGAAGGCAAAGGGAAAGAGGTCCTAATTGCTGTCCACCAGGTCAGGCAGCGTTTGCATCCGCACAATGAGAGTAATTTTCCATTATTCCCTGCCGGTCCTCCGCTTCAGGGTATCATCAAGGGCTCTCACAAAACACTCAACACCAGCCCCGAAGGCAAAGCCTCTCCAATATATTGGCATGGGTCCTGCGCACTGTAGAAAAGGGGTACAGACAGTTCCATGTTCGCCCACCGAAGTTCAGCAGGGTGGTTTGGACTGCAGTGGACCCAGAGCAAGGTCGAGTGTTAGAACATGAAGTTCACTCGCTGCTGGTGAAGGAGGCCATAAAGTGTGTTCCTCCACCAGACAGGGAGTCCGGGTTCTACAGCCAGTACTTCATAGTTCCTAAGAAGGATGGAGGGTTGCGTCTTATTCTAGATCTAAGGCATCTGAATCGGTCTCTGAGGAGGTTCAGGTTCAAGATGCTCACCATTCCCATTATCATGAACCAAATCAGGTCCGAGGACTGGTTTGTCACGATAGATCTGAAGGACGCATACTTCCACGTCTCCATCCTTCCCTCTCACAGGAAATTCCTGAGGTTCGCTTTTGCGGGCAAAGCATACCAGTATCAGGTTCTTCCATTCGGCCTAGCACTCTCCCCTCGCACATTCACCAAGTGCATGGATGCAGCTCTGGCCCCGCTGAGGCTCCAAGGGCATCCATGTGCTAAACTACATCGACGACTGGCTCATTCTGGCCCAGTCTTGAGATCTGGCAGTTCGCCATTGAGATGTCGTCCTTGGCCATATTCAGAGCTTGGGGTTGAGACTCAACACGAAAAAGAGCGTGTTGGCACCAGCCCAAAGAACCACGTTCTTGGGAGTGGTGGGGACTCTGTGACGATGCAGGCACAGTTGTCTCCAGCATGGATCGAATCCATCCTGGCAACGGTGACCAGGATAAAGCTAGTTCAAGCCATCACTGTGAAATATTTTCAGAGAGTATTAGGGCTCATGGCAGCAGCGTCCACCATGAAACCATTCGGCCTGCTGCACATGAGGGCCCTACAGTGATGGTTGAAAACCAAGGGGTTTTCTCAGAGGGAAATCCGTTCCGCATAATAAGAGTTATGTGCAGATGCCTTCGTTTCCAATCAATGTGGAAGAAATTTTGTTTTTTGTCCCAAGGGCCTGTTTTGGGAGCATCATGTCACCGGAAAGCCGTTTCGACAGACGCATCCCTCACGGGATGGGGTGCGGTCACGAACGGCCACTTTCCAAGAGGTCTGTGGCAGGACCAGCATTCTGCCTGACACATAAACTGCCTAGAGATGTTTCCAGGGCTCTAAGGAGCTTCCTCCCAGACCTCAAAGGTCACCCCGTTCTTGTGAGAACAGACAACATGTCAGTGGTGTCCTATTTAAACCATCAAGGAGGTCTGAGATCGCACCCTCTATGCAGACTGGCGCATCAGATTCTCCTCTGATCCCAAGGGAAACTGTTGTCTCTCAGAGCAATGTATGTCCCAGGGGACCAGAACTGAGGAGCAGACATCCTGTAGAGGCAGGGGCTGAGGCCCGGGGAATGGAGACTTCACCCCAACGTGGTGGAGTTGATATGCGAGAGGTTCGGCCCAGTGGAAGTGGATCTGTTTGCGTCTCGAGAGATGACACACTGTCCACTGTGGTTCTCCCTCACACATCCAGCCCTGCTGGGGTTGGATGCTATGGTGCAGACCTGGCCGAGGCTGCGTCTGCACGCATTTTCCCTGATCGCTCTGCTCCCCGGGAGTTCTAGAGAGGGTCCGTCGCGACGGGGCCAGCCTACTGTTAGTAGTCCCGTTGTGGCCGGCCCGAGTATGGTTCTCAGATATAAAATCGCTCCTGGATGGCCCTCCATGGGAGATTCCCATCAGAAGGGACCTGCTGACACAGGCAGAGGGCTCAATATTTCACCCTCGCCCAGAGGTCTGGAAACTTTGTGTCTGGCCCCTAAGGGGGCACAGTACCTAGAGGCTGGCCTGTCAGCTGGAGTAGTAGAGACCATACTCAGCTCTAGAGCTCCCTCCACGAGGAAATTGTAAGAGCGTGGGGCGGACCCAGTTAACTGTCCGATGGCTTCAGTACTCGAGTTCCTCCAAGATCGCTTCTCTGCTGGTCTTACCCCATCCACACTCAAGGTGTATCCAATCCAATCCAATCCAATTTTATTTATATAGCACAATTTAAATAAACACATGGTTTCCAAAGTGCTGCACACAAAGATACAAATACAATAATAATAAATAACAAAACAGAAGCATAATAATACAATGGACTCAATAGATAAAGTAACAAAATTTAAAATTAAACAACAAATAAATATGAAATCCTTAAGATAAAATAAATGAATGAAGTCAACTTCCTACTAGGTGTTAAAAGCCAAGGAAAAGAGGTGGGTCTTTAGGTGGGATTTAAAAACAGACAGAGAGGAGGCCTGTCTGATGTGCTGAGGCAGACTGTTCCAAAGTTTTGGAGCTGCAACTGCGAAGTCACGATCCCCTCTGAGCTTCCGCTTTGTTTTAGGCTCTCTCAGGAGCAGCTGATCTGCTGACCTGAGAGACCGGGAAGGAGTATAAAATTGTACAAGCTCAGAGAGGTATAGCGGGGCAAGACCATTGCAGGATTTAAAAACAAAAAGAAGAATTTTGAAGTTAATTCTAAAATGAATGGGCAACCAGTGGAGTGAGGCTAAAATGGGGGTAATGTGCTCATGTTTTCTTGTGCCAGTTAAAAGTCGAGCTGCAGCGTTCTGTACCATCTGTAGCCGAGAGATGGTCGACGCACTGACCCCCACATACAGTGCGTTACAGTAATCCAGCCGAGTGGTTATGAAAGCATGGACTACTGTTTCAAAATGCTGTCTGGAAAGAATTGGTCTTATTTTGGCCAGCTGCCTCAGGTGAAAGAAACTTGATTTCACGACAGACCTGATCTGGCTCTCAAGTTTAAAATCGGAGTCCATCTTCACCCCCAGGTTTGTAATTGTGGGTTTCATGTACTGTGTTAGGGGACCAAGATCTGGCAGGGGGGTTCCAGTGGATCCATTAAAAACCATCACCTCTGTTTTATCATGATTAAAATTTAAAAAGTTAAAAGACATCCAGGCCTTGATGTCATCCAGACATTTCAGTAATGCAGTAACAGAGCTGGTGTCATTTTTCTTAAGAGGTACATAAATTTGGCTGTCGTCCGCATAACAGTGGAATAGAATCCCATGCTTCCTAATTATGGAGCCAAGCGGGAGTAGGTAAAGAGAGAAGAGGAGAGGGCCAAGCACTGAGCCCTGTGGGACCCCACATGAGAGGGGAGCAGAGGATGACACAGAGTCGCCGAGGCTAACACAAAACGTTCTATCAGCCAGGTATGACCTGAACCAATCCAATGCCACACCTCTAATACCCACCCACTGGTCCAAGCGAGAAATTAGGATCTCATGGTCTACTGTGTCGAAGGCAGCAGTTAAATCTAAAAGCACGAGAATCACAGAATCACCAGAGTCTGTAGCTAACAAGATATCATTAAAAACTCTTAAAAGTGCTGTTTCAGTGCTATGCAGGGATTTAAAACCAGATTGGAAAATCTTGAGAATATTTTGGTGTTCCAAAAAGGCCATTAATTGACCGTAAACTACTTTCTCAATGATTTTTGAAAAAAAAGGGAGTTTAGAGATGGGCCTGTAATTGGAAAAAACAGCAGGATCTAGCCCTGGTTTTTTAATCAGTGGCTGCACCACTGCATGTTTAAAATTCAAAGGGACCACACCCGAGAACAGACTACTGTTTATGACTGAGGTAACATAAGGACCTACAGTAGGGAAGATCTCCTTAAAAAATCGCGCAGGGACAGCATCATTTGGAGAACCTGAGGGCTTCATATGACCAACAATCTCCTGTACGAACGACAGCGTTACAGGCTCAAACTGGTTAAAAATAGCAGAGCAGGTGACAGAGATTGAAGGGTCATACGCAGAGGGGGAAATTAAAGCCCTAGTAGAACAAACCTTGTTGATAAAAAAATGAAGAAAATTTTCACAAACAACAGGGGAGGACTCCATACTGACAGATTGTGGGTCATTCAGGACAGAGTCAATAGTCTTGAACAAGATGCGAGGCTTGTGGCAGTTTGACACAATGATTTCCGACAAATATTTTCTTTTAGCAGCTTTCACAGTAATTTGATAGCGTCGCCAACAGTCCCTAAGCATTTCAAAAAAACACCTGCAGTTTGTCCCTCTTCCACCGGCGCTCAGCTCTGCGACACTCACGTCTAATAGCCCGAGTTGCATCATTCAACCAGGGCTCAGATCTGATTTTAGGCTGCCTGGTTTTTAATGGAGCCACAGTGTCTATTACATGCTTACAGGTGGAGTGAAACCATGAACTGAGCTCCTCAGTGGAGGAGACAGTCTCAGTAAGGACGCAGCTAAGATTGAAGGCAGTGGAGAACTGAGCGGCAGTGGAAGGGTTAATAATACGACAGCGCCGAACAGCAGCAGCAGATCTAACTGTAGTATTACAGGCAAGAGCAACCTCGAACAGAACGGGCATGTGATCAGAGAAAGTTGCATCACATATCTCAAGATTAAGAACAGGCAGACCATAAGACAAAACAAGATCAAGTGTGTGTCCGCGTTCTTGTGTAGGTCCGGACACAGACTGTACAAGATTAAAAGAATCAATAAGGTTTAAAAAATCCGTTGCCATTGGCTTATCAGGACAACATACATGAACATTAAAATCACCGACAATAAGGACACGGTCATATTTAGGCATAATTTCAGCCAAAAAAACAGAAAATTCATTTATGAAGTCCTTGTTGTACTTAGGAGGTCGATAGACCACGGCACACAGTACGATGTGAGGGTGACCCAGCACAAATAAAGTGAGTTCAAAGCTGGTAAAAGAGGATGACGGAGATTGCAGTTTACACTTATAAGAACTCTTAAAAAGAGTGGCTGTACCTCCTCCTCGACCCGACATCCGAGGTGAGTTAAAATAACAGCAATCATGTGGTAATAGTTCAATGAAGGCGCTGGACTCACCAACAGTCATCCACGTCTCAGTCACGAAGAGAAAATCCAATTCTCTGGAAGTGAAGAGATCCTTTAGAATAAAAGGATATAGTGTATGTTGAATAGTGTATGTTGCTGCCATTGCAGCTTTCCACACTCCTCTGAGTGATGGGCCTCAGGGAAGGCATCAGCTGGTTGTACATTTCTTAAGAGAGTAGGAGATCTCCAGGCACTCTCCATATCTCCTCAGTGCCTGGTGTTTGCTCCTGGGAGAGTTTAGGCCATCTTGCACCCAAGACCGGGCTACGTCCCTAACGTGCCGTCTAATTTGGCGAGGTCGGCGGTTCTACAGGCATTTCATCCCCCACCTCATGTGACGGCAGAGGAGGGTAGACTTCATCTGCTTTGCCCCGTTAGAGCACTTGACATTTATGTTCAGAGATCTTCTCAGAGGAGAAAGGCGGACCATATTCTGGTGTGTTTCGGGTCGCCCAGGAAGGTGCTTCCCGCATCCAAGCAGACCATCAGTAACTGGATTGTTCAGGCTATTTTCCTGGCTTATCAGGTGCGCAGTTCGCCTTCACCTTTGGCTGTGAGGGCTCACTCTACTAGAGGCACGGCGTCCTCTAGAGCCTTCCTTTCAGGGGTACCAAATTTATGAGATATGTGATGTGGCTGGCTGGGCCACTCCGCACACTCATAAGATTTTATAGTCTGGACCTCCCATTGACACCTGGTGCTCTTGTCCTAGTTGTGCCTGAGAAAGCTTCACACTGGGATAGGCAGGTGTCGTTGTGGCATATTGGGTACTCATTCACCAAAGTGTCATATCGACGCAGTTTGAGTTCCCTCGAAAGTGAACGTCTTGGGTTACGACTGTAACCCTTGTTCCCTGAGAAAGAGAATGAGAACTGCATCCATCCGCCACGCCTCCTCCTGCCTGGGAGCTACTTGCTTCATCGCGAAGGTCATCACAGGTCATGTGAGTGATTCCTTCGGGGTGAACGCGAGTTAATATGACTGCAGTAGATGTGAAAGATATTAATAAAAATGATGTTTATTCAGCCAGCGCACATACCTGTATTTTCTTCCTGTTTTCGGTCGAAGGCCACAGTAGTCGATTGTCAAGTTCACGCGCGTGATCATAGGTACTAAACCAATGCGCGTGAACTTGACAATCGACTACTGTGGCCTTCGACCGAAAACAGGAAGAAAATACAGGTATGTGCGCTGGCTGAATAAACATCATTTTTATTAATATCTTTCACATCTACTGCAGTCAGATTAACTCGCGTTCACCCCGAAGGAATCACTCACATGACCTGTGCACTTGTAATGACACATAAAGGATGTTAAGAGGCTAAAAGCAGGTTTAAAACTTGCCCCATTGAAGTCAACAGGGTGCAAATTTTAAAAAAAGAGGATAACATGGTGTAGGCAACACCGATTTTTGTCGTTGGTCTCTGTACCGACAGCACTCCAAATGTACAAAAAAATGAGCTCAATGTTAAAATTGACTGGAGTTCTCCTTTAAAGAGTTGGATTCCCATGCTAAACATGGACAAAGTTTCAAAAATTAAATTGTACGTTTGAAGGAGTATTTCTGTGCCAAAAATTGTCCTTCCGGTTTGTCACAAGTTTCGGAAAGTTTTTTTAGAGTATGGGCCTGTGTGACGTCAGCTGGGGCGTAATTTCCTTATATGGGTCCTAAGGGCACTTCTCCCGGAAGGTCGCGGGCGCGCGCGCACTCGTAGACCAGAGCAAGAGAGCGAAAGCAGTACCTCATCTAACCGCTGTGCTCGGCTTTAGGGAAGTCAATGTCACCAAAGAAGTGGGTTTTTGGTTGCCAGGGCAAGACAACCCTGCACAGATTCCCAAAGAACCCAGCGTTAAGAGACCAGTGGATGGAGTTTGTTTTTCCAGAGCATCAACGAAGTTGTGCAAGACTGTTTGTTCCCTGCATTTCGACGATGATTGTTTTATAAACAAAGCCCAGATCGACGGATTTTCAGATCGTGGATCGAGCAGTCACAATGATAAAGGTTCGCGGTCGTGGAACCGCAGGCGGTGAGTAAAACTGCTTCAAATGTCTCTGTGTGTTGTTAGCTCGGCGCGTATGCACACAGCTTTAGCACCGCCCACACGGCACGGCTCCAGCCGCTCGGTTTTTTCCGGAAAGACTCGGTACAGCCTATCTTTCTTTTATAAATATAATTATAAAAGAAATTATATTTATAAAAGCTTACTCATAACAAAAGGTGTAATTTTTTTAATAGTCGCAAGATGCAACGTGCTAAGTCAGTGATAGTCGGAAATCGGAAGGTCTCCTTAATGATGTGCTCCATGCTCCATTCATTTGTGCATTCGGTTTGATCTATCCTGGAAGAGATTTGCGGAAACACCAGACTACACATTAATCTACTATGAATAATGATTTCAGAATAATGCATAATAAATCAAGATGTAACATTTATTTGTCAAGTAAAAATGTATCATGCCAATTACAAAAGTAAATGATTAAAAGCCAATTCAGAAATAATAAATACATGACATCAATTACTCAAAGATGACTCTAAAAGTAAGCAATGCATTCCTGACAGAGACACGAAGTGTTGTGTAGGTGTGTTCCAAGTGTAAGACTCTGGAGAACACTGACACAGACCTGCATGGGGGTTTTCCTAGTTACAGGTTCCCAAAGACTTCTCTGCCACTTACCCTTAAATACCCAGACCAGAACAAAAGTGTTATATCAATATTTTTTAGAGTTGTTTTGGGTCAATTCATGTACCTCAGGGGGTAACACCTGGTTTCGGGGGAGTGGAGAGAATTATCAGATATCTTGAAGAGACATCAACCAAAGAGGAGAACAGGATTCTCCGAAGTTCTCAATCTTTCTCATAATACCAATGACTGCAATGAAATTAAGACCATTTTACAAATCGCACTGAGACATGAATGATACCAAACATGAAAAGAAAAAACAATAGATTCACAAGATACATCATATGTGATATATAGACATTATTTGTGAACTTTTGGTGACTTGAATCAGGGGGAAAGGAAGGGAGGAGGGAGAGGGGGATGCAAAGATAAGGAAGGAGATAAGTTTGGGCAGGACAATGTCCTGTGCTCTTTCTTTGAGATCTTCTGTCCAGGGTGCGTTTTATTGCTTTATTGCAGGGTGAGTTTTATCTCAGCTTTTGTCTTAGCAGGAAAATCAATTTTTACAACACATTATGTGAAAGGTTCTATCCATTTCCTTATTTGCTTATCAGAAAGTAATCTGAGAATACTATTCCCCATTTTGTAACCGAGCTGTTTCCTTATTCACATTCAACAGGAAACCAGACAAACTGACAAAAAATTGTAGTTCTACTCTGTCTTTAAATTCCAATTAGAAATTTTCACTCAACCTCTTTCCAGTACTTATTCACCAGGTTTCTTACAAAGTATTCCATTCAAAATAGTTAATGATCATTTCACCTACCTTGGTTTGACTATACCTAAGGATCCAAAACTAATATTTAAATTAAATTTCGCAGAATTTATTTCAAAATTAAAACAAATTGACTGTTATTGAACATTGAACATTGAACAACAACATTATTGAATGTTGGAAAATTCTTCCCTTATCAATGATTGGACGCATAAACTCAATTAAAATGATCTCCCTTCCCAAATTTTTATACTTATGTCAAAATCTCCCTATTTATCTCACCGCAGCCTTTTTTAAAGACTTGGACTCAATTATCCTGTCTTATATTTGGAATGGCAAAAATGCCAGAATTTCAAAGGCACATTTACAGAAGTCTAGATCAGAGGGAGGGTTGGACTTGCCTGTATTTAAACACTATTACTGGGCTGCCAATGTTAGGGCATTAATATTCTGGCAGCAGGGATCCCTGGATAATCAGATGCTTACAACCCCTTTGTGGCTTAAAGGGTAAAAATCTTGTTTTTTACAGTAAATCATGAATGACATTCATTTTCTTTATTTTAAGGTTTCACCGACTGTCTAAACGAATGTAATTTTAAACATTTCTCAATATACAGACTGTATTATTACATTGTATGAACCGAAATCTTGTTCATCTCAAACTCACTGCAGTACAAACCTGTGCAGTTTCTCTTCTTCTCTCAGTGTTCATGAGTATGTATGTGGTATGTATGTAAATGGTTAGGACTAGAAGAGTGGAGAAGGGGTGGTGGAGGGATGCTGCTAAACTGTCAATGAATTGAGGTGAGACTGCTGAAAATATATATATACCTCTTATCATTGATTGCTGAGTGCTCTTCCCTCATGTTAATTATCTGAACGGGCTCCTCCCGAACTTTGTTAATAAAACATACATTTTTGGCCTTCAAACATCTTGAAATGCACGTAAGAGAATCAAAAAAATTCACTCACAGATTGTATGAAACTTCAATATTTATCACTGATGTATGATTAACAGTGAAGCAGAGGCTATTGGCTAACGGCAATATTATTTAAACATTTGGTCAATAGACATTTCTTGTTTTACAGCTGAAATGGAGCAAGCCAGGCAAACCAGTCCTGTTGGGAATGAGGAGTGAACATGGCCATCTCATATATCCATAGATATCTCATAGATACTCATATATGTTTTGATAGCTCCTAGAATGAGCAAATCAGCTTTGCCATCATCTCTGGAATTTGGGCAGGAAATGACTGAATATGGTGAGTACTGACACCTGCACCATATTCACCAAAAATATGTTTCTGGAGTTATTATTAACTTATTGTTTTGTCTGATTGTTTGAAGGAGGATGAAGCCAGTTGATGAAGAAATAGGAATATTGCACTAAAGAGTTTTAAATTACTGATATGTTATGACTGCTTATATTATGTTTTCATTTTCTACTTGTACAGAAAGACTACATCAAGAGGTGGAGGAGCTGGTAGCTGGCACTGAACACACTCAATGCTTAGGTCCGTCTTCACGCAGTTGGTCAGTTCGGATGGTCCAGATTAAAGAGAAATGAAGCTTTAGCATAAGTTCTGCCGGGAAGACTCAATTGGTACGTCACTCATTACCTTCTCATCTATCCAATCGCGTTCTAATTCTTGTGGTGTAAAATATGGGTACTTACACATGTCTGAGTTCGCAGATGCTGATGCTTTCATTCACCTCCACCCTCCCCACCACCACCAGGATGGTCCCTTCCCATACCTCACAGGGGTCGGCTGCACCCCTGCCTTCGTCTTCAGGCAGGAAATGCAGAGTCTGGACCCCCAGATTGCGAGCTACGGACGGGGCCTACGCCAAAGAACTTTATCATAATATTGCTTGCTGAGCTGTTAATAAACGGGTAATTGTTACAGTATTATTCTCCCGAGTCTTTCTGGTAGAAATGGGTCTGAGGCCAGAGTTGGTGGAGTCTTAGTTCACAGGGGACGATTCTGTGTCCACCAAATGTCTCTAGATCCACCTGGTATGTACACACACACACACACACACACACACACACACACACACACACACACACACTCACACACACACACACATACACTCACACACTCACACACACACACACACACACACACACACACACACACACACACACACACACACACACACACACACACTCACACACACACACACACACACACACACACTGGTTGACATCTGACATCTGGGCAATGATGTTTGTCATGACAAGTGTGAAAGAGGTCTGTAACTATTCATAACACAACACTCAATGATGTATGATCTTAATGAGGTGCTCACATTCAGTCTTAAAAAGTGCTATTTTTAGTATTGATCTGAGTGTTTATAATGGCCAAGGAAACTGAAGCACAGGGGAAACAATACTGTAACATTCTGATTACTGCAAATCTACATGCAGTGTGGTCCAAAAGTCTGAGACCATATTGAAAATCTGATTTATTTTTTAAAAGTTCCTAGCAGGTTGTTTTACTTTTTCACTTGAGCTTGTTTGTGACTGAATAAATTGTCCCAGGTCTCTCCAACACCAACATGATAAATAACAGCTGAAGAAATATATATATATATATATATATATATATATATATATATATATATATATATATATATATATATATATTTCACTTCAGATAGACGAACACACACTCTCAGATCAGTGGGACCAGCAGAGTAAAGACCCGTTTCCAATCTACACAGTGATCGACAAGCACTGCAAACAGAGCAAAGATGCAGGTCGGTGTGTGTGTGTGTGTGTGTGTGTGTGTGTGTGTGTGTATGTTTCAGCTGTTATATGGACGTGTTTCTGTCTGCAGACCCCTGGTTTGAGTTCACTCCATATGAAGCCGGTTATTCCCTCACTGGAGCGTTTGTGGAAACATCCAACTTTGGCAGCAAGTTTGAAAATGGCCGTAAGATCAAGAACCAGCCTGAGATTGACATGCTGTACCTGCAAGGTAACAAACTCTGTTTTAAAGGAGAGTTTATTCCTATTTATAATATCAACTTGCATTCTCCAGATTCTCCTTTTATACATTGACCTGAATTAGAGAATCGTCTAAAATGGATCAATAGTATCTGGGATTGATCTGGCGATAAGGTCTTTCAAATCTAAATGTTACAATTAGAATTGTTGAAAAATCATTTAAAAAGCAATTTCACCAACACAGAGGTGCTGTTTTTCAACACAAACTTTCTCATTTTTGCATGACAATTTTATGCATCAGTGTAACGTACTGCTCCGAGACTTGGGTGAAGATCCAAATGAAGTGACAAGTGTATTTTTAATTTCTAATTTCTGGTTACCCAGCTAACAGGGAATGTTCCCATAACTTTCACTAACGTTATGTAAAAGTTATGTAAATGATAGTAAAAAACGTTCCTGAAATAATGTTAAGTAAAATACATTATCGTAATGTTGAGAGAAAAATGTTCTTAGAACAAAGTTTTTAGAACGTGCTTGTGATGTTATTTGTTCTTGACTAGCAGTGGTTCCCAACCTTTTTTACTCCAAGGCCCCCCTCCTCTCCGAATCAATACTGCAAGCCCAGCACAGAATACGTAGAGAAGTGGTGCTTTGTTTTAAATCATTTTTTAATAATTAAAAACATGGCAAACAGGTTGGTAACCAGGCAGAGGAATTGTCATGGATCACAGAGGATGCAGACAAGGTTGGTAAGTTAAAGGTTTATTTTGCAGATAACGGAGATGCAGACAGATGGTGAGTAATAGTAACACAGAACAATGGTGATAGCTTTTCTGAATTGGTAAAGTCTCTCTCTTTCGTTCTTTAGGTGGATGCAGGATGGACTGAAGGCTGAGCAGGATGGACTGAAGGCTGAGCAGAATACAGGAAAGATGGACCGGAGAGGATTGCAACAGGTAGGTATCCAGGTGAGTGATCGGGAGTCTGTGAGTCATGTAATGACGAGACCAGACACTGAGTGAAGGGAGACTGTGGGTTTTGTAGGGAGTGCTGGTAATGGGACACAGGTGATGGTGCTCAGTAATCAGGGGAGAGTGAACGGGTGACGTGATGACTGGGCGGATAGAGAGAACGAGTGGGCGGAAGTGAAGGAGAGTGTGTTGGTGAAGATGGAATCCTGACAGTACCCCCCCCCTCCCAAGGCGGCTCCTGACGCCTGAGAGGAGCGCTGCCGGCGGCGAGGTCGACCCCGACCTCTGGGTGCTGGACGATCAGGATGGTCTTCGTGGAACTGGGATAACAGGGCAGGATCCAGGATGTCGTCACGAAGAACCCAAGAACGTTCCTCTGGCCCGTAGTCCTCCCAGTCCACCAGGTATTCCAGGCGGGGACCTCGCCGCCGGGAGTCCAAGATGGTGTGGACCGGGTAAATTTGTTCCTCTTCGACTGGAACGGGAGGAGGAGGTACGTCCGAGGAAGAGCCATCTGTGGGAACAGGAATGACAGGGTCAGTGAAGGGTTTGAGTAGGGAGACATGGAAAGAAGGGGAAATCCGATACTGAGGAGGAAGGTTGAGCCTGTAGGTGACTTCGTTCAACTGCCTCTGAATGGTGACCCGGTCCACACCGAGATATCTTCCTATCTCCTGGATCTTCCGCTCAGTCTGGCCGTTCGTCTGAGGGTGGTATCCAGAAGAGAGGCTGACAGTGACCCCGAGGAGCTTAAAGAAGGCCTGCCATACCCGTGAGATGAATTGGGGTCCTCTGTCCGAGACGATGTCCTCAGGGATGCCGAAGTTTCTGAAGACGTGGTTGAAAAGGGCTTCTGCGGATTCCAAAGCTGTGGGGAGACCTGGTAGAGGAATTAGTTTACATCCCTTGGAGAACCGGTCCACAACAACGAATACGCAGGTAAAGCCCTCAGAATTGGGTAAATCAGTCATAAAGTCTATACTTATATGAGACCAAGGTCGCCGAGGAATAGGCAATGACACTAGCTTGCCTTCTGGAAGTCTCCTTGGGGTGTTGGTTATGGCACAGACTGAGCATCCGCGGAAGAATCTGGATACATCCTGGGAGATGGATGGCCACCAGTACCGTTGACTGAGGAGCGAGAGGGTACGCTTGCTACCCGGATGTCCAGAGCCCGGAAAGGTGTGCGCAACCAGAAGGGGTGTCCGCAGATGTTGAGGTACGAAGAGGTGCCCTTCTGGACCTCCCGGCGGAGCGGGCTGGCGAGCTGCCTCTTGGGTGATCTGCTGGTCGATGTCCCAAAGGATGGGACTCAGGATCATGGCTGGAGGGAGGATGGTTTCAGGTTGAAGGTCGGGTAGAGATGCGTGATGGAGCCGGGAGAGTGCGTCCGCCTTACAGTTCTTGCTTCCAGGTCGGTACGACACTATGAAATCAAACCGGGTAAAGAAGAGAGCCCAGCGGGCCTGACGAGGGTTCAGTCTTTTGGCCTTTTTGAGGTATTCAAGATTGCGATGGTCAGTTATTACCTCAAACTGGTGGTTGGCTCCCTCCAGCCAGTGTCTCCATTCCTCCAGAGCCAGCTTGATGGCCAGCAGCTCCCGGTTGCCGATGTCATAATTTAGCTCCGCCGGGGACAGCTTTCTGGAGAAGAGGGCACATGGAAGGAGTTTACGTGACTCACCCTGCCGCTGCGAAAGGACAGCTCCTACCCCGGTGGAAGAGGCGTCCACCTCAACCACGAATGGGAGATCTGGATCCGGATGAACAAGGATAGGAGCTGTCGTGAAGGCTTCCTTCAACTGCTGGAACGCTTGTATAGCACTTGGAGACAAGGACAGAGACTTGGGCCGGCCCTTGAGTGCAGAGGTGAGAGGAGCACTGATCTGACTGTAGTTTTGGATGAATCGTCGATAGAAGTTCTTGGCCACGAAGAAGAAACTTGAAGCGGCAGGGGAGGTAGATGGTCGGATGAACTGCTGTTCTAGTGCTTCCTTGACGTACTCCTCCATGGCCTTCTGTTCCGGGATGGACAAAGGATAGATGCGGCCCTTGGGAAGGATGGCTCCGGGTAGCAAGTCGATTGCGCAGTCCCATGGCCGGTAAGATGGAAGTTTAGTTGCCAGGACCTTACTGAAGACATCCTGGAACGCCCGGTACTCCACTGGGATCTCGACTTGCGCTGATGTCTCGAGACTCTCCACCGAGGTTGAACAAACAGGAAAACTGGATTCACTCATTGAAGACTTGGTACGGACTGAAGATCGAGTTTTCTTGACAGAGCTAAGACAGGATACGTGACAATCCTCACCCCAGTGAAGAACCTCTCCGGATTCCCAGTGGAGTGTTGGCTGGTGTTGGATTAACCAAGGGCGTCCCAGGATGATATCCGCAGTGGACTCCTCCAGCACCATAAACGAAATCTCCTCTGAATGAAGACATCCGACGTTGAGAGTTAATGTGGGTGTGAAGTGACGAACACGACCTCGTCCCAGTGGCTTGCCCTGGATGGTTTGGATTGGCAGATCTTGAGCCAAGCGTCGCCGGCGAACGTTCAGTTTTTCAAGACACTGGGTGGATATAAAGTTCCCCGCTGACCCAGAGTCGATGAGAGCTTGCGCTGGGATACACACAGAAGACGTCAGGACATGTACTTTAGTACGATTTAATGCTTCAATCTTAGGAGTGAGTTGGATTGAACTTACCGCCGACCGCGGTGGACGAACTGGACAGGAACTGAGGAAGTGTTTATCCAATCCACAATAGAGACAGAGATGATGCAGAATCCTGCGTTGGCGTTCAGAAGAAGAAAGATGAGTAGAGTCGATCTCCATGGGACCTGGTGATGGAGGAGTATTGGAACTGACCGTGGGCGGAGAACTAACAGTGGGTGCAGATAGATCGCAAGCAGAGAGGCGTTGCGAAATGCGGATGGATTTCTGAATCAGGTTTTCCAAACCCATGCTGTCCTCATACACCACCAGCAGATGGCGGATGTTAGGGTTCAGGCCATGGCGATAAGCGGTGATCAGAGCGGTCTCATTCCAACCACTGGATGCGGCAAGGGTTCTGAACTGTAGAGCGAAAGTACTCACCGATGAATTCCCCTGACGGAGATTATACAGTTGATCATGAACTGACAATTCAGAAACAGTTTGTCCAAAGACCTCCTTGAAGTGCCGCGTAAATTCAGTAATGGATTTAACCACCGTAGACTCAGAGTTCCATAATGATTGAGCCCACTGGAGGGCTTGGCCTGAGAGGAGAGAAATCATGAAGGCGACTCGGGCTGCATCGTTGTGAAACTGATGTTCATTCATGGTGAAATATAGAGAAGTTTGTAGTAGAAACCCACTGCAGTTCTCCGCCTCACCGGAAAAGGTCGCTGGCCGGGCCATGGGACTCGCAGAGGCAGTGAACGAAGTAGAGGGTGAATGTTGAGGTGGACGTGTTGACATCGATGGGATGGATGGAATGGAAACGGCAGGAATGTCCGTGTACAGGTCTTCTGAAGACTCCGCTTTCTGCATGTTGGGTCTGGTCTTCTGTCACGGATCACAGAGGATGCAGACAAGGTTGGTAAGTTAAAGGTTTATTTTAACGAGTGGGCGGAAGTGAAGGAGAGCGTGTTGGTGAAGATGGAATCCTGACAGGAATGGCAATATAAATGGTTAGCTCTTGATATTTTGATTTGCTGATTTGACAACATTCTTTACAAAAAAAAAAAAAAAAAATGCAGCAGGTGCAAGGTTTTGGCTTCAATTATATTTGTTTAAAGTTTGCATGAGTTTTCAGGTCTTCACCCTCCCAGCAGGTGTTTCTGTAGCTTTGAGCTGAATAGTTGACTAAACCGCTCCATCTAGTGACCAACATCTACAAAAATAAAACATATAGAGGATATAATCAAACATGCCATGATCTATTTCTGCATGGTCTTATTTGAAACAATGTATCTAAACAGAATATCCAACAGATTTCCCTTGATATAAAAATAATCAAGGCATGTTTTCCAAGGTGTGGAACTAATTTAACACAATATTGCCAAAAACTCATGTATTGCCCAGCTCTGTGCAGTTGTATAGTTATTTACTGTTCAGTTTGCATCATGCTATGTACGTACAATACCGTACAAAATTTTGGGGTCTGTAATATTTAGTGTCTCATGCTCACAAAGGAAAAAAAAATCAAAAATACAATTATATTGTGAAATATTATTACAATGTCAAAAAGCTTTTTTTCTATTGTAATACATTGTAAAATGTTTTTTTTTTTCTGTGATCAAAGCTGGATTTTCAGCATCATTACTCCAGTCTTCAGTCAAGTCACATTTATTTGTATATAGCGCTTTTTACAATACAGATTGTTTCAAAGTTGTTGATATATATATAACTTAACTAAAGGTTTACTACCACTAAAGGTATACCATTGCTAGGCATCTTCAGGGCTATCATCCACTCGCGAGGCAGAGGCGCTGGCGCCCTCCTAGCAACGGCACTGTTTTTGGTAAAACATGATTTTGACCACTTCATTAAGTTTTGTTTTGTAGAAAACTCTTTTTAAAAGATTTTCGTTTTGTATAAATTGTATCTTAATTTTGATCAATGTTTTATCAACCAATCGCCCGTATTTAATAAATAAGAAGCAAATATATAGCAGACAATGTAATAAGGCGCCGGCACAATCACTTGCATTGCACGTGAACTGGAGGGCGCCGAAACTCAGCTTGTGCCTCACAGATTTGAGAAATATAGGCTATATATTACAGAAAGCTTGAAATGTCTACTTTCAAACGAAAATATTCGAAACCAAAAGAAATAGGCTACTCTCTGATTATGTAATCCATTTGAAATGTGCATTTCTCTCTGGCGTTCATGGCGAGTCGACTTCAAAAGAACTTCATCTTTGCAGCGAGACACAGAAAACACCTGTTTATTAATAAACAATTAAATGTCTCCTTGCTAATTTAGACACATTCATAATCATTACTTTAACCGGTTCTTTGTGGCAAGCTTTATGCGTGCGGTCATTATCCTGTAGGCTATATAGACTATAAGACTGCTAGAGGGCGCTGCATTTTAAAACGTCTCTGTCGTAATACTCATACTACATGTACAGACATATGTGCTTGTTTTTCAGAGGAAGACAGTCTCAAAAATTCAAAAACTCAATAATTTAGAAAGTATTTAATTTGGACATAATCTTCCTTGAATGTAACTGACTTTCATATTCAATCCATGAAAAGCAGCTGAATGGAGTCAGATAGGCTATATTAAAATGAATGATAATTGAAGCAAAAATATTTTCACTCAGATCCTGACTTGCTCTGTGCATTAGGACAATTGTGATTCAGCTAAAGATCTTACACAGCTTACATATCACACCTTATAAATTCCCTTCATTCTCTTCTTCAAATGCAACAGGAGATTACACCTGTTGTTTATGAGACTGTCACATAATAAAGGAGTCAAATATTGTCATTTAAAGTCAAATGTAAATTAAAAAGCAACGACTTTTTTACTTGTTAACTATTAGTAAAAATATTTCGATATCTTAGATTAGTGATAAGTCACCCTCTCTAAAGGTTGGCATAAAATTATGTTGTTTTTTTCCTGTAATTTTTTTGTTTTTCATTATTTATATATCTATTTATATTATTGTCATACTTGATGTTGTTATTATTTATTGTTCCCCTTTACTATGTCTCAGTCAGTGTTTGTGGTGAAATGTGTTGAACTTAAAAATATTATTTAAAAAATAAAATATTTTGAGCAATGTTTTTTAGAGGTTTACTCTAAATATTGTTAGGAAATTATTAATATTTTTTCTTTAATCTTTTTTTTACTTTTTTAAGGATCTGCTTGAAGATTGGAACAAAATGTTCCTAAAACATAAAGTCCCAAATTGTATTAAAAAAACCTGCAAAGCCTGTGATTATTGAAGGCTGTTTATGAGAATTCCTGTTTTCAATATCTCAGTATCTTCAGTTTAATATTTTTCTTTGGAGTTGCATTTGCCGGTTGACATGTACAGTCACGACTGATGGATTTCAAACTGTTTGTGATGAAACACTGAAGCGCAGCCCACACAAAAGGCATGTTGAGAGATATATGTCAAAACGTTTTTTGTATTGTTTTGTCACATTTGTCGAAACAGTCCTAATAATCTCTAAACTGTGAGTTTAACTCTATCGCATGTGTGCATAACGCAGTAACACACAGTTGTCCTCACAGGTTACAGCACTGCAGTGTGTGTGAGCCCACATAAGAGCCCTGCACACAATCAAACTTGACAGAATATACTTATAATGGTCTGGAAATAAAACGAAACTGCAAAATAATAATATATGTTGTGTTTATAATTTGTAACGTGTATTATTAAAAATACATATAACATTATTATATTTTTATTTTATTTCTATGAATGCTGCGTTCGTCACCGTCAATGATTCACACTTGATAATACTGTGCAGGTTTGTTTCATTTTACATTGATTATTTATTCTACGGTAACAACAACATAGTCATGTGTGTGTGTGAACAATTTCTACAAAATGAAGTGAAGACAATGAAATGAAATGGAGCTATAAGGTTCAGAGTGTGTTTCCCGCACATCATTATGACGGTGAGACTCAAACACTCACAGCTTTGAGAAGAGCTCTGCTTTAAAACATGCTTTTCCAGTAAAAAGCTTTTCCCAACAATTTCTATTTCAGATAAAAGCTGTTCTTTTGAACTTTGAAAGAATCAAAGAATCCTGGAAAAAAATGTACACACTGTTTTCAACATTAATCATAAATGCGTATTGATCAGCATATTAGAATGATTTCTGAAGCATCTGAAACATTTCTCAAATTATAACATCTTGTAGCCTACTCTTAAAAATAAAGCTTCAAAATGTTTTTTTTTTTTTTACTGTAATGCCAGAAAGAACTATTTTTGTTCAGTCAACAGTTTTTAAAAGAGCCTTCTTTTAGAGTGAAGAACATTTTTTAAAAATCTAAAGAATATTTTCCACTATAAATAACTTTTTGTTAATAGAAAGGTTCATGGATGTTAAAGTTTCTTCATGAATCATCGATGCCAATAACGAAGCTTTATTTATTAAGAGTGTCGCGCTCCTGTTGACAGAGATCATGAAAACGTACTCGGTTACTAACGTAACCTCGGTTCTCTCTAGAGAGAGGAACGAGTACTGCGTAGAATACTCTAGGGGAAAATCCTTTTGCACGAGAATACTGAAGCCAAAAAATTATCCTTTAATTTTGCATTAATGTAAAACGCGTTGCTGCAGCATACAGGCATAGGCGAGACAGCTCGCGCGCCTATTGGCTGGTCTGCTGGCAACTGCTTGAGCCTATCGAGCGAGACCTAGAGTGACGTCATACCCAATGAGCTTCGCGCCCTCTGCGTCACGTCCCGCCGAAACGGGCGTGGCTTAGGTCTATAAATATCATATCTCTGATTTTTCACAGTGAAGCAACCAGAGCGCGTGCATGTACGGCAGGATACGCAGTACTCGTTCCTCTCTCTAGAGAGAACCGAGGTTACGTTTGTAACCGAGTACGTTCTCTTATGAGAGATTCTCTCGTACTGCGTAGAATACGCTAGGGGAACCTAATGTAAAACGTCGTGTGTGCTGGGATCTGACACCATAGACTCAAAGGGCGACAGCCCGGAGTTCATATAGTGCACAATCACCTAGGGGACTCACAGGGAATCCTGGAAGAAGAGGGGTTTAGCCACTCTCTTCCGTATATGGCAGCTTAGAGCAGCACTGCTATTCACAATAGCCGTATAACTCAAGACTGACAGTGTCAGTTTATGAGATTTGGCCGTACTAGACCGACAGTAGCCTGGCTTGTAGTGCGGGAACCTCTAGGTTGTAAAACCTTATAAATAGTCAGGGGGCCAAACCTGATATTAAAACTTTGTTGGACACTTTTTGGTACAAGTATACAACCTATCCAGTATTAATATTTAACCCCTCAACATGTGTTCTAGCCAGGTTGTCAGCTTAGAAAATGTTTTTTTTGTCCATTTTAACACTATGGGCCCTATCTTGCACCCAGCGCAATTGACTTTGTACACCGACGCATGTATCATTCCTATTTTGCACCCGCGCAAAGCGCGCTTTTCCCTCCACAGAAGCACGTCGCTAAACTAGGGAATGAACTTGCGCTCCCTGGGCGGTTCAGCGCAAAAAAGGAGGCGTGTTCCGGCGCAAACGTTCCTTCATGCTATTTTGCAGGTGTAGAAAACAATTGCGCCACTAACCAGGAAAAAATAGTTTAAAGTCAGTGGCGCGTTGCGCATGTTATTCATATGCTATTTTAAGGGCGCATGCTTGGCCATAATCAATGTAGCGTGTGCACAACACGCATACACTTTGATTCTCTCATCTACACAGAAGCAGCAGTTTTCATTTTTGCAAATCATACATTATTACGATAGATAGATAGATAGATAGATAGATAGATAGATAGATAGATAGACAATTTATTATAAAAGCATACATGTAGCTTACACATTTACCCAAATTATCATACGCCTTTTTAACCGAAGTTAATTTGGGTGGGTTTCTCCATCCCCAACGTCCCTGACGAGAGCGTTGCTCTCCTTGGCTGTGAGCCGCTCCTGGCGCGCGTCTGGCAAATCCGCCGTTATAATAGGAATCCGCTTTAGAACAAACGCGCCTGCTCTTAAAGGGAATGTGAGATGATGCTCTGATTGGTTTATTTCACGTTACGCCCAAACCACACCTATGAGTAATGAAGCTGCTTCAGACCAACCCATTTTAGATTTGCGCCTGGCGCAAGAGTCATTTATCCCGCCGGGAAAATAGCAACAGCGCCAAGACCCGCCCACAAAGTTACTTGCGCTTTGCGCTTTGACACTTGCGTTTCAGATCGTTAAAATAGGGCCCTATATTCTTAAAAGTGGTAAAAGCTGATTTTTTTCCCAAAGTGCTTCCATTTTCTTCCATGTTACCTATTGTAATTTTGGGCAAATGTGCAATATAATCCAACTTATGTGCAAGCATGATCATTAAAAATTAATAATCAATAAATACCACAAGAGTATCACACCACAAGGGGCACTGTTGTGTCAGCACAGCTGTGATTTTGGCAGCAGATCCAGAGAAGATGATCACAGCAGGTGTCAACAGTACAGTCTGAACAAAACTTTATAAAGGAGTGAATCACACAATCACACAACAGATTAACTTGATCTATTTGTCTACACAAACATTTACCTCAAGATTCTACCATCAAATGTTGCCAGAAAGAGGTAAGCTAAACTGTTCCCTTTCAGTCGCTCACGTTCGACGTAACGTCGACGTGACGACGTAATTGGGATCACTTCAGGGAGCCCTATCAACTTCGAGTGTCTACAGAACGAGCCAATGAACGTTGGCGTGCGTGAATCGCGTCACGCGCCCCCGCCCCGCCGCGCAGGTATAAACAGGAAGCGGGCGCACGCACACATTGTCTTTCACTTCGGAGCCGAGCTTCTATGAGACTTCTGTCTATAAGAATCAGCGCTATTGAAGACTTCAAAGGAAGATCATCTCTCTGTTGCAGTGTTGGTGTGACGGCGCGATCAGCGTTGGCCGCAAGCATTGAAGCTCACAACTGCTGTTTTCACAGCACTGTTGTTTGTGTCTATGTGTGTGTGTCGGTTCGGTGGGCGTTTCCCCTGTGTGTGTGCATTCACACTGCGGCTACCCCTGGGTGCCTCAGCACTAAGAGAGTGTTTTTTCCAAATCTTTTTTATTTATACTAAAAGAGCAACACAAGCGTGACCCTGCGTCTTTTTCAAGATGTCATTCCGCTTGTGCGTTTCTGGATGCCGTCGTTCCCTGGCGCCAGCAGATGGCCACAGCAGTTGCCTCTCGTGTTTGGGCATTCAACACGCTGAGGCAGCTTTTGTGGATAGTTCATGTTCCCATTGCGGGAATATGACTATCGCAGCGCTTAGATCGAGACTCGCTTACCTCAAGGTAGGTGCAGTCCCCTCACCTATGCCCCGATCTAGTGTCTATTCTGCCCCGCAGAATAGACCTACTTCGGTGCATGACCAGGGTGATCTGAGGATTACCGTGAGGGCTTCCCCGTCGAGTCATCCTCCGCGGGCCCCTCACGCCTCACAAGCGCTGTCGCCATTGGGGCTCCTTAGTGAACGTCTTGGTCCTTCTCCGGAACGGCCAACCGTTTCCTTTGGGGCTCCAGCTGACGATCAGATGTCGATAGCAGCATCGGAGGGGGAGCTGTCCTCTGGAAATGACGACTCGGCTGCGTTGCCCCCCTCGGGGTGTGTAGCGTTGTCCGAGCCAGATCCAGAATGGACTGCTATGCTTTCCCGGGCCGCCGAGAAGGTCGGGCTTGCGTGGAATCCTCCACCACGTCCCGAACCTTCTCGGTTGGACGATTGGTTTCTCGGGGCGGGCCGTGCTGGTTCTCAGTGCGCCGCCCCGGTACCTTTCTTTCCGGAAGTGCATGAGGAGCTTTCTAGGACGTGGAAGGCACCGTATAGTGCCCGAAGCCGTTCTAGTGGCTCCTCACCCCTCGCCACCCTCGACGGCGGGGCAGCTAAGGGGTATGTGGATATCCCCCCAGTGGAGCGGGCCGTCGCGATGCAGCTGTGTCCGGCGTCCGCTTCCTCTTGGCGGGGTAATCCACGCCTCCCGTCCAAGGCCTGTAAGTTTTCGTCCGGTCTAACGGCGAAGGCTTACAAGGCCTGTGGACAGGCTGCTTCCGCCCTCCATGCCATGGCGCTCTTGCAGGTCCACCAGGCCCAGGCACTCATGGACATGAACGAGGGTGGTTCTGACCCAGAGCTCCTCCGGGAGCTCCGTGTGGCAACCGACCTCGCCCTCCAGGCGACGAAGGAAACCGCACGTTCAGTTGGTCAGGCGATGTCCACCTTGGTGGTCCAGGAGCGCCACCTTTGGCTCAACCTGGCGGATATGAGGGACACCGATAAATATCGGTTCCTGGATGCCCCTCTTTCCCAGGTTGGGTTGTTCGGCGACGCGGTCGAGAGCTTTGCCCAACAGTTCTCGGCCGCACAGAAGCAGACGGAGGCCATCCGGCACATCCTGCCCCAGCAGACTGCTGCTGCTCCCACCCGTCCGCCGGCCGCAGACCCTCCGTCTACTCGTCGCCGAGGTCGGCCTCCTGCGGCGTCCTCCGCTCCCGCTAAGCCCCAGCAGCAGCAGCAATCATCCAGGCCTCAGCGCGGAGCAAGCCGTAGGAAGCCGACCCCGCCCGTCCAGGCCGCTGCCAAACCAGGAGGCAAGCGACGGTGCAAACGACCCTGAGACGGGCGGCCCGGAGGTGGATCAAGTTGCTCTTCAGGAGATGGCGAAGGCGCCACTCCTTCCCCCGGTGGAGGGCCGGGCGGAGAATCTTTTGTTTCCTTTTCTTTTTGTTCCGCCATTGACCCACGGGTCAGTGGTACCCACATTTTCAAAAAAAGAGCAATTTCTGAAACCTCTGGGCCCCAAGAGGACGCGCTTGGCAGTCGACGACGCCACCATGCCTTGTCACTCCCGAGCCCCTCTTTCATCGCCAGTGAGCAGCAGTGGCTGTGTTCCGGACGTGTTGTCGCCTCCACACACTCACTCTGCCCTTCGACGGAAGCAGGTATGTGCTGCACCACACACTCAGACCCCACTTCGGGCCGCTGTGCCGTCCGAGTCGGGTCCCTGCATTCCGCCGCGCTGCCCCACCCGGGTACGTCTGTGGTGCCGTTAGTCCCGCTTGCTCGGTCTCTGGGAGCCTGGTTAACGCTTCCCAGCCCGTCTCGCTGGCTCATCCGTACCATCAGACTCGGCTATGCGATTCAGTTCGCCCGGCGTCCCCCTGCTTTCAAGGGCATTCTGTTCACCCGTGTTCTGGCAGACAGTGCCCCTGTGCTCAGGGCAGAGATCGCAGTCCTACTGGCGAAGGACGCGATCGAGCCGGTCCCTCCAGCCGATATGAAGACCGGTTTGTACAGCCCGTACTTCATTGTACCCAAGAAAGGTGGTGGGTTACGACCAATCTTGGACCTGCGCGTCCTGAACCGGTCCCTTCACAGGCTACCGTTCAAGATGCTTACGCAGAAACGCATTTTCAAATGCATCCGTCCCCAAGATTGGTTTGCAGCGATCGACCTGAAGGACGCGTACTTTCATGTCTCGATTCTCCCTCGACACAGACCGTTTCTCCGCTTTGCGTTCGAGGGACGGGCATATCAGTACAAGGTCTTACCCTTCGGGCTGGCCCTGTCGCCCCGCGTCTTCACGAAAGTCGCGGAGGCGGCCATTGCTCCCATGTGCGAGCGTGGTGTTCGCATCCTCAACTACCTCGACGACTGGCTTATCCTGGCCCAGTCGAGAGAGCAGTTGTGCGAACACAGGGACATGGTGCTCAGTCACCTCAGCCACCTAGGGCTTCGGGTCAACTGGGAAAAGAGCAAACTCACCCCCGGGCAGAGGATCTCTTTTCTCGGTATGGAGTTGGACTCGGTCAACATGACAGCGCGCCTCACCGAGGCCCGTGTCCAGTCAGTGTTGAACTGCGTGAGTACGCTCAGACGCAGAACAGCGGCACCACTGAAACTTTTTCAGAGGCTCCTGGGGCATATGGCATCTGCAGCCGCGGTTACGCCGCTCGGATTGCTTCATATGAGGCCGCTCCAACACTGGCTTCACGATCGAGTCCCGAGATGGGCGTGGCAGAGTGGCTCGTGCCGGGTCCAAGTGACTCCGCACTGTCGCCAAACTCTCAGCTTGTGGTCGGACCCTTCGTTCCTGCGGGCAGGTGTTCCCCTGGAACAAGTGTCCAGACACTCTGTGGTCTCCACGGATGCCTCTACCACCGGCTGGGGGGCCACGTACAACGGGCATGCAGCTTCAGATCTGTGGACGGGGCCTCAACTGCATTGGCACATCAACTGCCTCGAGTTGTTAGCAGTACATCTTGCTCTGAGCCGTTTCAAAACGCTGCTACTAGGCAAGCACGTACTGGTCCGTACGGACAGTACTGCAACCGTTGCGTACATCAACCGCCAGGGTGGTCTACGCTCCCGCCGCATGTCACAACTCGCCCGCCATCTCCTCCTCTGGAGTCAGAAGCATCTGAGGTCGCTTCATGCCATTTACTTTCCGGGCCTGCTCAACCGTGCAGCCGACGAGCTCTCACGGCAGCAGGTGCTACCAGGAGAATGGCGACTCCATCCCCAGGTGGTCCAGCTGATTTTCAGGCGCTTCGGGACCGCACAGGTAGATCTGTTTGCCGCCCCGGACACGTCTCACTGCCAGTTGTTCTATTCCCTGACCGAGGGGACCCTCGGCTCGGATGTTCTGGCACACAGCTGGCCCCGGGGCCTACGCAAGTATGCGTTTCCCCCAGTGAGCCTTCTTGCACAGACCTTGTGCAAAGTCAGGGAGGACGAGGAGCAGGTCTTGTTAGTCGCGCCGTATTGGCCCAACCGGACCTGGTTCCCGGAACTAGTGCTCCTCGCGACAGCCCCTCCCTGGCCCATCCCTCTGAGAGAGGACCTGCTCTCTCAGAGACGGGGCACCCTATGGCACCCGCGTCCAGACCTCTGGAAACTCCATGTCTGGTCCCTGGACGGGACGCGGAGGTTCTAAGTGACCTACCCCCTGCGGTAGTTGACACCATCACTTCCGCTAGAGCCCCCTCTACGAGGCCCCTCTATGCATTGAAGTGGAACCTGTTCGTTGACTGGTGCTCCTCTCATGAGGAGAACCCCCGATCTTGCTCGATCAGAGCTGTACTTTCCTTCCTGCAAGAAGGGCTGGAGCGAAGGCTGTCTCCCTCCACCCTTAAAGTGTATGTTGCCGCTATTGCCGCACATCACGATGCTGTTGATGGTAAGTCTTTGGGAAAGCATGACCTGATCGTCAGGTTCCTGAGGGGAGCGAGGAGACTGAATCCTCCTCGCCCACTCTCTATACCCTCTTGGGACTTGTCTCTGGTCCTTTCGGCACTTCAGAGACCACCCTTTGAGCCTCTGCAATCAGCTGAGTTAAAAATTCTGTCCTGTAAGACAGTACTCCTGGTTGCATTGGCCTCTATCAAGAGGGTAGGGGACCTGCATGCATTTTCGGTCGACGAATCGTGCCTAGAATTCGGCCCGGATAACTCTCACGTCATCCTGAGACCCCGGCCCGGATACGTGCCCAAGGTTCCTACCACTCCCTTCCGGGACCAGGTAGTGAACCTGCAAGCGCTGCCTTCGGAGGAGGCAGACCCAGCCCTGGCTTTTCTCTGTCCCGTTCGCGCTCTGCGTCTGTACGTGGACAGAACGCAAAGCCTTAGGACCTCAGATCAGCTCTTCGTCTGTTACGGAGGCCAGCAGAAAGGGAAGGCTGTCTCCAAGCAGAGGATGGCCCACTGGATAGTGGATGCCATCGCCTTGGCTTACGAAGCTCAAGGCGTACCCTGCCCGCCTGGGTTGAAAGCCCACTCCACTAGGAGTGTCGCTTCTTCCTGGGCGCTGGCTCACGGCGCCTCGCTGACAGACATCTGTAGAGCTGCGGGCTGGGCGACACCTAACACGTTCGCTAGGTTTTATAGCTTACGTGTTGAGCCGGTTTCTTCCTGTGTGCTCGCTTCTACTAGCCGGTAACACCGAAGTTCCCGCTCTAGTGTCGGCTTGCTGCGCCACTCCCTTCCTAGGAACGGATACGTGCGCTTTTTACTCCAGTCGAGTTCCCCACTTGGCGAACCCTGTGAGTTCCTCCGCACCCCTTCGGCAGTCGGACGTTGCGGAGCGTCCGACGCCAGGCCTAGTGCTCGTATGCTTGTGTAACTTGTGCTAGGCTGGGTTCCATATGTAGTGATCCCTGCGGCGATCCCAAATGTGTATTCCTCCACGACCAGCTCCCTGCGGTGAGCCCGTGTCTTCCCTCGGCAGAGTCTGCTCTGCCGTCACTGTCGGTGTAGTCTCCCCCTTCGGCTGGAGCCACCCCAGTGACATTCCATATGTCGCACTGCCCCTTCGGCCAGTCCATATGTGTATTCTCCACATGTTACCTCCCTTCGGGCAGGATGTGGCTCCGCAGCGTCCTTTTCCTTGGAAAGGTACGCTTTCCCAGTGTTATCCAAGAGTTCCACTGTGTGGGGTATAATGGAACAGCAGTTGAACTCCCTCTACGCAGGTCTTCCGCCCCAGTAGGTGGGGGTCTGAGAGTCTTGCGTAGGGCGCTGGATGTGGCAGCAACCGTGGCGTTTTCCATGGGATCCCAATTACGTCGTCACGTCGACGTTACGTCGAACGTGAGCGACTGAAAGGGAACGTCTCGGTTACTGATGTAACCCTCGTTCCCTGAAGGAGGGAACGGGAGACGTAACGTCCCGTCGCCACCGTTGCTGACCATCGCTGCATGGCCGTCACAAATCTCGGCTCCTCAGCGAAAAACAATGTGTGCGTGCGCCCGCTTCCTGTTTATACCCGCGCGGCGGGGCGGGGGCGCGTGACGCGATTCACGCACGCCAACGTTCATTGGCTCGTTCTGTAGACACTCGAAGTTGATAGGGCTCCCTGAAGTGATCCCAATTACGTCGTCACGTCGACGTCACGTCTCCCGTTCCCTCCTTCAGGGAACGAGGGTTACATCAGTAACCGAGACGTTTTCCAACTAGCTATATACTTACCAGACATACACTCACCTAAAGGATTATAAGGAACACCATACTAATACTGTGTTTGACCCCCTTTCGCCTTCAGAACTGCCTTAATTCTACGTGGCATTGATTCAACAAGGTGCTGAAAGCATTCTTTAGAAATGTTGGCCCATATTGATAGGATAGGATCTTGCAGTTGATGGAGATTTGTGGGATGCACATCCAGGGCACGAAGCTCCCGTTCCACCGCATCCCAAAGATGCTCTATTGGGTTGAGATCTGGTGACTGTGGGGGCCATTTTAGTACAGTGAACTCATTGTCATGTTCAAGAAACCAATTTGAAATGATTCGAGCTTTGTGACATGGTGCATTATCCTGCTGCAAGTAGCCATCAGAGGATGGGTACATGGTGGTCATAAAGGGATGGACATGGTCAGAATGTCATCAACAGAATCTGAATGTCTCAACAGAAATCGAGACTCATCAGACCAGGCAACATTTTTCCAGTCTTCAACTGTCCAATTTTGGTGAGCTCGTGCAAATTGTAGCCTCTTTTTCCTATTTGTAGTGGAGATGAGTGGTACCCGGTGGGGTCTTCTGCTGTTGTAGCCCATCCGCCTCAAGGTTGTGCGTGTTGTGGCTTCACAAATGCTTTGCTGCATACCTCGGTTGTAATGAGTGGTTATTTCAGTCAAAGTTGCTCTTCTATCAGCTTGAATCAGTCGGCCCATTCTCCTCTGACCTCTAGCATCAACAAGGCATTTTCGCCCACAGGACTGCCGCATACTGGATGTTTTTCCCTTTTCACACCATTCTTTGTAAACCCTAGAAATGGTTGTGCGTGAAAATCCCAGTAACTGAGCAGATTGTGAAATACTCAGACCGGCCCGTCTGGCACCAACAACCATGCCACGCTCAAAATCACCTTTCTTTCCCATTCTGACATTCAGTTTGGAGTTCAGGAGATTGTCTTGACCAGGACCACACCCCTAAATGCATTGAAGCAACTGCCATGTGATTGGTTGATTAGATAATTGCATTAATGAGAAATTGAACAGGTGTTCCTAATAATCCTTTAGGTGAGTGTATAGCTAGGCTAATTTACTTTCATAATTACTAGCTTACTTACTAATAGGTAAATTAAGTTTTGTGCAGATGTGTAATGGAAATATTATGTTTTTAATTTATTTGCTGCACAGCAGCCTATTTTACAGTCTGCTATATCTAAAAGTGTTAATAATTTTGTTAGATAGCAAAGCCCTCAGCTTATGTCAGAGGACATTGTAGTGATCCACTCAGAAACCAATCAGACTAGTGTAGTGAAAAATTTCTTTGCCTTCAGATGAGATAACATGGATCCAGAGGGAGCTGTAAGCCTAGCGTCCAAAGAAAAACAAATAGGAAGAGATATTGATTGGGAAAAATGTTTTATTTGTCAAGACAAATATGGAAAATACAGCCAAGATAAAGCCCTTTGATTGAAGTGATTTTTCAGGAAGTGGTGTCTTTGTGCTCTTTCTAGAGATTATTGTAGTATAATATTGTGCAATATTTTTGCAATATAATAGACTCACACCATTATTTGCATTGCGCTTAGCTTGACCTTGCTTATTCAATCCATTCAGTCTCAAAAGGGATGAGACTGACAACCTGGGAGCCAACCTCTGCCAACCTGAGAGCCACTGCTTTGATGGGGAAAAACATACCTTTGCCATACGACTATTACATAGTTATTACTACTAACTAGTTACTAACCCCTAACCCTAAAGAAGTGAGAGAGCAGTTTTGTTAGGATGGAATTAATAACTATAGTGATATGTGAATTAAATATAATTTGTGTTACAACCTGGTACACTAATTAAGTCAAATAGCACCATAGACCATCATCTACAGTTCTAAATTTCCGCCTTGACATTAAAGTATTATAACTTATGCAGCATTGCACTGTATCTCCCTACAAGCTTTAAACTTGGCTTGACTCATTCCCATAGATATGGGTTCTGATTTATAGACGTTTTGGGATACTAGGTTATGTTTCCAAGCTGATATTCACTTTGAAAACTGGTTCTCTTTAGGCGGAGATTGTTTTTTTCATGTTCTAGTTCTGTTGTCTCTTACACTGTACAATAAATGTTCATTCTGACACTTCAGCAGACATCCCATGAGTGTTGGCTTTCATTTGATACCATGTTTATGAATATGGTCCTTGTGGTTGTGGAGATATTCAACATTTACTGTTGGCATGTCGTGTTGAGCAGGAAACCAAAAAATTGGCCTGAAATTGCTTGTACAAGTCACAAAAAAAAAAATTCAGCTTGACAACCACCCTAATATCTTACCTATGGGTGTCTTCTAACTAAAAAAATAGGGTGACAGCTTGTACCAAAACATGTCCGCAAAAGTCTTAACGGAAGCCCTTTTCAGAATTGGCCCCCTGACTAAAATGTAGACCAGTGGTTCTCAACCTCTCCTGCAGGGACCCCCTGACAGGCCATGTTTCTGTTTTAACCCTGAAATGGCACACCTGATTCAGTTAATTAAAGGCTTAATGAGTAGTTGACTAATTGATTAATTGACTAATTCCTACTCTTCCTACTCTAATAACTACTCATTAATTGAATCAGGTGTGCCATTTCAGGGTTAAAACAGAAACATGGCCTGTCAGGGGGTCCCTGCAGGAGAGGTTGAGAACCACTGATGTAGACGGAGAGGCCCAGCCTGCCGCCATACAAATATCTTGCAAGGCAATCCCACTTGACCAGGCCCACGATGAAGCCATGCTTCTCGTGGAGTGCGCCCTGACACCCAATGGGCATTGCATGCCCTTGGTTGTGTAAGCTAGCGCTATTGCGTCCACTATCCATCTGGATAGGCTCTGTTTCGAAGCGGCTAGTCCCTTAGAACGCCCGCTGAATGAAACAAAGAGCTGCTCCATCTGTCTGAAGGCAGACGAGCGAGACACATAAGCTCTTAATGCCCTGACTGGGCAGAGGAAGCTTTCGTCCTCATTTCCTTCAGTGACCGGTAGGGCAGACAGGGAAATGACCTGTGCCCTAAACGGTGTATTGAGGGATTTAGGAACATAACCGTGCTTAGGTTTGAGTATAACCCTAGAGTCATTAGGCCCAAATTCCATGCACGTCGCGCTCACTGAGAGCGCGTGTAAGTCCCCTATGCGCTTCACTGAAGCGAGAGCCAGAAGAAACGCCGTCTTGAATGACAGGTGTTTAAGATCAATCTTCTGCAAGGGCTCAAAAGGATGACCTTTCATGGCTTCCAGTACCGTAGAAAGGTCCCATATAGGGACTGTGGGAGGTCTGGGAGGATTCAGTCTCTTAGCTCCTCTAAGGAAGCGAATGACTAAATCGTTCCTTCCTATAGACTGGCCAAGCGTTGTTTTTGAGAACACTGCTATGGCCGCCACATAGACTTTGAGCGTGGAAGGGGACCTGCCCTTATCCAGCAGCTCCTGTAGGAAGGAGAGAACCTCCGTCACTCCGCAATTCAAAGGGTGACACGCCACGAGCTGTGCACCCGCCAGAAAACACCGACCATTTGGAGGCGTAGAGACGTCGCGTAGACGGAGCTCTGGCCTGCGTGATCGTGTTTAACACTCCCTGTGGGAGGTCAGCGGGTACCCATTGATGGTCCACACGTGAAGGGACCACAGCTCTGGGTGAGGATGCCAGATCGAGCCGTTGGCTTGAGAAAGGAGATCCTTCCTCAGAGGCACTGGCCACGGGGCAGTGCTTGCTAACTGCATCACAACTGGCTCGTCCAGAGCGGCGCTACAAGCAGCACTGAACATCCTTCTTCCCTGATCCGTTCTACCACCTGGGTCAGGAGGGAGACAGGGGGAAAAGCGTAGAGAGAGGACGGCGAGGCCACATGTGGGTCAGCGCGTCCTTGCTTTTCGAGAAAAATTCTGGACAGTGAGCGTTTTCCTGAGACGCGAAAAGGTCTACTTCCGCTCTGCCGAATTTCTTCCACAGCAGCTGTACTGTCTGTGGGTGCAAAGACCATTCTCCTGTCGGAACTTGGTTCCTGGAGAGTCTGTCTGGTCCTATATTCAGGAGCCCTGGCACGTGCGCTGCTTTCAGCGAGAGCAGGTTGCTGCGAGCCCATATCAGGAGGTGTCTGGTTAGCCTGTACAGGGTCAGGGACCTGAGGCCGCCCTGGCGATTTATGTAGGATACCACCGACACGTTGTCCGAACGTACTAGGATGTGGTACCCCTTTATCAGGGGACGAAAGCGTGTGAGCGCTTTGCTCGAGGCAATTTATATGAAGGAGCTTCTCCCGTTTTGACCATTGGCCAAAGAGCGGTCTGCCCTCGAGCAGCGCTCCCCATCCTGAGGCGGATGCGTCCGTAGACACCACCATCAGTCTCGCGGAAGTCCCCAGGCTTACACCTGAATGGTACCAGTCTTTTGCCCCCCAAGGGTTCAAAGCTGCAATGCACGCTTGATTGACCTTGAGGCGAAGCCGACCGGAGGCCCACGCTCTGTGAGGCACTCTCTCTCTGAGCCAGAACTGCAGTGGGCGCATGCGCAGCAGGCCCAACTGGAGAACTGATGATGCTGAGGCCATCAGACCTAGCATCCTTTGAAATTTCTTCAGAGGGACTACAGCGCCGCAGCGAAAGGAGACAGTCATTGGAGAGAAAGGAGACAGTCATTGACAGCGAGTTCAGTTCTATTCCCAGAAAAGATATAATCTGTCTGGGGAATAGCGAACTCTTTTCCCAGTTTACTGTGAGACCGAGATTCTCGAGGTGATCGAGTAAAATGGTTCTGTGCTCCACGATCTCTGAGTGAGATTGGGCTAGAATCAGCCAGTCGTCCAAATAGTTCAGCACTCGTATGCCCCGGAGTCTGAGGGGTACGAGCACTTCCATGCACTTCGTAAATGTACGGGGTGCCAGGGACAAGCCGAAAGGCAGGACTGTGTACTGATATGCCTGGCCCTCGAAGGCGAATCTCAAAAATCGCCTGTGACGTGACGCTATCTGTATTTGAAAATACGCGTCCTTTAGATCTATTGACACAAACCAGTCCCCTCGGCGAACATGCGCGAGGATTTTTCTGGTCGTGAGCATCCTGAACTGACGTTTCATAAGCGCGCTGTTCAGTTGCCGCAGATCTAGTATGGGTCTGAGACCCCCGTCTTTCTTGGGTACCAGGAAGTATCTGCTGTAAAGCCCCCCTTCGCTTTGAGCTTGAGATAAGGGTTCTATAGCCCCTTTGCTGAGTAGTTTCAGAATTTCGGCTCGAAGTAGATGTGCTACTTTCGATTCTACCGTGGTCTCGACGCGCGCCGTGTGGCGGCGAGGGCGTCGGCGAAACTGTAGCGAATAGCCTTCTTTTATGATGTTTAGCACCCATTTAGAAACCCCGGGAAGCTTCGCCCACGCGTCTGCACGGGTAGCTAGGGGCTGGGTGCGAAGCGCGCTCTGATCGGCTCACGATACAGCGGCTTCGGTGAGCTGTGACATAAGCGTCGCGCTCATGACATCTGAGGCAGGGGGCGCGCTGATAACAGCGGGCAGAATGCCCGTGCTCGACTCCTCTGTGGTGGTTAACCGAGAGGGGGAGGGCTGGGCGAGTTCCATTGGAACTGTCATGTCTGTGTGTGGACGTGGGCGCAGGGCAGCGGGCACATTTACCACCTTTATAGCATCGCTCACCCGAGCAGAGCGCCTGCATACTGGTTTCGTTTTTACAGAAACCGTGAGACATGTAGGAAGTAGCGTTTGTGGGCACTGGGTCGTGGGCACGTTTGCTGCGTTTAGAGCGCAATCGATCTGAGTCGATTTTATGTGTGCGAGCCCTGTGTGAGGGGCTGTGCTTGTGTGTAGGAATGGGCACTGAGTAGTGGGCATTTTTTCTACACGTGAAACACCATCGGCCGTGGCCGGGACACCAGAAAATACACTCTTTAAGGGATTTATCTGGGTAGCCATAAAAACGGCTTTTGTGTGCAGGCAAGCGGGCAATGGAACCGGCTTGTTGGCTGCTAAATACGCTGGACCAGTCACATTTCTTGGAACTGGACGAGCGGCAAGCTTTGGTGGAAGTCCGGCCGCAGCGGGACTTGGACACCGTCGCTTTCCTAGGCGTGCTAGGACGACTTCGGGGCCTCTGGCTTCAACGCAATCTTTGGCCGCGGGCCACGCGATGCGGGGCGGCAGCTGGAAGAGCGAGAGCGCGGTCTCGAGCTCTGGGTCTGGCGGCGTTGTGAAGAGGAGGCGGTGGGCGGAGGCTTAGGCTGTGAGCTCTGAGCAGACGGTTTCGCACGGCCTGCTGCAGAGCTGGAGCGCTTCGGGAGGAAGTGCTTCATGGCCTGAGTCACTTTCTGTACCTCAGCGAACCTGTCGGTGAAGTCTTTGACCGAGGTTCCGAAGAGGCCGGCAGGGGAAAGCGGCGTGTCGAGGAACGCGGTGCGCTCCGACTCAGAGAGCGTCCGAGAGCGTTAGCCAGGGGTGTCTCTCAGACACGGTGAGCGAGGCCATGCTCCGTCCTATGGCCTGTGCCGCAGACTTGGTAGCGCGGAGAGCGAGGTCTGTAGCGCTCCTCAGGTCTGGCATGCAGATTGCGTCAGGTCCTTTCTCGTCCAGCTTGCGGAGGAGATCAGCCTGGTAAATCTGGAGCGTGGCCATGGTGTGCAACGCTGACGCGGCCTGCCCGGCGGCGGAGAAAGCGCGGCGGAGCAGGGATGACGTCGTGTGGCAGGCTTTTGAGGGCAGCGCCATCTTAGCACGCCGTCCAGCGGAGGGCGGGCATAAGTGCGCTGCAATAGCCTCTTCGACCGGCGGCAGGGAGTGGTATCCTCTGTTCTTGGCGTCGTCGACAGCGGAGAACGCCAGAGAAACAGAAGATCGTGTCCTGGCCGAAAAAGGGGAGCTCCAAGACTTAGCGACTTCTTCGTGAAGCTCAGGATGCAGGCGAAGTGCGCTCCCCGGGCAGGAAGTAGCCGTCCAGCCGGTTGTGAGCAGGCTGCTCAGGCGTAATCTAATCGAGGCCGAGGCTCGCCGTGGCCTGAGTGAGTACGCGTATGAGCTCCGCCTCAATGCTCGCTCTCTTTCCCGTCGAAGCACGGGCAGGGGGCGCGAGATCCTCAGAGCTCGCCCAGCCTTCACTGCCTGATGCCAGGAGAGAGCAGGAATCCCCTTCTCGCAGCATCGCGTCAATCTCATCCGCGTAGTCGACAGAAGCGGCGGCAGACCGCGGCCGTTGTCCATCAGGAAGCGAAACTGATGAAGCCGGTGAAGCAGGCGGGCGCACCGGCGAGCTTTGGCAGCTGGGAGAAGGTTCCGGGATTCGTTGAGCGCGGCGCTTTTTACGGCGCGGCACTACAGCAGTTGTGGGCGCAGTCTCGCTGAAGAATGCCAAGCGAGTCCTCAGAGTCGCTATGGGCAACAGCTCGCAGTGAGGGCAGCCGCCGTCAGCGAGCGCGAGAGCTGCGTGTTCTTCACCCAGGCAGGAAATCACGTGGCGGTCCCCGTCGCTGAGTGTGGCTCTGCACGAGCCGCAGGAAGGCATCTTTAAAAAGACGCGAGCTCTTTTAGTCAGTGTGTGTCGCGCCGGCGAACACACACACAGTGCAGAGAAAAAGGATATAGGTGCCGGATAGCGCAGCAGGAAGGCGATGAAGGCGGCGCGGCCAGCAGCTTCTCGACTCGTCCCGCTGAGATGCTTCTTCAAACAGCGCGGCTTCTTCTCGGATCCAGCGATGTGAGTTGCTTCGCTGAAGGATAAAAAATCAGAGATATGAGCCTGCAAGCGATATTTATAGACCTAAGCCACGCCCGTTTCGGCAGGACGTGACGCAGAGGGCGCGAAGCGCCCTCATTGGGTATGACGTCACTCTAGGTCTCGCTCGATAGGCTCAAGCAGTTGCCAGCAGACCAGCCAATAGGCGCGCGAGCTGTCTCGCCTATGCCTGTATGCTGCAGCAACGCGTTTTACATTAATACAAAATTAAAGGATAATTTTTTGGCTTCAGTATTCTCGTGGAAAAGGATTTTCCCCTAGCATATTCTACGCAGTACGAGAGAATCTCTCGTAAGAGAACCAACATATGCTCCAGATGATGATGGATATTTTTCCCGTATGGCTCGCACAACACATGACGGCAGAACTTTTCTGTTGTGTCTTCCTAGTTTTTGACCTTTCAGTATCCACTCTAGAACAACCCGGTAAGCCACCAGTCTGCACTGACTGTAAACATAAAACTGATCAGAATCAGAAATAGCTTGATTGCCAATAGCATAGTAAAAAGATGCATAATAAATAACTAGGCTGCATGTGTAATAACTCTACAATAGAAACAAACCTACTTACTCCATAGATAGCGTGCCACCCGGTCCTTCTGGCCTCGGACGTCCCTTCCAGTTCACTTTTGGCAAATAAAAAAACACTTCTAAAACACTGCGACTTAGCAGGGGCGGAAAACCGGGATCCTCTGTTATACAGCGACATACACTTGTCGTCCCATTGTCTGCGCTATCCAAACTTTCGAGCTGTGGCATGACAATGTCCCAATCGATGCAGCACACGCTCTCCTGTTCAATAGGCATCGCTTGGCACTGATTACATTTACACCACCAGCTGTCCAATGCTCTCTGTCTTTCAGAACCTTGAGACTGCGGTTATGATGCAGCCTCTTCCATCTCTTGTAGTTCAGTGTCTGTGTATTCTGGTTCGAATAAGTATGGTTGGTTAAAAAAATTCAAGTCTTCATCTTCATCTACATCGAAATCTGCGGACATATTGACGAATACAGTTTTACATACAGCGCGCGTCTTCCTCTGCTTATAAACAGACCGTTTTGCGCTTCCGGCAATGTCAGGACGTCATCTTGTACAGTAGATGGCGGTAATACTTCCAAGGAGTGAGCAGCCAGTGACAAGTAGTAGTAGAAGAAGAACGCCGTAATCTGAGTTCTCACGCATGCGTCGTGGCGCTCCCGTGAACTCTCGTCAGAGGCCCACATTGAAGAACACTAATAGTTGGATAAAGTCGTTATTTTTGTTGTTTTTCCGCACAAAAAGTATTGTCGTCGCATGATAAACTTAATGTAGAGCCACTGTAGTCACATGGACTATTTTAACGATGTTTTTAATAACTATTATGGGCCGGCGAGTTTGGGTCCCTCTGAAAGCCTATGGAGGAGTGAGACATCTGTCAGATTTCATCAAAAATATCTTAATTTGTGATCCGAAGATGAACGAAAGACTTACATGGTTGGAACAACATGAGGGTAAGTAATTACTGACAGAATTTTCATTTTTGGGTGAACTAACCCTTTAAGAAGAGGATCTGTGACCTCTGGAAGGTAGCTTAGTCGGTATAGGGTCTAACATACATGTCGATTTAGATGATTTAACGAGTTTAGTAAATTCATCCTCTCCTATAGCAACGAATTAATCTAATTTTTCTTCGAGGAGACTACAATGCACTCCCTGATGCGATACTGTAGTAGACGGTTGCATAGTTATAATTTTGTCCCTGATATTATCAATCTTGTTAGTAAAGAAGTTCATAAAGTCATTACTGCTGTGCTGCTTGGAAACTTCTGGGGTTGAGGATTTATTTTTCATTAGTTTAGCCACTGTTTCAAATAAATACCTAGGATTATGTTTATTTTCTTCTAATAGGGTTGAAAAATAAGCAGATCTAGCAGCTTTTAAGGCCTCTCTGTATGCAATCGAGCTCTCTTTCCATGAAATGCGAAATACCTCTACTTTTGTTTTCTTCCAGTTGCGCTCCATTTTTCTGGCTGCTCTCTTAAGGGCCTGAGTGTGCTCGTTGTACCATGGCGTTGGACTGTTTTCTTTAATCTTCTTTAAGTGCAACGGAGCAACTGTGTCTAAAGTGCTGGAAAAGAGAGAGTTAAAAGTTTCTGTCGCAATATCTAGTTCTTCTAAGCTATCTGGGATGCTGAGATGATGAAACTGATTAGGAAGATTATTGATAAAGCAATCTAGTGGCAGAAGTGATTGGTCTAACATATTTGTAACATGGAGTCGGCTTTGCAGCCTTGGCTAAATGAAGTTTACACAAGACTAGATAATGATCTGATTACACTTGTCACTTCATTTGTATCTTCACCCAAGTCTCGGAGCAGTACGTTACGCTGATGCATAAAATTGTCATGCAAAAATGAGAAAGTTTGTGTTGAAAAACAGCACCTCTGTGTTGGTGAATTTGCATGTAATTTCCTTGGGGTAGGAGTGGACCTTATATGTGTTTGAACTATATGGAGCAGATAGTTTTCAAACCCAATGAAATCAGAAACATATCAAATTAAATTAAAAATTAAATGCCTATAAGCAAAAAGCCCTTTTTGGCTGGTTTTGCTGTGTTGTGGTGACATTAACCTGCATCTAAATAGTGTGAAAAGTGTTTTACAGTTTTCTTCAATCGATTTGACACACTTCTCCAAACTCGGATCACTGCTCTCAAAACAATCAACACGGTGATCTGAACATTTGTATTTTTCATTCATTTCATACAAATTACAAATCATATGCATAATTTTCTCAAAGCATTGCGTACAAAATTCTCAAAAGTGTCCACACAGCCAAACAAACTTTTTATATATCAGGGGGGGGAAAATCAGCTCTTTTTATTGATTTTACAAAAATCCATCCCATCTGAGGTCTTGGAGTCTTTAGGTGCGTCATTACAAATTACTGATTATGCAAGTAATTAAAAGCAAGAGATAAGAAAAAAATACAACCAGACAAAGGCTTAAAAAAAACCCCGGAAGGTTATGTGTTATGTTAATTGTTTTGACAGCGGTGTCCTGAGTTTGGAGAAATTTGAAATCGATTGAGAATAACAGTAAGACAAGAGAGTTCATTTTGTAATAGTCCACATGATCAAACCTGCCCAAATAGTTGAAGAAACACAAACTCAAAAAATAGTGCATAATAATGTGATGCCACTCCCTTATTCAGTTACGGTTAGAATTCTCTTTAAATGGGAGTGTTTTTTAAAATAATTATAATCTGGAAATAACAGGATTCAAAACAACTTACAGTATCAGTGTTGTTCGTTAACTATAATTATTGTTCTCATTTAAAGAGAATTCTAACCGTAACTGAAGAAGGGAGGGGCATCACATTATTATGCACCATTTTCATTACTTGAAATAAATATATTAAACTTGATCTGAAATGAAATAAAATATAAAACCTTAAACTTTTATTTTACTTCAAGTTTTATTGCAGCTATAGATAAAGGCAATGTTTCACATTTTCCTCTAGTTTGACTTGATGTACTAAAACTAAAACTGAAAAAAAGTAATGAAAGAGATACTATAACTAATAAAAATGATAAAACACAACACAATAACTAAAAAGAAAAGTAAAATGGAAAAAAATTCTAAATGTTACTAAATATTATTGTCACAATGATACAAAAATGTGTGTAACACATTAAAGTCTATAAATGTTTGTTTAAAATGTGTTTATCGATAACACTTTACAATAAGGTCAATTAATGTTGGTTAATGTACAGTTTTTTTACAATCGCTATAGGACACATTTCTCAATACTTAGGTCATTTATTCAGAACTCTTCACCAGGCCCGCGCGGGGCCGTCCACTTTGACAGCTGGCCCGTCCAATCAGAAATTCACAAAAAAACAAACAAACAAAAAAAACTCGTATTGAGAACAAGATTGATTTGGAGGACCAGTCTGTGGATCATTATGGAAAAACTGCTTGAATGGAGCGGAGATGAACTCCGAACCAACAACCTCCACTGATGCTAACCAGCAAGCAGATCTGCCTATGCACACTCCCTTGGCTAATCGACGATCACTGCCACCCTTGATTACACCGTCAGCTCTGGGGGAACCTGCTACCCAACCTCATCTACAGGCATTCCCGAGTACCATAAACGATGGGAAATATCGAACGCCAAGTGGTATGAAAGGTTCACCTGTATTGAATATTGCCAGTCGAAAGACTTGATTTTTTGTAAAGCCTGTAGGCATTTTCCTGAACAGCACATTGAGGCGACTTTTACTAAAGAGGCTTTCAAATATTGGAAACGTATTAGGCAGGCTACGTGAGTCGTTTTGGACAAAAGCCCAGCTAAATGCATAAATATTAATCCCATGGCTCCACATAGTACCTTACAGGTCAACGTTTTTACAAAAACTATAGTGGCTTTCTTGTCTAATTAAGCTATAGGCCTACGAGGTATCCACACGGGTCGTTGTTGTTTTGGAGCTGTTCAGCTGATGTGTTTTCCCACTGTCAGTCCGTCAGTAGCAGAGCCCAGTGTGAGTCCCGGAGAGCCAGGCATCATGATGGAGGGGCATCGGTGAAGAGGAAAACCCTGATAAAGGAGGGCAAGAAGCCTAAGGTCAACACACATTACACTGGGATGATACTTTAAAACACTAATAATAATAATATGTTTCATTTATATAGTGCCTCTCCCAAGCTCAAGGATGCTTTACAATAACAGCAAAGAACAAACAGTCAGTTCATACATATGGACAATAGACATTTGTCCAGTCCAAGACATGAGCGATTGCAGTTGCATATCAAATTCCAGTGGAATACAGAAACAACACTATTTACAGACAGCATAGAAAGTGGGCAGTTGAAGCAAAAGACCAATGGTACATAAGGAAACATTACGACTGTAATACAGAGTTCTGGAAAATGTTTAAGAAAAACATGTCTCTGTAACTTTTTTTTGTTCAACAATAAGCGAGTTCTTCATAAAACCATCTTCCAAACTCTAATCCCTGATTCCCAGGGAATTCATGATCTAATCAAATGTGTACCTTGAATATTAATAATGCATTAGTATTGTAATATTAATGTTTTTTGTTTGTTTGTTTCTTTAGGAATGACGCGTACAGAGACACAAAAGACACTTTGAGAGAATAATTAAAGATGTGTCAGGCCACTTGGGTTGATTCAACAGTATCAAATTCCTAACTTATCTTTGTAGACAACCAAGAACTTTTGTTGGCAAGAAACTGATAGAACAACATAAAACAGTCTGAAGTGATTAAAAACTCACAAACACCAAGTGGAGATACTGAAAAAATAATATATATATATATATATATATATATATATATATATATATATATATATATATATATATATATATATATACAAACTTAAAGTTAATATTTTATGTAGTAAGTAATCAATGTACTAGTGGTATACTATTTCAATACTGCTTGAAACTATAAGACTGCTAGAGGGCGCTAAATTTTAAAACGTCACTTTCGGTCGTAATACTCTGCATGTACAAACGACATATGTGCTCGTTTTTCGGAGGAAGACAGTCTCTACACAGCTTACATATCACACTTTATAAATTCCCTTCATTCTCTTCTTCAAATGCACGGTACAGGAGATTGCACCTGCTGTTTATGAGACTGTCACATATTAAAGCCGTTGAATTGAGTTAAATATTGTAATTTAAAGTCACATGTAAATTAAAATGCAACGACTTTTTTACTTGTTATCTATTAGTAAAAAATATGTTTATATCTGGGATTAGTGATAAGTCACCCTCTCTAAAAGGTTGGCATAAAATTATGTTTTTTTTCCTGTAATTTTTTGTTGGTTCAATTGTATTTTTCATATATATATCACCGTCATAATGATGTGCGGGAAACACACTCTGAACCTTATAGCTCCATTTCATTTCATTGTCTTCACTTCATTTTGTAGAAATTGTTCACACACACACATATGTTGTTAAATAATCAATGTAAAAATGAAACAAACTGGCACAGTATTATCAGTGTGAATCATTGACGGTGACGAACGCAGCATTCATATAGCAGTCTTATAGTTTCAAGCAGTATTGAAATAGTATACCACTAGTACATTGATATTATTTAATTCATAAAGTATATTTAAAATATTAACTTTAAGTTTGTATATATATATATATATATATATATATATATATATATATATATATATATATATATATTATTTTCAGTATCTCCACTTGGTTTTTGTGAGTTTTTAATCACTTCAGACTGTTTTATGTTGTTCTATCAGTTTCTTGCCAACAAAAGTTCTTGGTTGTCTACAAAGATAAGTTAGGAATTTGATACTGTTGAATCAATCCAAGTGGCCTGACACATCTTTAATTATTCTCTCAAAGTGTCTTTTGTGTCTCTGTACGCGTCATTCCTAAAGAAACAAACAAACAAAAAACATTAATATTACAATACTAATGCATTATTAATATTCAAGGTACACATTTGATTAGATCATGAATTCCCTGGGAATCAGGGATTAGAGTTTGGAAGATGGTTTTATGAAGAACTCGCTTATTGTTGAACAAAAAAAAGTTACAGAGACATGTTTTTCTTAAACATTTTCCAGAACTCTGTATTACAGTCGTAATGTTTCCTTATGTACCATTGGTCTTTTGCTTCAACTGCCCACTTTCTATGCTGTCTGTAAATAGTGTTGTTTCTGTATTCCACTGGAATTTGATATGCAACTGCAATCGCTCATGTCTTGGACTGGACAAATGTCTATTGTCCATATGTATGAACTGACTGTTTGTTCTTTGCTGTTATTGTAAAGCATCCTTGAGCTTGGGAGAGGCACTATATAAATGAAACATATTATTATTATTAGTGTTTTAAAGTATCATCCCAGTGTAATGTGTGTTGACCTTAGGCTTCTTGCCCTCCTTCATCAGGGTTTTCCTCTTCACCGATGCCCCTCCATCATGATGCCTGGCTCTCCGGGACTCACACTGGGCTCTGCTACTGACGGACTGACAGTGGGAAAACACATCAGCTGAACACCTCCAAAACAACAACGACCCGTGTGTGTGTGTGTGTGTGTGTGTGTGTGTGTGTGTGTGTGTGTGTGTGTGTGTGAGAGAGAGAGAGAGCCTGGAGTGTTCAGTGCACATATGGTTATAGTTGCTCCATGTAATGAGCCCTAAGAGAACAGAAGTTCTACCAGAAAGACTCAGGAGATATAATGATGTAACAAAGCATTCATTTATTGACAGCCCAGCAAGCAATTATTTATAAAGTTCTTTGGCGTAGGCCCGACATAGTTCATAATCCGAAGCTAGCGGATCTGCATTTCCTGCCTGAAGACGAAGGCAGGGGCGTAGCCGACCCCTAAAAATAGGTGGATTATGGATCCACCGGGACTGGGCCAGCCCAACCCCCAAAAAAATGGTAACCGAAGGTATACCCACCGGTCGTGAATCCTGTGGTTCCTGAAAAATAGGAAAGGGAGTTACCATAAAATAGCATGATGGACGTTGGATGTGGATACCTCGTAGGCCTATAGCTTATTAGACAAGAAAGCCTCTATAGTTTTTGTAAAAACGTTGACCTGTAAGGTACTATGTGGAGCCATGGGATTAATATTTTTATTTGATTTGATTTTTTATGCATTTAGCTGGGCTTTTGTCCAAAACGACTCACGTAGAATTCGATGTACTTTTTACATGAAAACCAGTTCTACTCCTAAGGACACGCAGAGACAAGGCCACATTGGACTGCAAACACTGGCCACAAGTGGACTAGACTAGACGAAACACGTAAAACAAAGGCCAGCCAGCCCTTTTTTAACGCTGTGTTTCCCGGTGCCCTCTCAGGGGTATCTCCATTTAGGCACACTGCATGACAACATCCAGCACGACTTTGACGTGCTGTCGATACGTTCAATGAACGAAATGGAATCTCCGTGCATCTGATTTAATACAGTACCGCTGCCTTGGTGCGCATGACTTTGTTTGTAGGAGAGTCATTTTACAAGTGCAGAAGCATGCACCTTGCTAGCTTGATGCTTCTCACAGACCTGCCCAATACGTTTGGACCCATAATACACTAAAACACAACATAAATTCACAAAATACATCAATTTTATTAGCTTGATGTAATCCAAATCTTTAGAATCCATACGTTGTTTGCAAGAAACAGATCCAAATTCAGCCCTTTATCCAGTGATCTTTATCTCCACTAGCCTCTCAGCAGAGACCGTAAACGTCAATCCCGCGCTAAAAAAAAATTGCGCCCGAAGCGTTACGACATGTTTTACGGCAGTGATATGAAACGCTCATTGGCTCTTGCATGCTTCATCACAGATTGCGACATGCCGTGTTTAAATTGGTGTACTAGATTTGAACTGGAGAAGCGCGCGCGCCTTCACAGAGCGAACAACGAATCGAAACCGGATTAACATTTTCATGGATTAATAACTTAAATTCTGCTCTGTAACGTTACCCCATACAAAACTATTATATACTGCCAGAGAGGACTGCGACACATCGTCATATGAACGACTTTTGGTACCGGTTTTGACATTTTCTCAATAAATAAATGATTGTGATTATAACGTTACGTGTCTGTCTGTTGTTTTTCTTTATAATTGTAACTTTAGCCTACGTAGTTTTAAGAAATTGTTAGGTTTAGGGGTAGGATTAGTGGCTCAAACTATATTTTAATGCTATATTGTTAATAAAACTGTCATTTCCCTACACATATCTGTCCATTACTTTTTATCCTTTTAATATTGTCTATAAAATGGGTATGTTTAGGTGTGGGAGTAGGGTTAAGGGATCTTACTGTTTCTGTATTTAATAAGCAGACAGGAGCTGAGTCCATATGCGTCTTTATTTAGCATACGCCATAACACAACTGCCCGCAAACCGGGACCAACAACGTCACAACAGGATACAAACCCATATATGGTATTTCCCTGTAACATCTCCCTTTCTTTACAGTGTTGCCACACTTCCCTTAGAACCCCTCCATTTATTAACAAACCCAACCCCGAATATGAACTCAAAGTTTACTAGAACAACTTATGCTGTGTATTTCAAAACTGAACTGCATTAGTGATGCGTTAGGAAAATTCACAAGTCCAGTCTCTGTGGTGGACGTGACTGACGGCCGCTGCGCGTAATGATCTGGGTTTCACGCTGGGTAGGTCTGTTAGGCACTGACAGCCTCCGTTCTTGAACTTGCTCTGGCACACATTCTGTGCTGTCCGATGTGTCGCCCTCTCTGATTGCTGTTTCAATGTCGCTGTCCACCGAGCCCTGACTGCTCTCCTTCATCCCTGGCTCTTGGTGGTTAAACTGGGCGGAGCGCTCAGCCCTACGCAAATCCACACGGTTGCGCCTGTATAATGTGCCATCCACATCCACTACGTAAGACCGCGGATTCACTTTCCCCAGACACTGGCCTCTCCGCCACCGTCCCGTGCGATCTCCCGGCAGTGGTTTCATTCTGATGTGTTCACCGACATTAAGCTCTGGGAGGTCTCTCGCTCTCGCATCGTAATGGAATTTTGCCATCCGCCGTTTCCACCTGAGTTTCTCCGGAACTCCTTCAACCACCTTGGAGTAAAGCAAGCTGTTTGTCATGGGAAGTCCCGTCCTAAGTCTGCGGGACATGAGTCGCTGTGCCGGACTGCTGTCCAATCCCTCCGTGGGCGTGTTTCGCCAGTGTAGCACTGCTAACCATGGATCTGTTCCGTCGAGTTTGGCCCTCTTACAGAGTGATTTAACAATCTTCACTGCAGATTCGGCCTTTCCGTTAGATTTTGGGTGCTGGGGTGAAGATGTAACATGTATGAACCCCCACTGGGCAGCAAATTTTCTGAACTGTTCACAAGCAAATTGCGGCCCGTTGTCAGTGATCACTTGATCTGGCTGGCCGTAACGCGCAAACTGCACTTTGCAGCGTGTAATGACTGTGTCCGCCGTCAGATCTGGCAACTGATCAATTTCCCAGTAATCTGAGTAGTGGTCCACTATGATCAGAAATTCTCTGCCACCGTACGCATACAAGTCCATACTAACCATTTGCCAGGGACGCACAGGGATTTCGTGGGACATCATCATTTCCTTTTGCTGATTGTGCGCATACTCGTTACACGCAGGACAGTTAGCCACGTAATCATTTATCTCTCCTCTCATGTTGGGCCAGAACAGCGTTTCCCTCGCCTGTCTGTAACAGGCTTCTCCTCCAATATGCGTGGCGTGAATGCGATTGAGCATTGCTGCTCTCAATGCCTTTGGTATAATGGCACACTGACCTCTATAAAGCACACCATTCTGAATGTTCAGTTCATCTCTGAATGGCCAATACTCGCGCACCGAGAGTGACACGTTTTCTTTACGCTCAGGCCAGCCAGCTAACACGATCTTTGCCAGCTCCTGCAATGCGTTGTCCGCTCTGGTCTCAGTTACGATTTGGCGGAGACTGACGTCTGTCACGTTGAGGTGTAGGGCTTGGTCTATGAATGAGAGCACGCCCTCGGCGCTGTCCATGGTACTCACAGTATGTTGTTGTGGTCCGGGGTCGTTGGACGCATGTTTGTCGAGCGCTGCCCTGCTCAGCGTATCACTTATAAACATCTCTGGACCAGGTTTGTACACGACATTGAGGTTGTAGTTTTGAAGCTGTAACAACATACTTTGGAGGCGTTTGGGAGCACTCAAAAGTGGCTTCTTGAAGATTGTCACGAGGGGTTTATGGTCGGTTTCAGCAGTTATTGTCTCTCTGCCGTACAGGTAGTGATGGAACCTCTGACATGCGAACACGATACTCAAGCATTCCTTTTCAATTTGGGCATAATTTTGTTCAGTTCTCGTAAGCGCCCGAGAGGCGAAAGCCACAGGTTGTCCTTGCTGCAACAGACAGCAGCCCAAACCGTTCTTGCTGGCGTCGCTTTGTATTGTCACCGGCTTGTTTATGTCGTAATATTTCAAAACGGGCGTGTTCGTAACCATACGTTTTATTTCTTGAACCGCCTCGTCGTGTTTAGGGAGCCAATGCCACGCTACCTCTTTGTCCAGAAGCCTGCGAAGCGGCTCGCATACCTCTGAGAGCCGTGGGAGAAACCTGGCCAGATACGTTACGAATCCAATGAAACGCTGAACTGCTTTTACGTCCTGTGGTGTCTTCATTGCCAGGACTGCTTTCGTCTTTTCTGGGTCAATTCGTAATCCTTCCGCTGATAGTATGTGCCCATGAAAATGTACCGCTTTGAGTTTGAATTGCACCTTTTTTTCGCTCAGCCGGAGTTTCACAGCTCTGCATTGCTCCATCAGAGCGCGGAGATTTCTGTCGTGATCTAACTCGGCCTCTGCGTCCGAGTCACCGCAGCCGACAACCAGTATGTCGTCCGCTATGGGCTCTATGCCTCGGAGTCCCATCAACAGCTCGTGTTGTTTACGCTGATAGATTTCTAGTGCTATGGAGACGCCGAAGGGCAGTTTACACCATCTCATCCGCCCCCACGGTGTCCAGAAAGTTGTCATTAAGCTGCTTTCATTATCCAGTTTGCAGTGTAGAAATGCATCTCGAACGTCCACCAGCGTAAACAGACGTGCTTTGGGTAGCTTATACAGAACGTCTTCCAGTGTTGGCATATGGTAGTGCGATCTTTGCAGTGCTTGATTAAGGTGTTTTGGGTCTATGCATATTCTTACTTTGTCTGGCTTGGCTATGACTACCATGTTGCTGATCCATGGTGTGGGTTCCGTGACATTTGTGATGTGTCCGTCTCTCATGTATTTATCCAGCTGTTCTTTAACTCTGGCTTTCAAGGCCACTGGCACGTTCCGTGGTGCGCATTGCACAGGCGACACGCTGCTGTTGAGCACAAAGCGGACCTCTCCTGGGACTGACTCGACTGGGTTGTTAAACACATCTTTGAAATTGTTAGTTAACTGTTGCTTTGTGAGAGGCATGTCGGAGTATGCAATCAGTCTATGAAGCTCTTCTGGGATGGTAAATTTCATGAGTCCCAGCCGCTCACATGTGTCACCCGAGAGTAACGGCTCTTGATCGGCTTCAACCACTTCAAAAACTAGCTTGTGTTTGGTGCTCTTTATAGTGCATTCTGTGTGAAATCGCCCCAGGGAAAGCATTGTGGCACCAGAATACAATTTGAGTCTTGTTGTGCTCGGATGCAGGGGGCTTTCTGGATCCAGTTTCTCTTTGGTTATCCGGCTCATAACGTTACAAGTTGCTCCTGTATCTAGCTGACAGGCCTGCTTTCTTTTATTAAGTGTCAGGTTAACAAACCATCTTGGACCTGGGGACTTTACTGTGTCAATGCATTCCTCAGCCGCAAACAGTCGACCCTCGCTGTAGGGCCCTTGCTCATCCTGACCATCATCCATCAATACATTCACTCTGTCTGACCTGTCGGCTCTCTGACGGGCTCTACAAACCTTAGCGAAATGATTCAATACACCACATGATCGACAAGTCTTTCCATATGCGGGACACTGATCTCTGCCTTTCTTGTGACCACCCCCACAATACTTGCAGTTCCCGGTTCTGAGCATTTGCTCCTTACTCACTTCACCGTCCCTACGTTTCAGCCTTTGTGCTTGTGCAATATTCACAGTGTCATTGACTGTGTTGTCCATAGCTTTTACGCGTTGTTCCGTCGCTTCTGCCAGTCGGCATATTTCGACAGACTGTGACAAAGTCAGCTGACGTTCACGCAACAAGCGCCGCCTGGTGTTTTCATTGTCAATGCCCAGGACAAGTCTATCACGAATCATTTCGTCTTTGAGCTCGCTCCCTGTATTCACAGGTTGATGCTCGTTCCCGCAGCCTCGTGAGAAAACTGTCTATAGGCTCGTCCACCTCCTGCTTGCAACAACCGAACATGTACCTTTCGTAGATCACATTTTTCGCAGGCTTGAAGTAGTCCCCCAACGCATCCAGTATGGCTTTCGGGTCCTTCGTTTGTTCCTCGCTCAACACAATGTTATGACTGTAGATATGCCGACATTCATTACCCATTAATCGCCGCAGTGCGGCCGCTCTCACCTCTTTGGGCTTTTCGAAAAGCCCAGTAGCTAGTTCATAGTCCTCGAATTCCGCCCTGAAATTGTCCCAATTTTTGGATATGTCCCCTGACATCCGCATGCCCTCAGGGGCAGGAATACTGTTTAAAGCCATGTTCAGGATCGAGTGTGTACTTCTGACACCATGTTTCTGTATTTAATAAGCAGACAGGAGCTGAGTCCATATGCGTCTTTATTTAGCATACGCCATAACACAACTGCCCGCAAACCGGGACCAACAACGTCACAACAGGATACAAACCCATATATGGTATTTCCCTGTAACACTTACATTTATCTATAAAATGGTAAAAGGGAAATTATACAGATATCTTTATGATATGAAAAATTCGTAAATTGTTTACGTTTTTTAGCTGTAAAAACGTAATAATGTTACGTTTAAATGTTGCAGATACGTCCATATTATACGTTTCAGCATCTATCCAAACGTACAAAAAAGTACGTTTTCTATCTTTGAAAATTACGTATTAATACCTACGTATTAACAATGAGACCAGGCTGCATTTTAAACAAACATTTACAGACTTTAATGTGTTACACACATTTTTGTATCATTGTGACAATAATTTTTAGTAACATTTAGAATTTTTTTCCATTTTACTTTTCTTTTTAGTTATTGTGTTGTGTTTTATCATTTTTATTAGTTATAGTATGTCTTTCATTTATTTTTATTTCAGTTTTAGTTTTAGTACATCAAGTCAAACTAGAGGAAAATGTGAAACATTGCCTTTATCTATAGCTGCAATAAAACTTTAAGTAAAATAAAAGTTTAAGGTTTTATATTTTATTTCATTTCAGATCAAGGTTAATATATTTATTTCAAGTAATGAAAATGGTGCATAATAATGTGATGCCCCTCCCTTCTTCAGTTACGGTTAGAATTCTCTTTAAATGAGAACAATAATTATAGTTAACGAACAACACTGATACTGTAAGTTGTTTTGAATCCTGTTATTTCCAGATTATAATTATTTTAAAAAACACTCCCATTTAAAGAGAATTTTAACCGTAACTGAATAAGGGAGTGGCATCACATTATTATGCACTATTTTTTAGGCTATAGTGAATGTGTTTCTTCAACTATTTGGGCAGGTTTGATCATGTGGATTATTACAAAATGAACTCTCTTGTCTTACTGTTATTCTCAATCGATTTCAAATTTCTCCAAACTCAGGACACCGCTGTCAAAACAATTAACATAACACATAACCTTCCGGGTTTTTTTTAAGCCTTTGTCTAATTGACAGGTTTTATTTATTTCTTATCTCTTGCTTTTAATTACTTGCATAATCAGTAATTTGTAATGACGCACCTAAAGACTCCAAGACCTCAGATGGGATGGATTTTTGTAAAATCAATAAAAAGAGCTGATTTTCCCCCCCTGATATATAAAAAGTTTGTTTGGCTGTGTGGACACTTTTGAGAATTTTCTACGCTTTGAGAAAATTATGCATATGATTTGTAATTTGTATGAAATGAATGAAAATTACAAATGTTCAGATAACCATGTTGATTTTTTGAGAGCAGTGATCCGAGTTTGGAGAAGTGTGTCAAATCGATTGAAGAAAACTGTAAAACACTTTTCACACTATTTAGATGCAGGGTAATGTCACCACAACACAGCAAAACCAGCCAAAAAGGGCTTTTTGCTTATAGGTATTTCATTTTTAATTTAATTTGATATGTTTCTGATTTCATTGGGTTTGAAAACTATCTGCTCCATATAGTTCAAACACATTAGCTTTTACACTTCTATGCATTTAGACATGGTATACACAGTACAGTAACCCTACGGTCCACACCCACCTCAAGGAAATTACATGGAAAACTTTTTCTGTTCTCTGGAGTTCAGGTTTATCACCTCCACCTCCCACGATGATATCTAGACCTTCAGAGTCCTATAAAAGAGGCTCTTCTGTCTGATCTGAGTGTCGACTGCTACTGTGCTGATATTGCTGAAGCATCACGATTTTACAAGACTATACAAGAACAGTGAGTATATGTTTTAAAGTTAGTTTTTAGTTTAAAGTTACCAACTTGCATTTAAAAAAAAAAAAACTGTGGCATAATAATCGATATTTGAGGTATGACTAATTTTTATCAAAAGAACTGTCAAGATTTTCCAAAGATGTTCCCTATTAGTTTTGGAATTATAGATTTTAACTTTAATGTTTGACTCTGTTGTTTTATAGATGAGTGCATCAAAACCCCAGGAAAGGTAATTCTGCTCAGACTCGTATGATTAAATCTTTGCACTTCATTATGCAGTATATAAGTACCGTATTGCATCACAATTAACGGCTTAAAACTGGATAATTCTGACAATAACTTTTCTAAAATGTATGAAATGGCTGTATAAATTCATCACTGGTCTGTCTGTCACTGCAGTGAAGTGAGAATCGAACACTCTCTCAATAAGAATGAGAAGGAGTTTGTCACCAGAAGGAGAAATGATGTTCTACAAAGCCTGAAGAAACTTAAGATAACCTGCAGTGAGGTAATATTATACTTTGTTTATCTGCCTGGATATTTATAAATGGTGTTTTAGCTGATGAACATCAATTGTTTGCTAAATCAATCTGTGTTTCAGAACAAAGTGCCAAACATTGCATTACTGGGATCTGGAGGAGGAGAAAGAGCCATGGTGGGTTTGCTGGGATCCCTGGATCAACTCCAGAAAACAGGTCTTCTGGATTGTGTGCTTTATCTGAGCGGAATCTCTGGATCCACCTGGTACACACGCACACACACACACACACACACACACACACACACACACACACACACACACACACACACACACACACACACACATACACACACACACACACGGGTTGAATGTCATAAATGAGAGCATATGTTGTTCCTCTGAAGGTGCATGGCCTCCTTATATCAGGAGCCAGACTGGTCCACCAAACTAGAGACTGTGAAAGACAAGATTGTCCGGAGACTCAGCGGTCCTGCAGTCAGCTGGAAAGAGGCTTATGCCAAACTGAAGAAATATTACCATGAGAAAGACATATTCAGCTTGACTGACGTCTGGGCAGTGATGTTCGTTACGACAATTGTGAAAGAGGTCTGTAACTATTCATAATACAACACTCAGTAAAGTATGATCTTAAAGGAGCAGTTCACTTAAAAATTTTAATTCTGTCCTCATTCTGTCCTCATTAACCTTTTCATAGTTTCCTCTGATTTTTCACGATTTCAGTTCTAGGAACTCCTTTTGGGGGAACTAATTTGGCTCCTACTTCAGAGTCGGGTCTTAACCATAGACTGTAAAAAAAACATTTGGTTGATGGACCCCATTGACTTCCATAGTAGTAAAAAAAATATAGAAGTGAAGTAAAAAATCTAAGACCATATTGAAAATCTGAGATTTATAAACGATTCCTAACTGTCGTAGGCCAGTGAGAGCTGTGTGTGTAAACCTCACTCCCCTGATCTCAAGAGTAACTAGGGACTGCGAGTATGGCAAGCCGTTTTAACATTTAATCATTTTAACCTACTAGTCTCTATTTTCATGCTACTAGTACTTATTTTTTAGATACTAGTATCTATTCCATTAAGTACTAGTACATATTCATTAGATACTCAAGGTGTTTTTCACTTGAGGTTAATTGTGACTGAATAAATTGTCCCAGGTCTCTCCTACAAGTACCGACATAATAAATACTAACAGCTGCAGAATTTTTTTCTCTTCAGATTGACAAACGCACACTCTCAGATCAGCGAGACCATCACAGTAAAGACCCGTTTCCCATCTACACAGTGATCGACAAGCAATGCAAACAGAGCAAAGATGGAGGTCTGTGTGTGTGTGTGTGTGAGATAGACAGACAGAGTTAAAGTGTTTGTGTCAGCTGTTATATGGACATGTTTCTGTCTGCAGACCCCTGGTTTGAGATCACTCCACATGAAGCCGGTTATTCCCTCACTGGAGCGTTTGTGGAAACATCCAGCTTTGGCAGCAAGTTTGAAAATGGCCGTAAGATCAAGGACCAGCCTGAGATGGACATGCTGTACCTGCAAGGTAACAAACTCTGTGACAGGAGAGTTTATTCATATTTATAATATCAAGGTACATTCTCTTGATTCTCCTTTATACATTGACCTGAATGAGAGTATAGTGTAAAACAGATCAATAGTATCTGGGATTGATCTGGAGATCAGGGGTCTCATTTATCAAGCCTCTGAGAATTACTCACAAGAACACTGCTAAGAACTGACTTAAGAGTAAAACAATTCTCAGAGCTGCTTCTAAAAGTTAGTTATCAAGCATCTCAGTTGTAATTTAAGTGAAGTGTAGGACTAAATCTTAAGTGTCAGTCTTAGAGATGATTCACAACACTTTGCTGTGCCAAAAACGGGATTTTGGATGACGACATAGTTATGGACCAATCACTGAACAGATTTCCTTATTTAAGAATATTCTCAGATAAATTTACATTGAATGGTGAAAGTTTACATTCAACACACATTTGACAATAAATAATTTTCAAGAGAATGCATTATGATATACACATTGGAAATCAAAGATAAACACAGTTTCCACCATGTCTTAATTACACATTTTAAACTGGTGTGCTGTTAACTGATATAGCCTAGATTTTATGATATAATCAGCCACTGTGGATTGCAAAAGAAAACCGAATTGGGAGGAAGAAGTGCAACCGTTTGCTGAATTAGTTGAACAGCGGAAACATGTTATAAAAGGCAAGTTCAGCCCAACATTAACCAACGCTGACAAAGATGATTCCTGCTCTGTCCAAACGATACTGTTTGATTAACCGCTCGTCGTCAAACATTTCAAAAACATTCTTCCTCTCCTGAAAGATTTGCGCACGTCTCTGTCTCAGTGCATCACAAGCCCCTACTGGACTTTTACACTTTTACACTAAAGTAGGTGTAAATTTCATGAATTATCAGCACTTAAGACTATGAGAAGCTTAATAAATACGGGCCCAGGTCTGTCAAAACTGAAATATAAAGTATTCAAATTAGAAATGCTGAAAAATCATTAAAATCATTTCACACTGAGGTGCTGTTTTTCAACATAAACCTTCTCATTACACAGTGATTTAAAGGAAAGATAATTTTTGCTTAAGAATAAGAGCCTAAATCAGACTGTTTGTATTACGCATTTTATTTTAAAAATGATACATTTTTGTTTATTGTGAACACTCTTAAACTTAAACCCATCCTGTGTTTTCTGCAGGTCTGTGCGGCAGTGCTTTAGCTGATGTATCGGTAGACGAGATCCTTAAATTCCTCTGGGAAAAAATAAAAGGTGCAACTTCATTTGTTCTAGTTTCTAAAGCTGAGAGTCATTTCATTATCATGTGAACCTTAATTCTATTTGATCCCCCCCCCCCCCCCAGAGTTATTACACCATATCATCGGACCTTTTGAAACACAAACAGAAATGTGTACGGGATCGAGTGAAGGTAAAGCATTTATTACAGCTTTTATTTATTGACAAGTGGATTTATCTTTTGTGGTATGGGTGGTAGATCATTGAGTGCTGTGGCTCTGAAACTCTGGAATTCTCTTCCTCTAACTCTTTGTTACATTTCTACTAGACTCAACTAAAAACCTCTTGTATGTGATGCATACTAATGCTTAATGCTGTGTTTTTGTTATCTTCTTGTACAGCGTCCTTGAGCTTGGGAAAGGCGCTTTATAAATAAAACGTATTATTATTATTATTATTTTGTGTCTAATGTTCTGTTCATGCTTCCTGCTGAGGAATAAAAAGTTAAACTCTTTAATTATGAAAAATAAAAGTGAGCTACCTGTATAATGATGATTATTCACCTGAAAACACCTGATATCTAAATTTGGGGATGGAAAGCACTTGATATTCAAGACATTTTGCCCTGTGTTCATGTTTGTTCAATGTGTGTTTCCTTCAGAAGAGTCAAACTCCCCTCACATAGACGAATGTTACCAGGTGCTCATTGATCTCGTGGACATGAATCTCTCGGTTTTGAATGGCAAAGATCCGTCTGATCTTGAAAAATGCATCAGAACAAAGCTGAGTGGTAAGAGTACACAAAAGTGTGCTAAATGTATTTTAATGGCTTTTCAGCATAATTTTAACAGTAAAATAAACTACAAATTAATTGATGCAACAGTAATATGCAAAAACATCAGTTATGGCCAACAAAAACTCTAATTAACACAAGATACACAAACCTGCATCAGATTAAAAGAACTCAGTCATGTTCTCCTCTTTTCACAGAGATCACTGGAGGCAAACATCAGCTGATTTTTCGAACACAGCGTTTGGAAATCGCTAAAATAGATGCAGAGTACGTGAAACAATTCACTGAGGATGTGTTTCATTTTTTGAGTTGTTACTGCAGCTTCATGGATATTGGTAGGTTGACCTGTCTTTAAAATGTGTTGATTTGTATAATGTACTTCGTTTTTGATTTTCTAGCCAAGATTAATGCATAAACCGAGTGTGCTTTACTGTAAGATTCCATAAAGCTTCCAATAGCACCATCTTAGTGAAAAACAAATATACTAAAATGTATTTGAAATACATTGGTTTGTGTTACTACAAATACATTTACATATTTATTTTCTTAATAAAAATACCCTGCAATTGTACTTTTGGAATACCAAACTGGTATTCTTAATGTCTGCTAAACTAGAACAGCTAATTTTGTACTTAATACACTTTAATTGTAAGGAAATAGTGCTGAGGTCCAGCTGAAGATATACTTAAGTATATTTTATTTTTATATTTGCTAAAGTGGAACAATTTTAAGTATACTTTACGTACACTTTAAATATCATGCATTTAAAACTGATATTATACAGCAATCATACAATCCTTATTAATAATGATATCAAAACACATTTTAGGCATAATATTAAGACATGTGCAGTGAGAAATAAAGAAATACTAAAAAAGTTTAATTGTAATTTTATATCAGTAAGTATTAAGTGATATGTCAATGTTAATGGATTTAAAATATAGTTTGGTATAGGGTTTTTTTTTTAAATGGTTTTAACAGACTGATGCCACAGAAGAACCTTTAGCCATCCAATGATGTACTTTAAATCTGAAGAATCTATCATGAAACATCTCTCCAATGAACCGTATAGTCAACTAAAAACATACAGAATATAAAACAGTATCAGAACCATTTACTAAATATAAGAACCACTGTGTATTTGTTTTACAGGTCTTTGGAAGAGAATTTTTAAATGCATGGCTCAGTGGATCTGGGGCAGGAAATATGACTTTCTTCACAACATGAAAGGTGAGAACAGAAACTCATAGACAGATGCTAACTGGAAATTCATTGTGAATAATATAATGCTGTGATCCCTCAGATAAAGCAGTGCCCTACGCTCTTCTGAAAAGTGAGACGAGAGACTATATAGACGCTGGACTGTTGCTGAACTCACCCTATTTCCCAGTGCTGAGAAAAGAGAGAGACATCGACCTCATCATTTCACTGGATTTCAGTGAGGGTGATCCTTTCACGGTATTATACGCACAGAGAATTCACTCATAGAAGTTCATTTAAAGAGATAAATCCCCTAGAAATCATCATTTACTCCCTCTCGTGTCGTTCCAAACCTGTGACTTGTTTCTTCTTCAACAGGAGATTTTTTTAAATAACCTGCTTTTTTCCTCATGACATTCATAGTGACAGAGTTCAGACTAATCTAAAATAAACATTACCAGAAAATTTCAGATGCTGTATGTCAAAAAACAAGAAAGAAAAACATTTTAAAAAAAGCATGGGTTTTCATAACCATAATACTTTGAGAGCGCTGTCTGCTAGCATTCCCCTTTATCTCAAGGGGGGTTGGGGGGGGGGGTTCTCATCCTGACGATTTCGGTGAATACTTTAAATTTAAACATGAAATGTCTGTCTAACCTAGCCTGGTTAAAACCAGACCATTCTCAGTAGTAACTGAGTTATGGTCTGGCAAAGCTTCTTTAATAACTCATTTTTCATCACTCAAATGCCTCTGGGCGCAATTGAATAGACCTAAAAGTCCTAAAACCAATCAGAGCGATCGTCATTGTGTAAAGCCATATGCTGCGTCCTAAGTTACACTATGTCATAAAAGTATGTACTCTTTTTGTGAAGAAAATGTATTTACTTTTGAATGTGTAGCAAAAAAGTAGGCAAGCTTTGGGACACACTACTTCGTCATCTTTATGGGACGGATCTGTCGCGTGCGTCCTGTCACGTAAACTGCCCTGTCAATCATCTTGTCACAGTTAAAATCCTCTATTAAATCTAATTTAATTTCCTACCGTTTCGGAGAGAAATGTAGTAGCACGTTCATCTGCCAGTGGGTCTTTCATGGAGACTGTCCTCATGTGTTTACAATTTGAATATAATAATGCATTTAAAAGTTGAACGGGCATCGCTCAAATGCCTCTGGGCGCAATTGGATAGACCTAAAACCAATCAGAGCGATCGGCAACGTGTAAAGCTCGCCTCAACATTTCTGATTGGTGCCTCGATTTGGACGGATTAGAAATCGGCTTCAATGGGCTCTTTGCCAGACTACCTGCAGAGCAAATCTAAATTTGCCGGAAGTTTGTCTGGGTTTTGGCAAGCTATGTCTAACCCTTTTAATCAAACAATAATGTAATTTTTTTCCACTGCAGACGGTAAAGGAAGCTGCTGAGACGTGCGGGAAACTAAAGATCCCTTTCCCTGAGGTCCGCATTCCTGATGAAGACATAAAGAAACCGAAGGACTTCTATGTGTTCAAAGGCCAAAGCACTCCAACCGTGATCCACATCCCTCTCTTTAATGTGGTCAACTGTGGAGGCAAGTTAAAGTCTTAATGTCCAGAATAAAACTGAAATATCAACTGTGTTCTGATTTAAGTGTGTTAATGTTTCATCAGATGATATTAAGAAGTGGATGAAAAAATATGCCACTTTTCAACGTCCTTACAGCGCTGAGAAGATCACTGATCTGATGGAGGTCGCTGGAAAAAACATCACAAACAACAAAGACAAACTGCTGGAGCAAATTCGTCACGCCATGAAAAACACAAAAGATGAATAATAAATATCAGTGGTGTGCAGCGTTCTTAAACAAGGCGGCAGAGTCCTCACTGTTTGTTTTAATGTAAATTCCAGTTACACTTAATGTGGACACATTTTTGACGCATGTGAAATGTGCATGAAAACATGTGGACGGAGCAATAAGCCAATCATTATGGTTTTTTTTTTCTGTTCAATGTTAAAAAGTTTCTGCATGTTTTAGTCTGTTCATATAAACAGCTGATCATTAATAATCAAATCCACCATAACACAGACTGATTTACAACTATGATTGCTGATTAAAATACTGTATTACTTTGCTTCTATTCCAATTAATTAATAAATCATTCTCTACAAATATGTTTTTGTCCTGGTCATTTGATCAAACAACACAAATGCTCATTATTATGAAACTGATAGTTATGGTCCTGGATGCTGATTGGACAATCCAGAGAGAGAGCTAGAGAGAGAGAGAGAGAGAGAGAGAGAGAGAGAAACCAAACTCACCCCATTGGCTCATTCAATGATGTTATATGTAGTAGGTTTAAAAATGTAGGTATATAAAATAAAAAGAGGAAAAAAGGATACCCCTTTTAAAATGTTGTTTTGTTCATAAACATTCACCTATTGATGTGCAAATTCATCATTACATTCTTTGTTTATTCTATTCTAAAACTTTTCAAAACTAATGTTAAGAACTGTGTTTCAAACGTGTATGTTGATTTTTTGATAATTTACTGAGAAAGACTGTTAATTTTGTTAATACGCATGCAGTAGTGATGAGTCAAATATCAGATTACACACGAGTGATAAATATGTGCATTTAAAGCAAAATGAGAGAAAATACTCATGTGAAAAGAGTTTATGAATGTTTCTAGAGTGTTTTATATGTGGATTGTAATTTGATGATAGAGTTTAAGCGAGTTGAATGTACATTTGCTACTGGAGTTATCTTGAGCCAAAATGGCAGTGCATGTATGTGTGTACTAGAGCCAAGATGGCGTCTTGCATGTAAAACATGAGGTTAGTGTGAAGCCAATGCAAGATTCATTTATGTGACAGTGTGAAAATGGAATTAGTGTTCATGAGGATGTGAAAACATGTGAAAACAGTAGCAGGTCAATGTATTGTGTTTGATTATAATGTGTTGCAGAACAAGTCAATATAGACAAAAGTAATTTAGGAAAAGTCTTTATTGAAAAGTTATTTTCTGTAATGTTACAAAGAAACAAGTAATTGTTCTGAAAAGTTAAATATGTGAATGTTGTGAATCAGGGTTTATACAGAGATTCTTAAATTGAATTTACTACCTTTTTACCACCATCACAATATTTTTACTACCAACACGGCTTCAAACTTCAACTGTAGCAGTGTTAAGTGTTAAGTAAAGTGACAAGTAAAGACATGAAATATCTTTCCATCCATATTTTTTTCCAAAACGCTATTAATCCATCCAGATTTTTTTTTCAAAACGCTATAAATCCATCCAGATTTTTTTCCAAAACGCTATTAATCCATCCATATTTTTTTTTTTTCAAACGCTATAAATCCATATTTTTTCCCCAAAAATTGATGGTTTGTCTTTTTAAAAAGTATTTTGTCTTTTATTTCGTGTTTGCATTTGAGGAAAAAAACATGTTATGTAGCCTAACCGTTCGTTCTCCATTAAGGATGCTTTTAAAACTTTCACAGAGACATCAAACAGAAAACACAAAGCCTCTCTTTTAAACGAATTTCGTTTTGTATTAATTTTATCTGAATTTTAATCCATGTTTCATTATTTTGTATAATCACAACACGTTCAGACATGAACCGAAACTCAGCGTATAGGTAGCCTAGGCTACTCGCCTCACAGACCTAAACAAATTAGAAATATCCTATATCTATTATCTACAGAAAGCTTGAAATTTCTACTTTTAAACAGAACCATTCAAAACTAAATAAAAGTAGGCTATAGGCTAATCCGTAAGAAATGCATTTTTCTCCGGCGCGTTCACTACTGCGAAGATCGCGAGTCAGTGGCTGCGTTCCAAACCGCATACTCAATGAGTAGGTACTCAATTTCAATAAGTAGCCTACTTACTTAACGAGCGCTAAAAGAGTAGGTACTTTATAGCCAGATCTCGTTGAGTATGAATGCGAACCGGACCGTTGACGTTATCATGTGACCTACGACGCGTTATCACACGCGCAACAACTTAAAAGATTTGAACGACACGTTTAATTCATCTATCTGTAAATATCTTGATATTGATTAAACTTGCTCATTTTGTGGTCTTTTTGAAGAAACTGCTGCCCATTTATTTTGTGAGTACATTTAGGGTTGATTTAAGTTCTTATATTTAACCCTAATGTGACCCACCGTTTTATCCTTAACGATATTTATTTTTATAACGAAATCCCAAAATTGTCATCTCTTGAATATGTTGTTGATTTCTTTATTTTATATCCAAACATTTTCATCCATAAGTAAAAGTGGCTTACTGCTTTGTTTTCCTCTTGTTCTTGTTAAATTTAACTCTCGTTTCATCCCTCAGGCTTATAAATAACAAAAAATGGATTTTTTAAATGTATTATATCATTAATTAAGAAAATATATATTAAGATATTCAACCTTATAGGTTATTTTTTCTTGTGTATAAAATCTCATATTATGTTTGCAAACCCATGAGATATATATATATATATATATATATATATATATATATATATATATATATATATAGGCTATATATACATGTATGTATACATGCATATATATATACAGGTGCTGGTCATATAATTAGAATATCATCAAAAAGTTGATTTATTTCAGTAATTCCGTTAAAAAAAGTGAAACTTGTATATTATATAGACTCATTACATGCAAAGTGAGATATCTCAAGCCTTTATTTGTTATAATTTTGATGATTATGGCTTACAGCTTATGAAACCCACGAAATCAAAATCTCAGAAAATTAGAATATTACATGAAATCACACAGTAATTACACAGTAATACCATGGTCATTGAACCAGGTTTTGGTTATTTTGGCAGTGTGGGCAGGTGCAAATCCTGCTGGAAAATGAAGGAAGCATGAAGTGCTCTGGAAATGTCCTGGTAGACGGCTGCGTTGACTCTGGATTTAATAAAGCACAGTGGACCAAAGTCCTCTTTTCTGATGAGAGCAAATTTTGCATCTCATTTGGAAACCAAGGTCCCAGAGTCTGGAGGAAGAATGGAGAGGCACACAATCCAAGATGCTTGAAGTCCAGTGTGAAGTTTCCACAGTCTGTGTTGGTTTGGGGAGCCATGTCATCGGCTGGTGTTGGTCCACTGTGCTGTCCACTCAACGCAGCCGTCTACCAGGACATTTCCAGAGCACTTCATGCTTTCTTCAGCAGACAAGCTTTATGGAAATGCTTCCTTCATTTTCCAGCAGGATTTGCACCTGCCCACACTGCCAAAATAACCAAAACCTGGTTCAATGACCATGGGATTACTGTGTAATTACTGTGTGATTTCATGTAATATTCTAATTTTCTGAGATTTTGATTTTGTGGTTTTCACAAGCTGTAAGCCAAAATCATCAAAATTATAACAAATAAAGGCTTGAAATATCTCACTTTGCATGTAATGAGTCTATATAATATACAAGTTTCACTTTTTGAATGGAATAACTGAAATAAATCAACTTTTTGATGATATTCTAATTATATGACCAGCACCTGTATACCTCATAACATCAGTAACTGGACAGCCCTACCTAGAACGGTTTTCCTCAGCGTTTGTAATGTCTGCAGAAAGGAGATGTTGGGCAGCTGTGTGAAGATTCGCCTTTGGAGAAAACTGTTGATTTTAATACTCGAAAAATTTAAATATCATTATTAAAAATTAATTTTACCCCAGAATGAATTGCATTGCTATCCCACCCCAAAACATCCAATAATAACAACTTGTGCTGACCAATTAATTATATTACTTTTTACTGAAAATGATATAATTCAATAAAACAAACAAAATGTAATGTATGTCATTTGAAATAGCTATGTATGAATACACTCTAGATGTGTATATAGTGAACATATCTACATTTTCATCCAAACAATAAATAAAGCATTAATTAAATAATTGTATTTTATTCACTGACAACAATGAGAAATATTACGTAATAAATTAGTCAAAGAATGAATCAAAGTCACCATCACACAATAAACAAATGCATATACAAGTAAACACATGAAACAAAGCTTTATTCAAACTACAATCATGTATGTAGGCTACAGGCGCTGAACCCCACATCCTTCTGCCATCTCAACACAGCGGTTCCCATCCTGCAGCTTTATTCTGATGAATCAGCTGACCGCCAGAGGTGAGCCGTTCCTTCGTGCCTGAGGTTGTTGCGTGATGTGTTGTGCTTCACAATCTGAGGCAATAAAGGCCGGTGGAGTGATGGAGGGTCTTATAAGGACAGGTGGAGGGTCTCATAAGGGCAGGTGGAGTGATGGAGGGTATTGGAAGGACAGGTGGAGGGTCTCGTAAGGGCAGGTGGAGTGATGGAGGGTATTGGAAGGACAGGTGGAGGGTCTCGTAAGGGCAGGTGGAGTGATGGAGGGTCTCATCCATGGCACTATCTCCAGGATTCATCTCTGTGCTCCTCATCCTCAGTGCTCACACCAGCCTGCTGACATTTCAGATCCTACAAAAATGCACAAACATAACACAAAAGCAGTCATTTTAACCGCACAATGTCATTTGATTTCAGGATTATTTAGAAGACAAAAACGCTTTTTTTTTTCACAAATGCTGCCATCATCTTTCTTTGCAGGTCCTGCTCCACCACAAAAGATCTGCAGCAAATGCACAGAAATCAAGAATCAGAAAAGTGCTGTAATAGCTCTGTTTGAAATTACAATAATTAAAATAAACTACAACTTAAGATTGAAATATTTATTCATTTCTGTAATGTCACAAAGCCTTTGATGGCAGCATACAGCTTCATGAGCCACTCTCCACCGGATAAACACACATCTGTTCATCTGTCCCTGTAACATCCAGACCAGATTCACATAACCTCTGTGATTTATGAGCTCAACACTACATTTACATGTTGAGGTTGTTTTAACTTTTTATCCAACATAAATGTTCCTCAATTTATCAACAGTAATGGACAAATAAAATAGATAACTTATGTTTAGTTACTTTATAGATTTGTTCTACATAATAGCACACATTCATCACTCAGATGCCTATTTCATATCTATTAGACGTAGTAATCTGCAATTCTTAGATTTTCTTGCCAGATATTAAATAGACATTTAGTAATTGTATTTAAGATGTACGGTTTAAAATGTATGCAAATCCACTTCGGAAACGTATGTGTCCTTACTGGAGCTCCTCTGTTAGCTACATTATAAAATGTGATTTACAGCAAAATCACAAATATATAGCGTCTTTACATCTTAAACAATTCAACAGTTTACTGTACAGTAGTTCAACACATGCGATCATTTGATTTGTAATACTCACATTTGAGTCTCGTCCGTCATCCTTTCCGTCACGTTCGAGTATGACCTATCCTTCTTCTTCTTTTTTATGACGTATCCTCTCGCGTGGCCTCCTGGGATAGAAGAGTATCCATCGGTTGAGCACTCAAAAATCTGCGCTGAAGCAGTAAGCCATCCGGGAACTTCTCGCCTACTCTTTTATGAATACTGATGTTTCGAACGTACTGCTTCCTTCACGTACTGTTTTCGCCTACTATATAGTAGGAAAGTAGGCATATTCGAACGCACTTAAGTCCGAATCTCGCGATAATTAGTACGTTACCCAGGTAATTCTCGCCTACTCTTTTGGATTCATACATAGCCTACTTTTTCGCTCGCCTACTCTTTTTCCCATACTAAATAGTAGGGAAGTATGCGGTTTGGAATGCAGCCAGTGTCAACTTCATCTTTGCAGCTGACACAGAAACACTTGTTTATTAATAAACAATTAAAATGTCATAATATATTTTTTTTTACAGCGTTTAGGTGCCGTTTATATGAACGCGTCACCACTGCATGAGAGAGAGAGAGAGAGAGAGAGACACACACACACACGCAAGGTCTTTCCCTCTCTGACTGCCGTGCGCTCGCTACACGGTTTGCATGCGCGCTTTTGCTCGCTCGCTCGCTCGCTCTAGATTCGCAGGAGATTTGAACTAATTTCCAGGCATCATAACATTACAAAAGGCAATTGTAATATTTTTTTAATTACTATTTTGGTATGATGAACATTCACCCGCCAGTGTGGCGGATAGCCTTTTGAGATTTACTCGCCAAACGGAAAATCTAACCGCACTTGGTGCGTGTTAATTTCGGACCCTGGCTGCGGGCCAATAAAAACTGGACCGCGGGCCGTAGTTTGGACACCCATGATATAGACCCAGTTAGATGGGGCTTCGAAAATTTACTACCTCGTCAGTTGACGTTTACTACTTTTTACTGTCCTTAATTTGGCATAATTTAATTTACTACCTTTTACAACCCCGCGGAAACCCTGTGAATACATTGAGAAGAGAACTAAGAAAAATGAGAGAGTTAATTAAACTTTGCCAGAGCTTGCAGCCAGTACTCCTGTCTCACAGCGTTTCTGTTTTCATTCTACAGGGGTGGTTAATTCACATCACCCATTCAGGCTTCCCAGACCTGAAGCGGATAACATATACACCAGTCAGATGTTCAAACAAAAAGACTGGAATTCGGCTTGGTGCTACCACTGGTGCATGAATTAGAAATAATAATAATAATAATAATAATAATAATAATAATAATAAAATACTAGAAATAAAAATACATTGGGGCAAAACAACAACAACTACAACAACAAACAACAAAAAATCCATTGAAAATATTTTAATAATAATAATACATTTAATTGATTTAGAAAACAAGTACAATAGAATAAATAAAAGTAATTGGAAACAATATTTTCAAATAAAATTGACGAAATAATTTGGACATAGGGAAATTGCAGAATAATTAAAGAATAATTTTTAAACTATAAATCTGATATCTGAATCAGAGAGGGAACCATAACTTGAATTTGACACCTCAGAAGTACAACCTGACAGCATGTGCTGTAATGCATATAAAGGACAAAATGCAAATAATAATAATAATAATAATAATAATAATAATAATATTATATATATATATATATATATATATATATATATATATATATATATATATATATATATATATATATATATATATATATATATATATATATATATATTAAAGGTGAGGGAAGAACAAAACACTAAACCTTTTATCTGACAGAGTTACTTGCCATAAAACACAAACTACAGCTACAGGTTGTATTTTACTATTGTAGCCCAGGGGCCCGTTCTTCATCCGTCGCTAACTTAGTTAGCTGGATTTGATTGTAGGCGATTTGGCATGATCTTGGATTGTTTGGTTCTTCGACGCTCATCCTGGACTTGCTGTCATAGTGTAATGAAGTGATGTGGGAAAAGTGTACTGTTATGACTGTTGTGTGTGTGTGGGGGGGGAGGGATTTGAGGGAAGAGTGGGTTGAGTTAAATGATTGTTGCACCTGACCATTGATGAGCGTGAAGGAAGAGCGTGATAAAAAGAGGGGCACAGCGAAGCGTGCGGGGGTCTGAGAAGCGGTGTGTTTTTACTAACGCCGAGCTGCACTCAAGGTTGGGGGGTGGGTGCCGTTCGCACGCTGTTTAGGGCTGCCGGCGGCGAAGATAGTGTAGCGGGCTAAACTGTAGATAAGGCCGGGTATAGGAGTGCGTTGGGCGCCGCAGCTTTTCAGAAGAGGGGTGCTCCGTTTCCGCTATTGCTCGGAGGCCTCACGAGCGCTGGATTGGTGTTTGCTTTTTCCCCTTGACCAAACAGCGCTAAAGCCTAGACTCTGGGGGAGGGTCTCGTCTCCCGGGAGAGTTAAGTACTAAACTTTATATATGTGTGTGTGTGTGTGTGTGTTTGTGATTTTAAATCTAGCAGTATAACCATATCATGATGGGTGGGAGGGTTCGAATGAACTAAGTTCGTATGTTGCAGTCTGATGGCGTCTTGGGTGTTAGGTGCACGTGCCTTGTGAATGTGTGCCGTTTCTTGCGGTGGTGATGTGTTTTACAGCTGTGCATATTTATTGCGTGTATACTAGCTTTTAGATTGTCTATTTATTTGCGGTTTCCTCTGTGTAGCATGCTCCATTGTGGTGTTGTTCGCCCAGGCTACTTAACATAGGTATTTGGGACATTTAGCACCTGACCCAGTCTCTGAAATGTTTGGTAACTGAATGAATTATGTTAAATAAAGATTATTGTTTCTAATCCCGTGGTGCTGCTTGCTTTATAGAGTAGATTTCTCTAGTCACAACATTAGCCCCTGGTTTAGGTTTATTACACTGGTGGCAGCGGTGAGATTTAGGTTTTTTTTTTTTTTTTTTTTTTTTGAACCCTATTAAACTTAGACACTGTTGCAAAGATGCTACAGGGGGAGGATAATGTTGTGCCCGAAGGTGGAGACCACGTAAGGGATGTGGGAACATTAAGAGCTACTGCGCGGCCAGTTTTTATGCCTGAGACATTTACTGGTGTAGGCCGAGAGTGGTCTGATTGGTCAGAGCAATTTGATCTGGCAGCTGATGTAAATAATTGGGATGAACCCTTAAAACTTAAATTTATGTCTCTTCTGCTCTCTGGGCGTGCAAGAGATATTTATAGTGGTTTGTCCAGTGAGGCTAAAGGAAATTATGTGCTGCTAAAAGCTGCTATGGCTAGATGTTTTGAGCCCTGTGACAGTAGCGATTGGAGTAGGGCTACATTTACAGCTCGCAGGCGTATGCATAATGAGACCGCAAGAGAATTCGGAAATGCCTTACGGCGTCTTGCCACTAAAGCTTACCCCACAGCCGATAATTGCACTCGTGATATGTTGGCAAGAGATCAGTTTCTTACATATTTTGCATCTGGTGACTTTCGTATTAGCCTGCGCAGAGCAAAACCTGATACCCTAGAAGATGCAATTGATCTTGCTTCTGAACTAGAGCTTCTTAGGAATATGGAGCAAACCCATCTGATGCCTGATGCAAAAGTAAGGGGAGTGGTAGAGAATAAATCTAAAAGTGATGAACAAATGCAAATGATGTTAGGAATGGTGGAGGAATTGAGGCAGGAAGTAAAAACTCTTCGTATAACAGTGAGTAACATTCAACAGGCTATGGTAAACCCTACTCCTTCTCAATTTTCCAGGGAACCCGTACGGGAGTCCAGGAATAGTGGTTTGCAAGAGGCTGTTGATCGAGCCAGAGGGGCAGGGGGTGGTTGCTGGGAGTGTGGGTGTACCAGACACATAAAACGAGATTGCCCATACTCGCAGGGAAACTACAGGGGGCAGGTACTGTAGGCCCGCTGCCTGCCCCCTGGCGAGTTGGTACATATGCGGCCTCTGCAAGCAACCAGGGTGGCTCTGGATACATCGGAGCCAAAATAGGTGCGTCAGACTCCCTTCTCTTGGTAGATAGTGGGGCAACATTATCAGTTATACCAAAACAACGTTGGCTTGAAATTACTAAAGGGGGAACAGAACTGTCTGGATATCATGGTGATGTGGCTGCAGCTAATGGAGGGTTGATGGGGATTTTGGGAAAATGGCAAACAGTCTGCCAGTTTGATTCATTGGCATTAATTGCAGAGTTTTTGGTAGCTGATGTACCATCCCAGGATATTCTTTTGGGTTTCGACTTTTTGAGTAAATACGGTGTCATTATGGATTTTGGTAAAAATGAGTGTCGAATTATGGGTAAAATGTTCCCTCTGATTGTCCCGGCAGATATTGATAAACCCCGGACCGTGATCGTCTTTGAAGATACGGTAATTCCCCCACGTAGTGAGGTAATCATTGCTGGAAAGGTGGATGATTCCTTCGTGGCCGGTTTTGAGGGTATGTTGGAACCATCAGACACATTATCAAATCAATGTGAGGTAATGATAGCTCGGGTGGTCTGTAGGGTGGAGAGGGGTAGACTGCCGGTACGAGTGATTAATGTAACGAAAGATGCCCTCACATTAAAGGGGGGTATGAGGTTGGGAACTTTACATACGGACATTGAAGTGGGCTGTAAGGCTGAACATTTGGGCATGGGTGAGGATGAGGCTGGCCCAAATGAGCCTTGGTCTGTTGACAAGCTTATTGCTCATTTTGGGTTGCATCAGAAGAATTTTACTCCATCTGACTTGATAGAAATTCGTGAGCTGTTGCGAAGAAATATGTCTGTGTTTAGTGAGGGGGAGGGGGATTTGGGGAGAACACACTTGACACTGCACCAGATTGATACAGGGGATGCAAAGCCTGTGAAGTTGCCACCCCGTTGTGTTCCCCTCCACTTACAACATGAGGTTGCTGACCATGTAAAGCAAATGTTGGCAAATAACATAATTCAGCCTTCTCATAGTCCATGGGCAGCTCCGGTAGTTTTGGTGCGTAAGCGTGACGGCGGCCTCCGCTTTTGTGTGGATTATCGTAAATTAAACGATGTAACCCGGAAGGATGCGTATCCGTTGCCACGGATCGATGATGCCCTTGATAGTCTGAATAAAGCTTGCTGGTTCTCCACTCTTGATTTAGCCAGTGGTTACTGGCAGGTGGAGTTGGATCCTGGGGATAAATATAAGACTGCTTTTATCACTCGCCAGGGTCTGTTTGAATTCAATGTCCTTAGTTTTGGTCTATGCAATAGTCCAAGTACATTTCAGCGACTGATGGATCTGGTGCTGGCAGATCTTCAGTGGACTACCTGTCTGGTGTACTTGGACGACATTATTATATTTGGACGGACCTTTCAGGAACATCTAGGCCGTCTGGACGAAGTTTTGATAAAACTACGCCAGGCTAACCTTAAAGTCAAGCCCACTAAGTGTAACTTGTTTGCCACTCAGGTGCAGTATTTAGGACATATCATCTCATCGAAAGGGGTAAAAGCAGATCGCGCAAAAGTGGAGGCTGTGCGTCAGTGGCCGGTGCCCAAGAACCAAACGGAGGTTAGGAGCTTTGTGGGTTTAGCCTCATACTATCGGAGGTTTGTAAAGGGGTTTGCTGAGATAGCTCGCCCCCTGCACCAACTCACTGAGAAAGGCAGGCGTTTTAAATGGACAGAGGCATGCCAAACAGCTTTTGAACAGCTCAAAGTGAGTTTAATGTCAGCTCCTGTTCTTGTATACCCTGATCCCTCTAAAACATTCATTCTGGACACGGATGCTAGCGACGCTGGTATTGGGGCTGTGTTGTCACAAGAAGATGGGGGGTTTGAACATGTTATAGCATATGCCAGCAGAGCCCTTACTAAGCAGGAAAGAAAATATGCTACAACCAAGAAAGAGCTGTTAAGCATGGTCACGTTCATCAAGCATTTTAAACATTACCTGTTGGGTAAGGAATTTGTCCTGCGAACTGATCATAATTCTTTGAGGTGGCTGCATAATTTCCAGGGTTTAGAGGGACAGTTAGCCAGATGGGTGGAGCAGTTAGCAAGTTTTCAGTATAAAATTGTTCACCGCCCTGGACGAGGGCATGCTAATGCTGACGCCCTTTCTAGGTTGCCTGCTTATCTGTCAACTCCAGTGCCCTTGGAGCCAGCTCTACCGACACGAGGGGCACCGGTAATAGCTGCAGTACAAAATGTGCCTCCTAATGTAAACCTGGGGGGGGGAGGGGATGAGCTGGCTCGGGCGCAATGGGAAGATGCAGAGTTACAAAAGATCATTGCTCAAAAAAAAGAGGGAGAGTGTGGGGTGCAACCACCGGATGATCTACAAAGGTATGCACCAGCATGGTCCCAGTTACAAATGCAGGGCTCCCGGTTGGTGAGGTTTCCTCCACTGAACTCAGATGCCGCAAACCAGGTCCAGGTGGTTATTCCCACTGTAATGGTGCCAGACATCTTAAGACAGTTGCACAATGATGTTACGGGTGGACACTTGGGAATACAGAAATTACAAGCAAAAGTGAAAGACCGGTTTTATTGGCTGGGCTGGTTTGGGAATGTGAAGCGATGGTGTCGGGAGTGTGTAGATTGTGGGTCCAGAAAAGCTGTAGGGAAACAATGGCGGGCCCCACTCCAATCGGTGGTAGCATCAAGGCCATATGAGCGGGTGGCGTTAGATATTTTGGGACCTCTCCCCGAAACCCCCAACAAAAACAAATATATTGTAGTTATTGGGGATTACTTTTCCAAATGGACGGAGGCGTTCCCTCTGGCTAATCAGGAAGCAGAGACAGTGGCTAAGTTGTTGGTTGAACAGTGGGTGTGCCGCTTTGGAGCCCCCAGGATAATCCATACTGATCAGGGCCGAAATTTTGAATCCAGGTTATTTAAAGAAGTGTGCCAGTTGTTGAATATTTATAAGACCAGAACGTCACCGTACCATCCTCAATCGGACGGGATGGTCGAAAGGTTTAACAGAACATTGGCCTCTATGTTGTCTCTTTTTGTAGACGATAACCAAGCTAACTGGGATGTCTTGTTGCCGTATGTGATGATGGCCTATAGAAGTAGTGTTCACTCCAGCACTGGGTTTACACCCTACAAAGTTGTTTTTGGGAAAGAGATAGTCCTTCCCGTGGATGTAATGCTTAACTTGGGTGGGGAGGAAAGATTCTCTTCTACATCAGAATATGTGGCTAGACTGTTGGAGACATTGTCTACAGTGGTAGAGGCGGTAAAGGGCCATCAGTTAAGAGCCGCTGTGAAGCAGAAAGGAGGTTATGACTTCAGAGCACATTTTCAATATTATTCTGAAGGAGAATTGGTCTGGGTTCGGGGGAAAGCGAGGAAAAGGGGGCTCTGTCCAAAATTACAACGAAGGTTTAAGGGGCCTTATAAAGTCACAGAGAGGATAACCGAAGTTCTGTATAGACTTGTGCCAGTTGACGGGGGAACAGAAATAGTGGTGCACTTCAACCGACTTAAACCATGTCTTTCTTCTGTGACAGAGGTTACCAGCCAAGAGGGTGCAGAGACCCCACCGATAGATGGCGTTCCACCTAAGGAGACCTGGCTGCAGACTGCAGATTCTACAGCGGGTCGAGAGAGCGAGGTGGCAGTGCCAGGGGCCAGGTCTGAGGGACCCCCAGTCACACCTGCAAAAGGAGCAAGTGATGTGCCAGGAAGCAGTGCTACCTCACTGAGATCAAAAGGGCAAATGGACAGGCCGGCCCCGACCACCGAGGACCAAGGTGGTCAAGGATCTTCACACACGGGGCATATGCAAACACCCATGACTAGCCAGTTTGCAGTGACTGAGGTCCAACAAGGTGCAATGTTTACTAAAGACTCATGCCAAGGACGATCAAGGAGAGCACCTGTGTGGTCCCGGGACTATGAGATGTTTTGAATTGGACTCGAGGACGAGTCTGCCTTATGGGTGGGGGGAGTGTAATGAAGTGATGTGGGAAAAGTGTACTGTTATGACTGTTGTGTGTGTGTGGGGGGGGAGGGATTTGAGGGAAGAGTGGGTTGAGTTAAATGATTGTTGCACCTGACCATTGATGAGCGTGAAGGAAGAGCGTGATAAAAAGAGGGGCACAGCGAAGCGTGCGGGGTTCTGAGAAGCGGTGTGTTTTTACTAACGCCGAGCTGCACTCAAGGTTGGGGGGTGGGTGCCGTTCGCACGCTGTTTAGGGCTGCCGGCGGCGAAGATAGTGTAGCGGGCTAAACTGTAGATAAGGCCGGGTATAGGAGTGCGTTGGGCGCCGCAGCTTTTCAGAAGAGGGGTGCTCCGTTTCCGCTATTGCTCGGAGGCCTCACGAGCGCTGGATTGGTGTTTGCTTTTTCCCCTTGACCAAACAGCGCCAAACACCTGGGGGAGGGTCTCGTCTCCCGGGAGAGTTAAGTACTAAACTTTATATGTGTGTGTGTGTGTTTGTGATTTTAAATCTAGCAGTATAACCATATCATGATGGGTGGGAGGGTTCGAATGAACTAAGTTCGTATGTTGCAGTCTGATGGCGTCTTGGGTGTTAGGTGCACGTGCCTTGTGAATGTGTGCCGTTTCTTGCGGTGGTGATGTGCTTTATAGCTGTGCATATTTATTCCGTGTATACTAGCTTTTAGATTGTCTATTTATTTGCGGTTTCCTCTGTGTAGCATGCTCCATTGTGGTGTTGTTCGCCCAGGCTACTTAACATAGGTATTTGGGACATTTAGCACCTGACCCAGTCTCTGAAATGTTTGGTAACTGAATGAATTATGTTAAATAAAGATTATTGTTTCTAATCCCGTGGTGCTGCTTGCTTTATAGAGTAGATTTCTCTAGTCACAACATTAGCCCCTGGTTTAGGTTTATTACAATAGCAACAGGTGCGCAAGCTTAAACCTGCTCGGGAGCAGGCTTATTTCATGTTTATTTTCATGTTAACAGGATTAGATCCCGGCTTGATAAGCGGAGCTGAAACGGGAAGTCCAGCAACGCGCGATAGTACACTTTCTGAGATATATATATATAGGACTATTTTTTTTCTCGTGACTCGTGAGATTGTCGTTTACATTTTTAATTTGTTGAAATGCACATTTATTTTTGACTTGTCAGAGTCGGGCTTTAACTACAGCACAAACTGTTTGCATTGCCCTAAACATGATGCTTTTGTGTTCATTCAAAAATAACAATTCTGTCGCACTCATGTTGTTTCAAAGTTGTGTGACTCAGGGCACCAATATTGGTTCAACTGGTTCCCAATGTTCTTCAGAATATATTTTTTTCTGTTCCACAGAAGAAAGAACAGTTTTTCTGAATAGTACACAACACCCCAAAGTGACACTCCGCCTATTCTATTCATTCAGTCTCTTTTATGTGATTACATGGAATTACAATGACGACTGACGTCATGCGCTTTTGGCAGCTGTGGTGAGTTCTGGTATTACACTCACTTTCCTGATTAACCCCTAGTATCAATGTGTCAAGGCGATCTTTTGCTGTCAGGTCAGAATAAGTACTATTCCTTCTATAGCTTGTTCTTTATACCAGTAAGTCTAAGTGTAGTCCCTACACTCCCAGGAAAACAATAATAAACATTTCTCAACTAGACATATGAATCAAATTCATGCTCACCTTTCCAGCAGAATCGCTCTTGGAACCTTGTTATCTTCAGTAGTAAGAAGGAATTAAAGGAATTGCTCTGTCTATTGCTTTTAGAACTGTCTTAGTAGCTGAAGTAAAACTTAACAGTGATTGTCTTTAGAAATAAAATTTTATTTATACAAAAGATTAAAACACTGGTTATACAAAAATTAATATTCGTAGCAAATCAAAAGAAAAAGTTACAGAATATAAAACTTCAGCTTATTCAATCTCAACAGGGCAGTCCTGTATGAGTGAATATTTCAGAGGCTAATTACCTTGTAAGCAGTTCAAGCAGTTAGGAGTAAATATAAACTTGTTCTCATCCGAGAGTTTCTCAAGTTGTAGTAATACAGCAGAGCAGTTCAAACCAAAAGCAATTTAGCTAGAATTAAGCTAGGAGAGATTTTAATTTCTCTCCAGGGATGCAAATCGACATCAAAATCAAAAATGCAGCCATCAACAGTCAGAAAGCAGTTATATTTATACGGAACTCGGTTACATTGTTCCAATGCAGTAGCTTGGGTTTTTTCCAGAGGAACTCAGTCTCATGACAGAGTGTTGCGACATTAACCCTCTATAATCTCTGAGGGGATTTTTGGTGACACTGATGTTTCCCATAAATGGGCATTCTTGCGTCCCTTCCGTCTTCTGCGTCTCGGGTTCCTCTGCATGTGTGTGCGTGAATATGTATCAGGAAGTGTGCTTGTGGGTCCACAATAACTATTAACATTCACAAATCCTGTCACACAGCATAAATAGTGGATCAGAATCAATCTGTGAGACAGACTGCCTGATAATACCGTTTATTTCATCCGGGCTTTGAGCATCATCACTGCAGCAATGTCAGAACCTGGAGAATTGAGCCCAGAGGCGCTTGTCACTGAAGAGGCGAAGAAGATCTGCTTAGAGGTAGGAGACAGAAAATAGCTCATTTAACGCAGTTTTTGTTAAAAAACAGCCTAGTAAAATTGTCTGTTTTGTTGCAGAATGATAGATGTAACTCCCTATAGAGACTAATAAACTCAATCTTTTTGAAATAATATTAATATAGATTTAATTTAAAAACTGCATTTGTTTATTTAGATCCAGCCGATCCTAGAGGAGAGTGCTGAAAAGTCTTTTAAGGGTTACATTCCTTTAACTTTTAGGAGTCTGATTGATAAATAAAAAAAACTATCTGTTCAAGGTAAGTGAGTGCGTTTTTTGTTGTTGTTGTTTGTTTGTTTTTTATGGGTTTTGAGCTTATGATTTCATCACTCAAACTCCAAGGCACAATTTGTATGTTTCTAATTTCATCAAGCCAACAGTGGCAGTGTGTCCTAAACGGATGTGATGTGTCCAGTATTTTTTCCTCTCTGAAAGTTAAAATGCATCAAGTCACTGTATAAAGTTTCTCTGCATTTGAAGCCTATAAGAGAAAACTTTTGTCAACTTTGCAGTGTTGCTGGACTCTCAAATCTCTGCAACGGTCACTGTAGCAGAACTTGTAGAGATGTACAATGTACGCCTGTACAATTTCCTTTATTGTTCATTAAAACAACGTCCAACCGGAACGAGTCTTATATCATCGGAAAGCTCGTGTTTTGCAGGTGAGTCCAAGCTCACTGTTGTACGTTGTTCGTGGCTCGAAAGGAACCGGGGTCGAATAGCCCTCGTCGGTGTCATTCCAAGATTTGTTGTGAAACTGTTTTCACCAAAATCTCTGTAAATCAGTCAGATCTGAAGCTATTTTCATTTGTTTTATATCAAATTAAAGCTGAGTATTTGTAGTTTACAGAAATATGTTTACTGTAACTTGTTCCTATCTGGAAAGAGAAGAGGTGCAGTTGAGCCTGTTTCAGGGCCTTGAATCACTGCTGGTGTTTGGCAAAGCCGCCTGTACAATTTCCTTTATTGTTCATCAAAACAAAGTCCAGTCAAAGTGAGTCTTATATCATCGGAAAGCTTGTGTTTTGCAGTTTCACGTGAGCCCTTGCTCACTGTTGTGCGTTATTCGAGGGCCGAGAGACGCTGCGGCGCATCTGTCCCGCTCAAGAAATTTCAGAAGATGCTATGTCTCATGGCCTCAGCATCATCAGTGCTTCAGCTGGGCTTGCTCCGCATGCGCCCACTGCAGTTCTGGCTAAAAGCGCGAGTGCCACGCCGAGCGTGGACCTCCGGTCTGCTTCGTCTCAAGGTCAATCAGAAGTGCATCACAGCCCTGAAACCTTAGCAGCGTTCTCGAGAACAACGCTTGGTCAGTCAATAGGAAGGAACGATTTAGTCATCCGCTTCCTTAGAGGGGCTAAGCGACTGAATCCTCCCAGACCTCCCTCAGTCCCCGTATGGGACCTTTCTATGGTGCTGGAAGCCATGAAAGGTGGCCCATTCGAGCCTTTACAGACGATTGATCTGAAACACCTGTCTTTCAAGACTGTGTTTCTGCTGGCTCTCGCTTCAGTGAAGCGCATAGGGGACTTACACGCGCTCTCAGTGATTGCGACGTGCATGGAGTTTGGGCCTAATGACTCTAGGGTTATACTCAAACCTAAGCACGGTTATGTTCCAAAATCCCTCAACACACCGCTTAGGGCGCAGGTCTTTCCCTGTCAGCCCTACCGGTCCCTGATGAGGAAGGAGACGCGAGCCTCCTCTGCCCAGTCAGGGCATTAAGAGCTTATGTGCAGTGGTGGAAAGTAACTAATTACAAATACTTTCGTTACAGTACTTGAGTAGATTTTTCGATTTTTTCTACTTTCGTGAGTATAATTAAATTGTGGTACTTTTACTTTTACTTGAGTAGAATAAAAATAAAGTATTCAACTTCGCTACATTTATTTTTCACCAAAAGTACAGAGTACTTTGATGCCGACGGAGCTACAGGGCGAGCTAACATTTCACAAACACTTTTCAAAGTACTGCGTGCGGTCAGAGGTGCGGTGGAGCCCTCAGCCCTGCGCTTCAGCCAATAACAGACAGTTCTGAAAGCGCTTCAGCCAATAACAGACAGGTCTGACTCGGGTGCAAAACCAATCAAAACTTCCAGTTCAGCTGGTGGGCGGGGTGTTCAAACCGCGCTTTGACATTCAATCACTGGCACTCGTGTTAATCTGTATCGCTAACGTTTCCATATTTGAGTGAATGTAAGTGTGAGCTATGCTCATATTCTGATTTTAAAATGTAATTATGGCAAATCCTGAAATGGGTCATCCCATTGATATTACCAGAGCACTGAGCACTTGAAGTAAATAAAAAACTCGGCTCATAACATGGACACCGTTATTGCATGGACAGAGCAAGAACAATGTAAGTGTCTTGAAAACATTAATACAGTTCAATTGAAAGGTAAAGCTCGCCCTCTTTAACAATACAATTAAACTAAATGTACGAAGCAAACTCTGTACAAAGCTGAAAAACCCTCAACAACAGTGAAATGAGATTGCATGATTTATCTGTCAATCAGATGCATGTAAAAGTGTAGTTCGTTACTATAGCAATAGTCGAGAAAAAAAAGAGCATTTAATTTTACATGTTATACCCCACTTATTTTTTATTTAATTTTTTAAAATTTAACTTTTTTATTCACTACTACATCTCTCTCTTTTTTATCAAACCTTTTACTTAACCTTCTTTGCTTTCAATTATGAAATGATTCAAATGATCTTACCTGGACTTACTTTTAAAGATTAGTAATAAAACATTTGCTCTTGACAACAGGGAAAGCTAGTATGTTTGCTTAACATACCGTCAAAAACTACAATTTATGAGTTTAATATGATGTTTTGCTTCAAAATCAAAATTACTTGAAATCACTTCTGTGGTTTTTCATGTAGGAGAATATATTATTTTATTAAATTCTATAATACAGGCTATGTTGATTAGCATTGCATTAATGGGTTAGTTCACCCAAAAATGAAAATTAGCCCATGATTTACTCTCAAGTCATGGTGTATATGACATTCTTCTTTCAGACAAATAGTTATATAAATGTCCTGGCTCCTCTAAGCTTTATAATGGGAGTGAATGGCTGGAAAAAAATTAAAACCCCAAAAAGTGCATCCATTCATGATAAATAAAAAAATACTCCACACGGCTCCAGTGGGTTAATAAAGGCCTTCGGAAGCGAAGCCATGGGTTTTTGAAAAATACCCATATTTATACCTTTATAATCTAAAATAACTAGCTTCCGCCAGAGGCATCCTACGCAAATTGACTTGCGCCACAAGAGTAACCTGTGACACATGTATGACGTAGGATGTACTGTATAGGAGTATCGTGAGCTTAGACGCCTCTCACGGCTCAAACAAATAGGGCTGAAGCTGCTCTTCTATAATATATATATACATTGTGTGTTGGGTCAGGGGTTAGTCTTCCACCATAAATCGATGCGTATGGTCGTCTGGCGGAAGCTAGTGATTATAGTTTATAAAGTTATAAATATGGGTATTTTCCTTACACAAACACATGGCTTCACTTCAGAAGGCCTTTATTAACCCCCTGGAGTAAAAGTGGAGCACATTTATCATGGATGGATGCACTTTTTTGGGCTTCAAATTTTCTCCAGCCATTCACTGCCATTATAAAGCTTGGAAGACGACATTTTTTAATATAACTCTGATTGTGTTCGTCTGAAAGAAGAATGTCATATACACCTAGGATGACTTGAGGGTGAATAAATCTGGGGCTAATTTTCCTTTTTGGGTGAACTATCCCTTTAAAGACATACATCATTCTTATGAAAATACCTGAGATAGCTTGATGAACACAGATATATTATTGCTATCATGTGTTTGTCTTCAGTTTCATCTCTATTTGCGTGTTATTATATCCATATTGGCATTTCCTGAAACGTCATAAGTGAATCATTCTATGAATCTCACTTGTGGACTTTCTGCGCGAGGTATGAATCAGTGTGTACTGGGCTTCCAGTATGAATGAAACAGAATTGACATGAGAGTGTTTAGCGCTCCATATCGCTATCATCTCCCCATTTTGGGTAACAATAGAAAAATAATACTAAAGTACTTTGTAACGTATTTACTTGAGTAGTTTTTAAGCAAACTACTTATTTACTCTTACTTGAGTCATATTATTTTTCAGTACTTCTACTTGTACTTGTAAGACTGGAAATACTGGTTGAGGCCCTGGTCTGAGACAAAGGGCTAATTACCATTTGACCTCCCCCATACGACCTCACTTCCGCAAACTACTAAGAACTCACACAAGAATATGGTTTAATGTGAATGTTTATCATTGACTGTTATGTTTTTGGTGTCATTTGAAATGTCTCAAAGTGAGTGGTACAGATATCTCATATCCAGATAGATAAAATAAAAGGTAATAAGGTTTTAAGAGTTTATGGATAACTGACTTACAAAGGAAGGTGGTCTCTCAAGCAAATGGTCCCCCACCCCCATGAAGGTGCGACCACTGCATGCAAGTTTCTTTTGTTAGCACATGTTTCCATGTGAAAGAGGTCTGACTATTTAATGAGATGCAGCAGAGAGTTCGAGGCCTTTTTCTGTACTTGAGATGGCCCGTGAGGCTGAGAGACCGAGATCTCTCAGCCTCATGTATTTCTTAATGTTGGGTTTGCATCTTTTCTTTATTCCGGAGAATTTGATGTTTTGTATCGATTATCTTTGAATTGATTATGAAATTGGCATGATACATTTACCTGACATAATAAATTGTTACGTGATTATTCCAACTGATTTTGACATTGTTCATTTAATGGTTAAAAGGAATAGTCAAACATTCACTCATGATTAATGATCCACAGATATCATTAAAACCTTTTCATTTATGGAGTCAGATGAAATAAACGAGTAAATATATGATTAATATATATTGCATTTAACCAACCAATACTTTGCATGAGAAAAGGACAGTAACACGTGATACCTTCCCCGTGTATTGGCGAACCGGAGATTGGACCAATATATAACGGGCCTTACATACTCAAGTAAATTATTACTTAAGTAGCAATACTTTTACTTAAGTACAATTTGTTAGTACTCTTTCCACCACTGCTTATGTGTCTCGCTCGTCTGTTTTCAGACAGACAGAGCAGCTCTTTGTTTCGTTCAGCGGGCGTTCTAAGGGACTAGCCGCGTTGAAACAGAGCCTATCCATATGGATAGTTGACGCTATTGCGCTAGCGTACGCTTCCAAGGGCGAGCAATGCCCGTTGGGTGTCAGAGCACACTCCACGAGAAGCATGGCTTCATCGTGGGCCTGGTCAAGTGGGATTGCCTTGCAAGATATATGTATGGCGGCAGGCTGGGCCTCCCCGTCTACATTTATAAGGTTTTACAACCTAGAGGTTCCCGCCCTGCAGGCCAGGCTGCTGTCGGACTAGATAACCAGTATTGTCTGTCCTGATACTATCAGCGCAGAATGCTGTGTCTGCTGAGCACAGCTCAATGATCGACAGTGTAAAAAGATAGCACAAGATGTGTTTGGGCAAATTGTATAAGACCCACATTTCCCCATCAGTTCAGGCCGTACCCCGCCCTGTCTGTATGATGTAATTCGCGTCTAAGCGACGCTGCTATATGCGGAAGAGTGCGGCTTCGCCCCTCCCTCTTCCCGGACTCCCTGTGAGTTCTCTGGGTGATTGTGCACTATATGAACCCCGGGCTTTCGCCCTTGGGTCTTTGGTGTCAGATCCCAGCACGCACAGCGTCTTGCATTGGGTCCCCTAGCGTAAGATATCTTATGCAGTACAAGAGACCTCTCGTAAGAGAACGTACTCGGTTACTAACGTAACCTCGGTTCTCTCTAGTAGAGGGAACGAGTACTGCGTATCTTGCCGTGCATGCACATGCTCTGGTTGCTTCGATGATGAAAAACCAGATATTAGCTGCCTGCGAGCGGTATTTATAGGCCTAGGCCACGCCCGTTTCGCAGCGACGCAGCGGGCGCGAAGCGCCCTCATTGGGTCTGACGTCACCCCAGGCCTCGCTCGATAGGCTGCTGCAGTTGCTGCAGAGCAGCCAATAGGCGCGCGAGCTGTCTCGCCTATGTCTGTATGCTGACGCAACGCATTTTGCATTATTAAAAAATTAAGGATAATTTTTGGCTTCAATATCTCGCGGAAAAAGGATTTTCCCCTAGCGTAAGATATCTTACGCAGTACTCGTTCCCTCTACTAGAGAGAACCGAGGTTACGTTAGTAACCAAGTACGTTTTTACTAGTTAAAATTCAATTGTTGATATCAAGAATGAACATTTTTACTAGTTGAAATGTAATTCCTGCTATCAAAAATTGCCATTGTTACTAGTAGAAACATTATTCCTGATATCAAGAATTATAATTTGAACTAATGAAAAATGAATTGTTGATATCAAGGATTCATATCCTGGAAATGAATAAAAGTTAAAACGGCTTGCCATAGTCCGTCATCATAGTCCGACTCCGCACGTCTTTGTTGATACCCTCTCACTGGAGCACTGTCTATGAGCAGAATGGCGTCTGCGATTGTGGTGTTCTGTTCTTGGGTGTAATAAGGAACATAGCATCATTTTGATGTTCCTAAATCCGAACCGCTGAAGATGCAGTGGCTGAGTTTTGTTTTTGATGGGATATGCCCAAAGGATTGACGCGAGGATTCCCCACGATCAACTATGCTCTCATGTTTGCATGAATCATTTCACACCAGACAGCTTTACAAACGAGAAAAAACGGATCGGTACCAATGTGTTCCTGCTGAACCTCCAGAAGAAGTAAGTGTAATGTTTTATTAACCTTTATATTAATATTTATATTAATCTTTGCAAATTTGCAAACCTTGCTGCACGCTTCATGATGAATACGCGTCTAAGGTTTACACTCAGGGTACATCACAGCATGTTTTCTTACAATACTAATGAGAATTTTTTATTAAAGTACATTACAAACTTTTAATTTAGACCCTAAAGAATCGTATTAGCTTGTACAAAAATGGCATTATATGACCCCTTTAATAACATGCATTTACTCCAATCTCACTTCATAACGACAGTTGAGCTCCTCTTGATGTGCCTTTTTAGAATAAGGCAGTCGTGTATTTATAAGTCATGTTTAATCAAAGCGTTTCAATCTTCTGTTTATTCAGCTACAGCTATAGGGATTTCCTGGAATGATGGCATTATTGTACTTCTGTGGCGGGGCATATTTATTGTGTTTGAATGAGAGCGCCCTCTGGCGTTCAAATGGGGCAGTATTTACTACCGATCACTCCACTGACAAGCTGCGCATTAGATAATCGTAAATCACGTGCGATTAATCGTTCAGCCCTAGTGTCCTCAACCCAATTGGTCTGTGCAGCAAGGGTGCGAAGCTTAAGGTCATAATCAGCAGTGGTTCTTCTCCCCTGAGTATGACTTAACCCCTATAGCCGATTTAATTTGATTTGCATGTGAAATGCAAATCCTGTCTACAGTGTGGCCTTTCTGGAGTTATTTATGTTATTTCTTAGATTTATTGATCCAAAATGTTTTATAATTTTTTTTTCTATATCTTTGTGTGATTTTCTGTACATCGCGGCTTTGAAATGTTAAAGCCCCGCCACCATACACATGATTCGACTATTAGTCGACTATAGGCAAGACTTGACGATTCTGATTTGGGGACATATATATTGTAACTGCCCCCAGTGGATATAAGCAAGATGTGGAGAGTCTCGACTGATGTCTTTACGGTTTCTTTATTTCCTTTTCCGTTATCCGTAATACACCGTGAAAACTATAAAAATATACAGATAGATACAAACATAAGTACTTTTATACACATTTCCTTAGCTAAATCAAACAATAAAACTAAAACTATAAAACTAACTATAACAATCAAACTATACTCAAACAATAAACCTAAATGAATACACCACTAAACAATCATAATTTTCCACCAAAATCTATATTTCACTACACCATAACCTTTAAAATCACACACAGATCAACTTATCAAAGCGAAATGGCTCTTTGTCAATACATAGCTCAAATAACTTACAACAATAAACATGAACACCTCACTCCCGCAGGAGCCCACATATAAACAACCACACATACCCACATATAAACAACTACACATACCTCATTCCGCTTCCCAAGGGCGTTAAACCAAAACCTGCCGATTTCCTTTGTTCCTTAGCGTTCCTAAATTTGGCGTCTTTGCTATGTGCTCCCTTCTGTTCGCTCTTACTTTGTTTGCGAGTTTGCCACAGCTGTAACTCGTAAGCACGGGTTTATTTAGGGTTATACCAGTGGGAGAAACTATACTGCCCACTGGTGGAAGTCACTGGTGCCCGCGCCGAGTGAAGTGTTCATATCTACACCACAATCTCAATAAAAACATCCTTTATAAATACACAAAATATGCATTTACACTCATTAATCAAGACCTTTTAAATAACTCCAAACGGACAGTTACATATACATACTTACATACACACACACACACACATATATATTAAACTATATTCTGTTAACCAATCCTGTTTCCCGTAGATACCTCAGCCTCAAAAACTGAAGCATGGTCAAGTGCCTTCCGCGTCACAAAGGAGACGTCGAAGGTACCCCTAGGCGTCACTATATTGACGAACAAGGAACTCCATTGATTTCAACGGTTTGCCTTAAGCGTCAGATTAAGACGCAAAAGGCAAATTAGCCTACGTCATCGAAAATTTCTAAAGCTCTGGTAAGAAATAAGGCCTATTAAATTGATATTTTTTATAGTTAAGTTTGTATAGCTACATAAATGTATTTAATGTCCATAAATCCGCTTTTTAATATTATCTGTCAGGTCCGTAGCCAGACTATTGAAAGGGGGGGGTTCTTTTTTTCAAAAAGTGGACCTTTTTGCAGTTTTTGTCCTCCTTTTGTATTTAGGGCCGGATTAGCAATTTCCTGTGCCCTGGGCATCAAGAGTAAGGCCATGGCGTAGTTAGGGGGGTTCGGGGGCATGCTCCCCCGAGAAAATTTGGATTTCTCTGATCTACATATGTGCAATTTAGGACTTTTGAAGGCCAAAAAATTATAAGAAATAGGCTAGCTTTAAAACCTTGTCATTATATTATTTTTCAATACCTGCTCTCTCCTCATCTTCATATTTCTTTTTCTCTCAGTCTTCTTATCTTGGCCTATTTCTTCCCCTCCTAAAGCTCGAACTTAGTCTTTTCATTTTCGTTTGTGTCAGTGACGAAAGTAGGCTCAACTGATATTTATATGTTTTATGAATCATTTTCTTAGACAAGTTAATTTACTCAATGCTAAAGCTGTAAACTAATTCAGTATCGACATTAGGAACCTTCTCGAAGCTTTGGAATTTGAAAACGTCTGTTTTTAAATGTTAAAAGTAATTTTAAATCATACAAATTATAGTCTACGTTTAACGCAGTTGGTGGAATTGGCAGACGTTCCCTTGTGCGCTGTGGAAACGCGTCAAAGCATTCTCAGGTAGGCTATAATTATGCAGCATTAATGCACGAATGATTTTGAATGAATATTTTCATCATGTCGATATACAATGTTCACATAATATTAAAAGTAATCTTGCTATTGATTGTTAGACCTGACCCTATAGAACAAATGTCCGGCTAATATCGAACCTAAAACGAACTTTACCGCGCTCAACCAGCGGGAGTGCATTTCACGAATTAGTAATCGCTGGCGTTCAGCGGGGAGGGAGGAAAGTCTGCGTGAACCCGCGTAGATGCACTTTATGCAGTGAAGACTGTAAAGTGTTTGATAACTTTATTAAATTTCTGTGTATTTCCTCCTACCTGTCAGGGCCCCTTAGATGTCATGTGCCCCTGGGCAAGTGACCAGTTGCCCAAATGGTTAATTCGGCCCTCACCTGCCATGTCTATCGGCTCGCTTTCGGGTTATACTTTCCGCGACTGCGCAACTGGGTTAGCCTATAGGTTGCCAGGTTGAGGTGACAAACGGGTTGAAATTGTATATGTGTGTGAATATAATGCAAGATCTGGCAACTGGTCAACATTAGACAAACATATTGGTCCAATTATTCATTAAAGGAGTTTCAGTTTGGACCATGCAAATTACGTGAGTTTCCCGGGAGAAATAACAAACTGGGAGGGGTCCGGGAGATAGGGCTAAAAAACGGGAGAAACCCGGGAAAAGCGGGAGTGTTGACAGGTGTGCGCGGCACACACACACAAGTCCAGCTACAATAATCATATTAATTTGAAACAGCAACCCAGAATATTTGTCACAAGCATTGGTTAAAACAATGATGACAATAATCACATGAAAAAAAAACTGAAAAAAAAACGACTTAAATTCTGGACCTTTGGCAGTGAGGGGGGGTTCGTTCGAACCACCCGAACCCCCCCCTGCCTACGGGCTTGTCTGTAGAAGACTTTTATCTGGGCTAGGCTACCTCCAGCTCCAGCAACTCCAAAGCTTTAAAATCCATAACGCATGTGTGTATTCCTATTTTTTTACAGTCTATGGTGTATACATGTATACATATACACACATGTACGCAATGTCCATAAAATGTACGAAAAAATATAAAAACGCAAATAAATAAATAAATTAATTAATTAATAAATAATAATAATAATAATAATAATATATATATATATATATATATATATATATATATATATATATATATATATATATATATATATATGCGTTTTTATAATGCATAATTAAATGATTGTTTAGGCCTATAGCCTACTGTACTGTGCTGTGTATACTTCTGGCCTGTTTCTTATTTTAAAAAAAGAAGAAAAAAAACACACACACATTTATATTTATAGATTTGAGATCTTTAGGCTATTTTTACATTTGATGCCAGGGACATTAATAAATTAATTATCAGCTCGCTATTAATGTTATCTGTAGAATCTGCGATATTACGTGCTTTTACTGTTGTGGTTCTTATGTTGGCCAATCAAAACATAAACTCTTACACATAATCAACCGGGTATTTTTATGGAGTAATTGTTGGTTTATAATTAATAAATGTAAAATATTGTAATATATATAATAAAAGCAATGCCACCAATTAAGTTTTTTTTTTTTTTCTGGCATCCTGTTCTCGCGGTAAGTCCTGTCGCGCTTTCAATGCTATATCTCGTCTTTGCACGGTAGGTTCTGGTGTTCTGGTACATAATTTAGATAAAGAATTTTTCTTGGAATCATTGTACTTTTTTGTGCATCATGTTCACACGTCTATCAGGGTTGTTATATATACATTTCATTCATTTTATTTTATTTTATTTTTTATTAAGAATAAATATGGGATGATTATAGTATCAAAATGATTAACACGTGCAAGCACACTTATCAATGAACTTGAAACATGTTGCAGAAATGTTTTATCCATGCCTTTCAACTTGCGTGTGCAAAATTCAAAATTGAATGAATGTGAAGCAATTTGAACAAATAGAGACATTTTTGTGAATACAAATGTTTTCCTTTGTATTAGTGTATCATAATTTGCGCATGCAACACAGAAGATGTGCATGTGTGGATCAGGTGACACGCGTGCATTCATTGACATCTTTTCTGAGTCGATCTCATTTGATTCATTTGGATTTTGAGACTTTCTTTTCGCAGTTTTTAAGCATTTCACAACCCACACACAAACAACTACAAATGAATAGGCATGGTGCTAATTATTAATGTGTGCACAACTACCCATCTATTTGTCAAATTCACAAATGTGCGTCACTACATTTAAACTAATACAATACAACTTGTGTGTGCAAAATCCAAAATCACATGAATGTGCAGCATTTTGTACAAATAGAGACATAATTGTTAATACAAAATCTCGATTTTAAATTAATGTAGGCCAGAATTTGTGCGAGCAAAAAGTAAGATGTGTATTTGTGGATCAGGTGACACGCGTGCATTCATTGACTCGTTTCTGAGTCGATCCTATTTGATTCATTTGGATTTTGAGACTTTCATTTCGCGGTTTCGCCTTGCTCGATCCACACACAGATGTCTGAGAAAACCTGCTACCACTAGATGGCAGTATTCTGCTAAAACAGACAATGGCAGCGTAATCAAGCGTTCTTCCTCATTTAAGACGCTTAATGTGAGTGATATTGAAGCACCAAATTTAGTACACAATATTGGCCTACCTTATTAATAAAGCATACTTTATAGAGGCAAACAGATTGCATCAGATTATGAACAACACCCATAGAAAACCATTATAAAACGCTTAACGTGCAATAGCGCGTTGCGTGTTCAATAAGGTGTATTGGCAACTGAGTTTAAATATCACCGTCATTACTGCATTGACGTTAAGCTTTTTCTTTATAATATGCGCTATGGGAGGAAAACTATATAGCCTACAGACAAGAGCCTATATGAACGCGACGCGCGGCGTTTCACGTTAATGGCATATCCTTCCTGAGCCTGTTAACCCTCTGGGGTCCTTCGGGTCCAAATGGACCCGAAGCGTTTAAATAAAAAAAATTAAAAAATCATAGCTTCATCGGAATGATCCGAAATTTGGTGACTTTGTTGGTACTTGGTATATGAACACCCAAAAAAATTGGGGACAGGATTTGAATAGTCTAAGTGGTTGTAAAAAAAATAGTCACACTCAGGACCTTCGGGTCCAAATGGACCCGCCATAGGAAATGAATGGGAAATTGGCAAAAATGTGACAATACAGAGTTTTTTTGTGCGTACAATCTACAAATCAGCCACGATCCAGAAAAAAAGCACACAACAGTGAAGGGGTGAATCTATAAAACATCAAGAGTGCAAAACAGACACATCCACACATACACACACACACAAACAAACACACTTTTATACACATACACACTAATAAATTCAGATTACAAAAATCTGTTTTGAATTTTTAAAAATCACAGCTTCATCGGAATGTTACGAAACTAGGTGACTTTTATGGTATTAGGTATGTGAACACAGAAAAAATATTGAGGTCATGATCCAAGCATGCTAAGTGGTCATAACACTTCTGCTCTTTGGTCAAAAATGACCCCCATAGGAAATGAATGGGAAATTGTCAAAAATATGAAAACACAGAGGTTTTTTTGCGCATACAATCTACAAATCAGCCAGGATGCAGAAAAAAAGGACTCAACAGTGAAGGGGTGAATTTCTAAAACATCAAGAGTGCAAAACAGACACATCCACACACACACACAAACATACTTTTATACACATACACACTAATAAATTCAGATTACAAAAATCTGTTTTGAATTTTTAAAAATCACAGCTTCATCGGAATGTTACGAAACTAGGTGACTTTTATGGTATTAGGTATGTGAACACACAAGAAATATTGAGGTCATGATCCAACCATGCTAAGTGGTCATCACACTTCTGCTCTTTGGTCAAAAATGACTCCCATAGGAAATGAATGGGAAATTGTCAAAAATATGAAAACACAGAGTTTTTTTGTGCATACAATCTACAAATCAGCCAGGATGCAGAAAAAAAGGACTCAACAGTGAAGGGGTGAATCTCTAAAAATCAAGAGTGCAAAACAGACTAAATCTGTTCAGGCAAAAATTACTAGAATTCGCAAGCCTTTCTACAGAGAGCTGTAAATCCACTAGTGGTAAAAATGTGCTATTGCGTGATAAAAATGCTCAGTGTGTCCACCAGTTGGCGCCCATCTCATTTCAAAAATTGCTTTCATGAGGCCTAGGCTTGACTCTAAAATGAAATACAGCTTTAATAAAAATTAAATAAAAATTATATATATATAAAAAATTTCTATTATATTCAATGGGAAAAAATGGGTCATAATTATTGCATAAATATTAATTATAAATCATAAAATTATTTCAAAACACCAAAAAAGAAAAGAAAAAATATTATAAAAAACAAGTAAAAAAAAAAATATTAAGATTTTTTAATATATATATTAATCCCGCCCTCCGGGTCCATTTGGACCCGAAGGTCCCAAGTGTGACTGTTAAACGAAGGACCCCAGAGGGTTAAAAAGAAAAAGCTTAACATGAAATTCTGCAGTTGCGTTTAACTTTGCGTGTGTATGGGAGAGCAACCGCTCCGAGAGCGCAGTGAAGTAAGTTTTAGGTTTGATATTCGCCGCATTTTCTAAAGGGACCATCTGCAAATTCCACTCACAGTCAAAAAAATATAAACGTCCAGTCATTCATTCAAATGATAGTAAATGCCTAGTGGGCAGACTGACTTAGCCTACTGTATGTCCAGCCAATATCTCGATTGAACAGTACAATTTTTTAAATTACTGTAAATTGTTTTTCTATTCATGTTCCAAAGGTTGTACGTTCCTAGTGATAGTCAGGTGAGATTTTGCATTGTTCACCTGTAGCAAGTCACCAAAAACCCGTTTGGTTAATTACAGTATGTTTTGTTTAAAATAATAATTGTTTACTGTAAATAGGCTACATGAAGGGAGGTATTTGGACAACATCTCCTGTAGTAAGCCAGTCTAGTCACTAGGAACATACTACAACCATTTTGAACAGGAAAAAAACCCTTTTGGTGAATTACAGTATTTTTCTGCAGAATACAGGCTACATACATGAAGGGAAGTATTGTCCAAATTTTACTTGTAAGTCAGTCTTACACGAACCTTCTACGAGCTTTGGAATTTGAAAATGTCTGTTTTTAAATATTAAAAGTAATTTGAATTAAAACAAATTGTACGTTTTAACGCAGTTAGTGGAATTGGCAGACGTTCCCTTGTGCATCATGAGCTGTGGTTAGCGCGACAAATCATTCTCATGTAGAAATATGCAGCTACACACACGTAGGGCCAGTTGATTTTCAATTAATATTTCATGTCGATATACAATGGTTGCATATTGTTAAAACTCATCGTGCTATAGTAAGACTATAGCCTATAACAGTGCGGGTCAAGGGAAAACAAATGTAGCCTACTGCGAAAATCGTCTTTTAACATTTAAAAACAGACATTTTCAAATTCCAAAGCTTGTATAGCCTACATGTATACTATGTGTAGTCAGATAAAAATAAGCCTATAATATGAACACAACTGCGAAATTTCACGTTTTTTTAACAGGAAAAAATGCCAAGCTTATGCCATGTTAAGCTTTTTCTTTTTAACAGGCTCAGGAAGGATATGCCATTAACGTGAAACGCCGCGCGTCGCGTTCATATAGGCTCTTGTCTGTAGGCTATATAGTTTTCCTCCCATAGCGCATATTATAAAGAAAAAGCTTAACGTCAATGCAGTAATGACGGTGATATTTAAACTCAGGTGCCAATACACCTTATTGAACATGCAACGCGCTATTACACGTTAAGCGTTTTATAATGGTTTTCTATGAGTGTTGTTCATAATCTGATGCAATATGTTTGCCTCTATAAATATGCTTTATTAATAAGGTAGGCCTATATTGTGTAGCCTACTCTATTTGGTGCTTCAATATCACTCACATTAAGCGTCTTAAATGAGGAAGAACGCTTGATTACGCTGCCATTGTCTGTTTTAGCAGAATACTGCCATCTAGTGGTAGCAGGTTTTCTCAGACATCTGTGTGTGGATCGAGCAAGGCGAAACCGCGAAATGAAAGTCTCAAAATCCAAATGAATCAAATAGGATCGACTCAGAAACGAGTCAATGAATGCACGCGTGTCACCTGATCCACAAATACACATCTTACTTGTTGCACGCACAAATTCTGGCCTACATTAATTTAAAATCGAGATTTTGTATTAACAATTATGTCTCTATTTGTACAAAATGCTGCACATTCATGTGATTTTGGATTTTGCACACACAAGTTGTATTGTATTAGTTTAAATGTAGTGACGCACATTTGTGAATTTGACAAATAGATGGGTAGTTGTGCACACATTAATAATTAGCACCATGCCTATTCATTTGTAGTTGTTTGTGTGTGGGTTGTGAAATGCTTAAAAACCGCGAAAAGAAAGTCTCAAAAATCCAAATGAATCAAATGAGATCGACTCAGAAAAGATGTCAATGAATGCACGCGTGTCACCTGATCCACACATGCACATCTTCTGTGTTGCATGCGCAAATTATGATACACTAATACAAAGGAAAACATTTGTATTCACAAAAATGTCTCTATTTGTACAAATTGCTTCACATTCATTCAATTTTGAATTTTGCACACACAAGTTGAAAGGCATGGATAAAACATTTCTGCAACATGTATCAAGTTCATTGATAAGTGTGCTTGCACGTGTTAATCATTTTGATACTATAATCATCCCATAAATAAAAGCCATACCTAAAACCTATTGACGGGTGCTAATGATACCTGATGATATGCTGCTATAGTGGCCTGCTACGTCCATTAGCATGTTAGCTAATACTTTATAATTTGGGGTTTATCAGATACTTTATGACCTGGGATTTATGTTAGACTGCCATAATAGACTAATTAAATAATGGATGGTTTACTTTTTATTATTTACATAGAAAATCGACTTGGTCTATGTCCATGCACAGATTTCACAGATATAATTTCTACAAGTGTATGTATATGTACATTTGTTATACAGAATATGAGACTTATATGTGCTTATATGGTATCTGCATTAATACACACACTGTAATGATAAGTCAAAAAAATAACTAGTTTGAATGAATTTTCATTTAAAGTATTTATTTTGCATACATTCTGTCATGCATTCAAATAAATATGATCTAATTATTATCTAATTTTCTGTTCACACCACTACACCTTCTACTATACAGTATACTGTAGTTTCCAAACAGAAAACTCAGGTAGAAAACTCCAATTGTAGCAGTTGCCTGCACTTGCTTTGTATGCATTGTATTTTTTATTATTTTTTTAGATCAAAATGACAAAGCCAAAAAATACACCATGTCCCCACTGCCAGGCACTCAACCATGCCAGCTCCAAAACATGTAAAACATGTTTTGCTAGTTTAACCCTCAGACAGAGAGTCAAAAACAAGCAAAAGTATATCGAAGAGAGTGCATGGATGTCCAGCACAAAAAAAAACACAGAAATGCTGCTCGTGTGGTGGATTCTGCCCGCATTGCTGTAAGTCTTGTTCTGCAAATGTAGTATCAGTATATATTCTGTTCATAGTAGCCTATATAGATACTGTCCTGTACTGAAATGAATGAGGTAAATACAAAATTATACAGATAACATATTATTCACTGGGTATAGGTGAAGTATTCTCATATTTATAATTCTTATGTCAATATAATATAAGCATACGTATATATAACTATGAATTATTAAATAGTAAAAATCTGTTATTTTAAAAAGTAATGTTATTATATATATATATATATATATATATATATATATATATATATATATATATATATATATATATATATATATATATATATATATACAGTGCTATGCATAAGTTTAGACACCCATACTAAAGTTGACTAAAAAGAGGAATAAAAAATCATCTTTTGAAAAACTGAACTTAATGCCTTAATTTAAAAAATTAGGAAAAATCCAACCTTTAAGGACACCAATTTTCTTTGTGAATGAATAATGTATCGTAAATAAATAAATGTTCTTCCTTAAAATACATGGTGCATAAGTGTGTACACCCCTATGTTAAATTCCCATAGAGGCAGGCAGAGTTTTATTTTTAAGGTTTTTTTTTTTTTTTTTTAGGATACTATGCATCCTGATAAAGTTCCCTTGGCCTTTGGAATTAAAATAGCCCCACATCATCACATAGCATTCACCATACCTAGAGATTGGCATGGTTTTATTTCAGTTTGCCTAATAGCTAGTTTGATTTGCATTGAGAGATGATCTTATGGAAAGTACTCCATGCCAAATGTTACGTCTGCATCGTTTTGGTTGTTTTCTTTTACCTTCCCTTCCTGTTTCTTCTGAGCTATCCTTTATTTTTAGGTCCACTTCGATTGGTTCAACTTCATGTCAATCATGATTTAACAAGCCGATGACGTTCTCTCCTGAAGGAGCCAATCAGTACTCTCCTTCTATAAGAAGCTGGAAGTGACGAGAGGAAGAGAGGGGCGTGTTTTTTCTTGTTTGATTTGTGTTGTATTGTTACTAGCCTCCTCGATTGCTTTCTTATTTTTGTTTTCCTAAGTTTGTATTATTTGATTACTTTGATATGTGAACTGCTGTCCGCGATCTCTCCAGACGCAGAGAGGAGGAATAGCAGTATGTCACGTGACCTACACTGTACAACACGTTAGAGTTTGTTTGTTTAATACATCAGGTAAGGAGCGGGTGCTACCTCATGTACTTATGTTTTGTTAGCTAGTGTAGTTTAGTTGGCTATCCGTTGGCCGAAGATTTGTTTATTTTCGTGTTTTATTTCTTTGTTAGATTAGTAAATCTAAACATGTTTGTGTTAGTAAATTGCTCAGTGGAAAGAAAGAGAAGTAATGGTAACCTGGCATTTTTTTGTTCTTTCTACGTGTCTACATGAACAAGTTCTTTGAAAAACATCTGTGACCTTTGAAACCTTCTCGTCCTTATGCTCTATATTGACTATGGTTTCAATAATAAACATACATTTGCATAAAGCATCTATATTTATCCATGCCCACGTTGATTAGAGTATTACAGACTTGAAAAGTATTAATTTAAGGTACATTTAGAACAATTAAAAAAATGTGCGATTAATCGTGAGTTAACTCATGACAATATGCGATTAATCGCGATTAAAAAATTTAATCGATTGACAGCCCTAATATATATATATATATATATATATATATATATATATATATATATATATATATATATATATATATATATATATATAATAACATTACTTTTTAAAATAACAGATTTTTACTATTTAATAATTCATAGTTATATATACGTATACTTATATTATATTGACATAAGAATTATAAATATGAGAATACTTCACCTATACCCAGTGAATAATATGTTATCTGTATAATTTTGTATTTACCTCATTCATTTCAGTACAGGACAGTATCTATATAGGCTACTGTGAACAGAATATATACTGATACTACATTTGCAGAACAAGACTTACAGCAATGCGGGCAGAATCCACCACACGAGCAGCATTTCTGTGTTTTTTTTGTGCTGGACATCCATGCACTCTCTTCGATATACTTTTGCTTGTTTTTGACTCTCTGTCTGAGGGTTAAACTAGCAAAACATGTTTTACATGTTTTGGAGCTGGCATTGTTGAGTGCCTGGCAGTGGGGACATGGTGTATTTTTTGGCTTTGTCATTTTGATCTAAAAAAAAAATAAAAAAAAATACAATGCATACAAAGCAAGTGCAGGCAACTGCTACAATTGGAGTTTTCTACCTGAGTTTTCTGTTTGGAAACTACAGTATACTGTATAGTAGAAGGTGTAGTGGTGTGAACAGAAAATTAGATAATAATTAGATCATATTTATTTGAATGCATGACAGAATGTATGCAAAATAAATACTTTAAATGAAAATTCATTCAAACTAGTTATTTTTTTGACTTATTACAGTGTGTGTGTATTAATGCAGATACCATATAAGCACATATAAGTCTCATATTCTGTATAACAAATGTACATATACATACACTTGTAGAAATTATATCTGTGAAATCTGTGCATGGACATAGACCAAGTCGATGTTCTATGTAAATAATAAAAAGTAAACCATCCATTATTTAATTAGTCTATTATGGCAGTCTAACACAAATCCCAGGTCATAAAGTATCTGATAAACCCCAAATTATAAAGTATTAGCTAACATGCTAATGGACGTAGCAGGCCACTATAGCAAGGCAAGGCAAGTTTATTTATATAGCACATTTCATACACAATGGCAATTCAAAGTGCTTTACATAGAAGAAATTAAAATAATAAAAGAAATAAGAATAATTAAAACAGTTTAGAAAAATAAAATAAAATACTGTACAAACAGTCGGACGAACAGTGGCACAGTGCTCATTCAGTAAATGCATAGCTAAACAGAAGTGTTTTGAGTCTGGATTTGAATGTGACTACTGTAGGAGCACATCTGATCTCCTCTGGAAGCTGTTCCAGCATAATAGCTAAAAGCAGACTCACCATGCTTAGAGTGAACCCTTGGTATTTCTAGCTGATATGATCCTAGTGATCTGAGTGATCTGTTGGGTTTATATTCAGTGAGCATATCTGCAATGTATTTAGGTCCTAGGCCATTGAATGATTTATATACCAGTAATAATACTTTAAAATCAATCCTAAATTTAACTGGGAGCCAGTGTAAAGACCTGAGGACTGGTGTGATGTGTTCATATTTTCTGGTTCTGCTCAGAATCCTGGCGGCAGCGTTCTGTATGAGCTGCAACTGTCTTATGGTCTTTTTGGGAAGGCCAGTGAGGAGTCCATTACAATAATCCACCCTGCTGGTGATGAAAGCATGAACAAGTTTCTCTAAGTCTTGTCTGGAAACAAAGCATCTAATTCTTGCAATATTTTTCAGATGATAGTATGCTGATTTAGTTATTGCTTTGACATGACTACTGAAACTAAGGTCTGACTCTAGTGTCACAACAAGATTCCTGACTTGATTTTTAGTTGTTTGACCCCTAGAGTGAAGGTATGCGTTCACCTTGAGAACTTCATCTTTGTTTCCAAACGCAATGACTTCAGTTTTGTCTTTGTTTAACTGAAGAAAGTTTTGACACATCCAACTGTTGACTTCATCAATGCATTGGCACAGGGAGTCAATGGGGCTGTAGTCATTAGGCGATAGGGCTAAGGAGAGCTGTGTGTCGTCTGCATAGCTGTGGTAAGCAATTTGGTTCTTTCTCATTATTTGGCTCATTGGGAGCAGGTTGAACAGGAGTGGTGCAAGAATTGATCCTTGAGGGACTCCGCATGTCATGGATGTCCACTCAGACTTATGGTCACCTATACTCACATAATAACCTCTCCCATCTAAGTATGACCTGAACCATTTTAGGACTATCCCAGAAAGCCCCACCCAGTTTTCCAGCCTGTCAAGAAGTATGTTGTGATCAACAGTGTCAAAATGATAGCAGCATATCATCTAGGGGTGCTCCGATCAGGATTTTTGGGGCCGATCACCGATCCCCGATTGCTGGAAACTGTATCATCCGATACCGATACCGATCACCGATTACAGGGTCTATTTGAAGCCTTCTATTTATCATGTAGCATCATTTTTTAAACTATATTTAACAACAATGCACATTAAGTATTACAAGAGAAGGCAACGCATCATGAATTGACAACTGTGTATTTATTTGCAAGCAACATGTCCAGCAAATTAACTTAGCAGCCTGTGCTTGATTATTAGGAACAACTTAGGGCTTGACTAATACAACTTAAATCCTGTAGAATATATAAATAAAATAAGATAAGACATAACATCTGAGTCTTTAAATTTAGCTTTAGGCTACTTTAAACTAAAACTGCAACAAAAAAGGCTATAGCCAAAATATTGTTTTGAGCCAGTCAGCCAGCCATTGGTTATTGTAAAACACCTTTTCAAGGAGCACAGGTAGTAAAGTGCACAGCAACAAAACAATTCAAATAACTAACAACTTCCATATCTGTATATCTATAACAGGGATACTGGGATACTCATTCAGATTTTGTTGGCATTTAGAGAGGTAGAGAGAGGAAGAGTGAGGTAGAGAAAGAGAGAGGGGGGATAGAGATTATTAGATTCTCCTTACTTCTTAAGCATCAATGGCAGATTTTTCTTAATAAATATAAGCATCTCTGCATTTTTGGCTGACAGCTTGTTCCTCTTTTCATCAATAATATTCCCTGCTGTGCTAAAAAGTCTTTCGCTATCAACACTTGTACACGGTGCACAGAGGTAGGTTCGTGCTGCTTGTGCGAGAGCCGGAAAGCGGCTTTTATTGTTCTGCCAATAAACAAGTGGCTGTCCGCTTTGAGGGATAACTGGCTCTGACAGGTAAAGATTCAATTGCAATGATGCTGAGCTGCTGATGTCACTGCCACCACATTCCTGATCTCCACCCAACAACTCAGCATACATGGCATGCAAGGAGCCCGTTCTTGGTACTTTCTCTGGGGGTCCGGACCCGCTTGCAGCCAGACTCGCCTCACCATCCTGCTGCTCCAATCCAGTGGCCAGGACATCAGAAAGCAGCCCACGTATCTGGGGCTTGACTGCGTCAGAAAAATATCTGTCTTTGTACCTTTTATTTACAAGAAAACAAAACATTCATTAATTTATTTGAATTGAATAATATAAATTTGTCAAAAATCAGAATCAAAAATACTTTTATAATTGGGTTACAGTTGCTCCATGTTAGAAAAGAAATATGTAACAGCACAGAGAAATTACAAGAAAAATAGAAAATCTATACTAAGAAATGTTCTATTATTTAATTTCAAAAGTTATGATTGGCTCTTGTTATTAGTCAGCTTAGCATACTCCAAAAATATGCTTTTTTATCATTAATCTTATTAATAACTCTTCTAAATGCTAATGTTTACAGCAAATTTACAGAATTTGAAGGAAATACCTATACAAAACACAATTAAATTACACTTCATTTCAGTAATAGCTCCTTGTATCAATCATTTAGACCAAATGTAGGCTACCTATTCTTGCAATATTAATTAAGGAGCTTAGGCTACTAGAATAGTCATACATATATATATTTTTTTATCAATTATGAATTAAAACCTTTGAAATACTCATTTGCATGCTCTTTAATTCGCTCTGACAGCCACAGAGCGCGGGCGCACACACACACACAAACGAATGTGTAAATTAAGTTTTCTCACCTCGGATCGAGGATTGTAGCGATGCTATACAGGCGCTCAGATTCAATGTCACGGAATCTTTTCTGGACCGCTTCCAACAACGTGGCTTTTGAAGTTTTTACACCGTGGTCAGTCTCTGCTGTCTTCTCAAGAAGACGAGTTAAAGCTCTGATGGAAGGTATAACATCTGCAGCCGATGCAGTTGATGCGCTTATTTGCTGCGTGAGCTCTTCAAATGGGGCGAGTAGCGAAATCATATTTTCAACTAATTTCCACTGGCTACTGGTGAACATGGAGGGTAAGTCATAGTCGGCTACATAAGCACACAGGGCATGTTTCTGTTCCAGCAAACTCTGCAGCATGTATACAGTACTGTTCCACCTGGTAGGTACATCTTGCTGTAGTCTCTTGATAGGCTGGCCCATTTGTTTCTGAATACTTTGAAGCCGGGAGTAAGCAAGCGGGGAGTGTTTGAAATGACCGACGATGCGTCTTCCAGAAGCGATTATATCAGCGATGCTGCGTTGTGACATGACTCCCTCGGTCACGGCGAGCTGAAGTGAATGCGCCATGCACGGCAGGCTGGGTAGATTGCCATCCCTCATGGCCTTTTCCATTTTCTTTGCGTTATCCCTTAGAATAACATGCACTTTTTCCTTCGGGATTCCCCATGCTCGAAACATGTCGCTGAATGCAGCAGCAAGAGCCTCCGCGGTGTGTGACCCTGAAAACTCTTGAGAATGTAGAACAACTTTTTGTAGCTCGAAATTTTGATTAATAAACTGCGCAGTGAGGCTCAACATGGACATGGGGCATACACTCGCACTCCAAATGTCACTAGTGAAACCAATCGATGTTATGTTGTCCTTCATAAGGCTGTCGACATATGTAAACACTGTTTGGTATAACTGCGGCAGGCACACATCAGTGAAATATTTACGCCCTGGCAGAGTGTAACGTGAATCTAAATAGGACATGAGTCGCCGGAACCCTTCGTCTTCCACAACAGACAGAGGCTGGTGATCTAGGCAAATGAATTCCATTATTTTGTCTGATATTTCTTTATGCTTCTTACTGTCCCTGCTGTAGGGTTGCTGTCTTTGAAACGTCTCTGTTACCGACAGCTGGGTGAGTGGCGCTTGAGTTGCTGAACTGTCTCGCTCTCTCTTTGCACTAGCTAACTTTGAAAACTGCTCATATTCCTTAACGTGACTAACCTTCAAATGTCTGATGAGGTTGGTGGTGTTAAAATGTTTTGCGTGCTTTCCGCCTCGTGGGATTTGCTTGGTACACACGTTGCAGATTGCTAATGTATTGTCTTTTTCACACACCTTGTAGAATTGCCAGACCGGTGAAGCCATTTTTAGCAGCGCGTAAAAAAAATTGTCTCGCGAGTTTTGCGTCATCTGATCGGCTTTTCTGGATCGGCCTTTATAGAGACCACCGATCAAACATCCCAAAGCTATTATCGGCCGATTATGATCGGTGACCGATCAATCGGAGCACCCCTAATATCATCTGCTATCATATCATCTGTTATGATAGCAGCATATCATCAGGTATCATTAGCACCCGTCAATAGGTTTTAGGTATGGCTTTTATTCTTAATAAAAAATAAAATAAAATGAAATAAATGAAATATATATAACAACCCTGAAAGACGTGTGAACATGATGCACAAAAAAGTACAATGATTCCAAGAAAAATTCTTTATCTAAATTATGTACCAGAACACCAGAACCTACCGTGCAAAGACGAGATATAGCATTGAAAGCGCGACAGGACTTACCGCGAGAACAGGATGCCAGAAAAAAAAAAAAAAAAAAAAAACTTAATTGGTGGCATTGCTTTTATCATATATATTACAATATTTTACATTTATTAATTATAAACCAACAATTACTCCATAAAAATACCCGGTTGATTATGTGTAAGAGTTTATGTTTTGATTGGCCAACATAAGAACCACAACAGTAAAAGCACGTAATATCGCAGATTCTACAGATAACATTAATAGCGAGCTGATAATTAATTTATTAATGTCCCTGGCATCAAATGTAAAAATAGCCTAAAGATCTCAAATCTATAAATATAAATGTGTGTGTGTTTTTTTTCTTCTTTTTTTAAAATAAGAAACAGGCCAGAAGTATACACAGTACAGTACAGTAGGCTATAGGCCTAAACAATCATTTAATTATGCATTATAAAAACGCATATATATATATATATATATATATATATATATATATATATATATATATATATATATATATATATATATAATATTATTATTATTATTATTATTATTATTATTTATTAATTAATTAATTAATTTATTTATTTGCGTTTTTATATTTTTTCGTACATTTTATGGACATTGCGTACATGTGTGTATATGTATACATGTATACACCATAGACTGTAAAAAAATAGGAATACACACATGCGTTATGGATTTTAAAGCTTTGGAGTTGCTGGAGCTGGAGGTAGCCTAGCCCAGATAAAAGTCTTCTACAGACAAGCCCGTAGGCAGGGGGGGGTTCGGGTGGTTCGAACGAACCCCCCCTCACTGCCAAAGGTCCAGAATTTAAGTCGTTTTTTTTATTTATTTATTTTTTATGTGATTATTGTCATCATTGTTTTAACCAATGCTTGTGACAAATATTCTGGGTTGCTGTTTCAAATTAATATGATTATTGTAGCTGGACTTGTGTGTGTGTGCCGCGCACACCTGTCAACACTCCCGCTTTTCCCGGGTTTCTCCCGTTTTTTAGCCCTATCTCCCGGACCCCTCCCGGTTTGTTATTTCTCCCGGGAAACTCCCGTAATTTGCATGGTCCAAACTGAAACTCCTTTAATGAATAATTGGACCAATATGTTTGTCTAATGTTGACCAGTTGCCAGATCTTGCATTATATTCACACACATATACAATTTCAACCCGTTTGTCACCTCAACCTGGCAACCTATAGGCTAACCCAGTTGCGCAGTCGCGGAAAGTATAACCCGAAAGCGAGCCGATAGACATGGCAGGTGAGGGCCGAATTAACCATTTGGGCAACTGGTCACTTGCCCAGGGGCACATGACATCTAAGGGGCCCTGACAGGTAGGAGGAAATACACAGAAATTTAATAAAGTTATCAAACACTTTACAGTCTTCACTGCATAAAGTGCATCTACGCGGGTTCACGCAGACTTTCCTCCCTCCCCGCTGAACGCCAGCGATTACTAATTCGTGAAATGCACTCCCGCTGGTTGAGCGCGGTAAAGTTCGTTTTAGGTTCGATATTAGCCGGACAGTTGTTCTATAGGGTCAGGTCTAACAATCAATAGCAAGATTACTTTTAAAGGGCACCTATTATGGAATTTTGAAATTTACCTTTCATGTAGTGTGTAACATAGATCTAAGTGAACAAAAACATCCTGCAAAGTTTGAAATATGAAAGTGCACCGTATATAAAGTTATTGTCTTTCAAAAGTAAGAGTCGACTCAGAGTCATTTTTATGAATCGTTAGAAGACCGAAGCTTTTTCTCTGACTAGATGACGTCAACTTGTCAAGTTATTTGAATATGATACGCCCACTTATTGCGCTCCAAGGCCAGGGAAAACTTGAAAACAATGTTGAAAACATCACGGCGACGAGACGCTGTGTTCTAAAGCATTTAAAGACTGTCAGTGGCTACAATTCATATATGCAACTATACCACAGAAGTATAGTCCGAGCCTTGTGCTTTGTTCGCGCCATTTTGAAGACGATTGCTTTACCAACTTAAATGCAATCAAACTTGGATTCGCGAGCCGGCTGATATTGAAGGAAGGTTCAGTTCTAAGTGTATTTGCGTCAGCTTCCTCCTCCGTATCACAACCTGTAAGTGTTATAAGTGTTGCTTTTATGTTTTATGTAGCATGCTTAATAATTATTTGGTTTGTTGTGTAAGCACCGTTTAGCTTCTAGGTCTTCAATGACAATTGTATTGAGATATGTGAAGTGTTTGTCGTTGTTTTCGGAGTTGTCTTAAAGAATAGAGTAATACCTCGTAACTGCATTTTTTTTGTGTGTGTGTGTAAAAACGTTATGTTTATGCCTCGGGCTAACGCAAACAAAGACTGATTGTGCTTTTACAATATTAACTCTGGGCTATGCTCGCTAACATAACATTAAATTCCTTATCTCATTTTAAATGTTTTACTACAAACTACAAAGCAGTGGACTATAATCATTATTATAACACAATTTAATTGATAAAAGCATCATTGTACTCCGTGTTAAACAATAAGTATTATCTCTGTAAACACTGCTAACATCATCGGACCAATCACCGCAGATAGCGTCACGTAAAGGCGGGGTTTTGAAAAGTGATTCACTAAACGAATCATTTGAGAATCGCGGTCAAAACAGGTAAAAATAAATGCATATTATAAGAAAACTAAAGTCTTTTTTGTCATTGCATGCATGCAAAACTGTTGTTGGGGACTTCTAAAACAATATTAGGAACATTTTAAATGCCATAATAGGTGCTCTTTAATATTATGTGACCATTGTATATCGACATGATGAAAATATTCATTCAAAATCATTCGTGCATTAATGCTGCATAATTATAGCCTACCTGAGAATGCTTTGACGCGTTTCCACAGCGCACAAGGGAACGTCTGCCAATTCCACCAACTGCGTTAAACGTAGACTATAATTTGTATGATTTAAAATTACTTTTAACATTTAAAAACAGACGTTTTCAAATTCCAAAGCTTCGAGAAGGTTCCTAATGTCGATACTGAATTAGTTTACAGCTTTAGCATTGAGTAAATCAACTTGTCTAAGAAAATGATTCATAAAACATATAAATATCAGTTGAGCCTACTTTCGTCACTGACACAAACGAAAATGAAAAGACTAAGTTCGAGCTTTAGGAGGGGAAGAAATAGGCCAAGATAAGAAGACTGAGAGAAAAAGAAATATGAAGATGAGGAGAGAGCAGGTATTGAAAAATAATATAATGACAAGGTTTTAAAGCTAGCCTATTTCTTATAATTTTTTGGCCTTCAAAAGTCCTAAATTGCACATATGTAGATCAGAGAAATCCAAATTTTCTCGGGGGAGCATGCCCCCGAACCCCCCTAACTACGCCATGGCCTTACTCTTGATGCCCAGGGCACAGGAAATTGCTAATCCGGCCCTAAATACAAAAGGAGGACAAAAACTGCAAAAAGGTCCACTTTTTGAAAAAAAGAACCCCCCCTTTCAATAGTCTGGCTACGGACCTGACAGATAATATTAAAAAGCGGATTTATGGACATTAAATACATTTATGTAGCTATACAAACTTAACTATAAAAAATATCAATTTAATAGGCCTTATTTCTTACCAGAGCTTTAGAAAATTTCAATGACGTAGGCTAATTTGCCTTTTGCGTCTTAATCTGACGCTTAAGGCAAACCGTTGAAATCAATGGAGTTCCTTGTTCGTCAATATAGTGACGCCTAGGGGTACCTTCGACGTCTCCTTTGTGACGCGGAAGGCACTTGACCATGCTTCAGTTTTTGAGGCTGAGGTATCTACGGGAAACAGGATTGGTTAACAGAATATAGTTTAATATATATGTGTGTGTGTGTGTGTATGTAAGTATGTATATGTAACTGTCCGTTTGGAGTTATTTAAAAGGTCTTGATTAATGAGTGTAAATGCATATTTTGTGTATTTATAAAGGATGTTTTTATTGAGATTGTGGTGTAGATATGAACACTTCACTCGGCGCGGGCACCAGTGACTTCCACCAGTGGGCAGTATAGTTTCTCCCACTGGTATAACCCTAAATAAACCCGTGCTTACGAGTTACAGCTGTGGCAAACTCGCAAACAAAGTAAGAGCGAACAGAAGGGAGCACATAGCAAAGACGCCAAATTTAGGAACGCTAAGGAACAAAGGAAATCGGCAGGTTTTGGTTTAACGCCCTTGGGAAGCGGAATGAGGTATGTGTAGTTGTTTATATGTGGGTATGTGTAGTTGTTTATATGTGGGCTCCTGCGGGAGTGAGGTGTTCATGTTTATTGTTGTAAGTTATTTGAGCTATGTATTGACAAAGAGCCATTTCGCTTTGATAAGTTGATCTGTGTGTGATTTTAAAGGTTATGGTGTAGTGAAATATAGATTTTGGTGGAAAATGATGATTGTTTAGTGGTGTATTCATTTAGGTTTATTGTTTGAGTATGTTTGATTTAGCTAAGGAAATGTGTATAAAAGTACTTATGTTTGTATCTATCTGTATATTTTTATAGTTTTCACGGTGTATTACGGATAACGGAAAAGGAAATAAAGAAACCGTAAAGACATCAGTCGAGACTCTCCACATCTTGCTTATATCCACCGGGGGCAGTTATAGTGAAAACTCCCCGCAGGCCAGAGAGTGAGAAACTCCACGTGACGTAGGAAAATGAGAAACTGCTGCATCCAAATGAGACTCGCAGCCTTGGCCGAGGTCCGCATCGAAGAAATCAACTAAAACGGACTACAGTCAGGCAAGAGGGAAGATAACACACGTAAAAGGGTGTATAACAGGTGCAATAAGAGACATTTTACAAAAATATGTATTAATAAGATTGGATTTCATACGCTCATGAAAGTAATTAATTGCAGTAACATAAACTGTGCTTGAATGTTGAAAGAAGCGATCGTGAAAGTGTTTTGATTATCCTTTAGATCAGTGGTTCTCAACTCCAGTCCTCGGGACCCACTGCTCTGCACATTTTGTATGTCTCCCTTATTTAACACACCTGAATCAGATCATCAGCTCGTTAGGAGAGACTCCATGAACTGAACTGAGTGTGTCAGATAAGAGAGACATACAAAATGTGCAGAGCAGTGGGTCCCGAGGACTGGAGTTGAGAACCACTGCTTTAGATAAAGGGTTTTACGGTTGGTGATTATTGTGAAGATGTGTTCAAGGGTTATAAACAGCATTTTTAAAAGTGGTCTTTAAATAGAGGTTTGAAAGTGTGGAAATGATTTAACTTAAAGTACGAAATTGTTCAAATTTCAATATTTGCATTTTGCACAAACTAAATAATTTGAGTGTTTAATTTAAGTTGTTAACGTTGGTTAGAAGGGGTAGCGTTAAAATACCGGCAGGTTATTCTACTGCTTGCAGAAATTAAATCCCAAACGTCTTATATAACATTCAAATAACGGTCAATCAAGACATGTAAATCAAATGTCACTCCACACAGCAGAAACAAGTAAACCCTCAGACCTACCATCTGGCAGATCAAGCTCTCGTCAGAGAACCGTGACTGAGAAAATGCAAGAGGTAAATGAACAAAATGCCGTTAAACATAAAAGGGCCTTTTACAAGGCTTATGACGCATGGAAACAGACGGCAAAGGAAAGCAGGGCAAGAATGAAATGTTTTTGCTCTATGGATGATCTTGACAACATTGAACAAAATATTCAAACTAAACGTGAGGGGCTTCTACACCAATACGAGCACATCCTGCGCAACCAAACCAATACTCCAGAGATCGTGGGAAAAATGGATACCTGTGCCATTCTCACCGACGAAACGCTTGCTGTAGTGAACAAAAGAAGAGATGCTATGGATGAAGACTACAATGAGCGAGTAGAGAAAGAAAGAGTGAGGATTGTCTTAAATAAAGACGAATATGGATCTGTGTTCGGCAATTCAAAAACTAACACTGTGGCTTCTCGGCATACTGACTGTTCCAGTGCAAGCTCCAGCAGTTCCAGCAAACGACAAGACGCAGAAGCAGAGCTGGCAGCAAAAAGAGAGCAAGCAAAGGCAATAAAGGACATACATGCTCATCAGTCACATATTAACAAACTCGAAAATGAATGGAAACTTGAAGAAAAGAAAATAGTAGCTGATTTGGAGCGCAAGAAGGAAGAGCTACGGCTAAAACTGGAAGAAGAACGAACGAAGCTGACACAGTTAAAGGCTGAAAAGGAGGTCCAGATAGCAGCTGCTCGAGTGAGAGCGTACGACAGCCCTGGAAGCGACTATGAAGAGGAGAGAAATCTAGCGACAGACACTGTTTATGTGGAACCTGAACCTGCTGCTCACTTTGACATGAACACTGCCTCGCTTCTACCCCAACAAACATTTACAGGAACGACTATAAATAAGGACACAGCCTGTTTAGTCCAAGCAATAACAAGCTCCATGAGCATAAATCGTCTGCCTGTGCCAGAGCCAACAACATTTGACGGTGATCCCATGAAATATGTTGACTGGAAAATGTCCTTCACAACTCTCATTGACCAAAAGCCCCTCTCAGCAAACGAAAAAATGTTCTATTTGAAAACTTATCTCACTGGAGATGCACGTAAAGCAGTGGAAGGTTTCTTTTATAGAAACTCAGAAGATGCGTATACAGGCGCCTGGAAGGTCCTGCAAGAGAGGTATGGCAACTCATTCATAATTCAAAAGGCGTTTAGGGATAAGCTCGCTAGCTGGCCTAAAATCAGTTCAACCGACCCTCTGGCTTTAAGAGAGTTTGCAGACTTTCTGCAAGGGTGTGCAGAAGCAATTCCACATGTCAAGGGATTAGCCATCTTGGATGACTGCGAAGAAAATCATAAACTTCTGAAGAAATTGCCAGAGTGGATCGTGAGGAAGTGGAGTCGAATAGTGGTTGAAGAATTAGATACATCTGGAAATTATCCGGCTTTTAAATGTTTCAGCACATTTCTAAACAAGGAGGTCCGGATAGCCTGCAACCCCATTGTCTCACCCTTCCTTTTGAACTTCAAGAGAGAGGATAGAACACCAAAACGAGCTAGAGCCTTTACCACCAGTGCTCAAACAAATAGCTTCCCACAAGGTAGACAAGAAGCATCAGATTACAGGAGGCCACCATGCCCAGTCTGCAAGGAAGAAACACATGGTATTGCTACCTGCTTCGTCTTTGCTGCAAAGGCCATGGATGAAAAGAAACTGTTCATCAGGGAAACCCATCTCTGTTTTGGATGTTTAAAGAGGGGACACGCAGTCAAGGATTGCAAAAGGCGTCACACTTGTGGCACCTGCAGTCGTCGTCATCCAACATGCTTGCATGAGGAGTGGAGACAAAGACCAACGGAAATCTCTACAAATGATTCAATTTCCGCGAGTAACCACACGACTGAAGAAGTCCACAGAGCCATGTCGTATGCATCTACTCGATATGCCTCAGCTACTGCCAGCATAGTTCCAGTCCTGGTATCCACAAAGCAAGAGCCACAAAAGGAGGTTCTTACTTATGCCCTACTCGACACACAAAGTGACACTACATTCATCCTTGAAGATCTGCTTGGGCATCTGAGTGTGACACCACGACCAGTGACGCTAAAGTTGAGTACGATGACTGCTGTTGATACGGTTTTTACGAGCAAAGGCATCAGAGACCTTCAAGTTCGAGGGCTTAGAGCTTATACTCGTAGTTTTATTCCGGTGGATAAATCATACATCCCGACTCGGGAAACTGCACAAAGATGGCCCCATCTTCAACACTTAACAGATAGACTGCCGCCTCTCCAAGACTGTGATGTGGGATTATTAATAGGATATAATTGTCCTTCAGCTTTAGCTCCGCTTGAAGTAGTCATAGGTAAAGAGAATGAACCCTTCGCTCAACGTACTGAGCTTGGTTGGAGCATAATAGGTTCGACAAACCCTCATTTAGATCGGCAAGGAAGCCAAAGTTTTGTGCACCGGGTCACAGTGAAAGAGATACCTGCTCCAACAGTCACTGATGTCTTGAAAGTCCTGGAGTCGGATTTCAACGAACGCATCTATGAGGACAAATATGTGTCTCAAAATGATGTCCAGTTCATTCAGTTCCTTAGCAATAACATCAGACAGAAAGATGATGGACACCTTGAGATGCCCCTTCCTTTTCAGAGCAGCAGCCCACCTGTGCTACCAAATAATAGGAAGTTCGCTGTGGTTCGGCTGGAGAACTTGAAAAGAAAGTTGAAAGCAGACAAACGCTATCATGACCACTACAGAACCTTTATGGAAGAGACCGTGAGTAGAGGGGATGCTGAGTTGGTAACTACACCAGTAGATGGTGAGAGTATTTGGTACCATCCCCACCATGGCATTTATCACCCAAAGAATCCAGACAAACTAAGAGCCGTTTTCGACTGTTCGGCTAAGTTCAGAGGTGTTTCTTTAAATGATACTCTACTGACGGGACTTGACTTGATTAACTCCCTACTAGGAGTTCTGTGTCGTTTTGGGAAGGAAGCAGTGGCCATAACATGTGACGTTGAAAGAATGTTCCATCAGTTCAGTGTTACTCCAGAATGCCGAAATTATTTGAGATTCTTATGGTGAGAGAAAGGACTGCCGTAAAGAAAAGGAACTGCTTTCGTAAACCCTCAATCATTGAGCGTCCAGTACAGAAACTGGTTTTCCTCCTTGAGAGCAAATAAGACGATCACACCATATACACCACACACACTACAACACATATACATTATACGCATTTAAGTGTTTTAGTTTAAAAGATGGGCGAATGTGATGTAAGAAATTCTGCTTGGTTTATGTAGAGTAGTTGTATATTAAGCAGAATTTGGTGGGAGTGTAACTGTCCGTTTGGAGTTATTTAAAAGGTCTTGATTAATGAGTGTAAATGCATATTTTGTGTATTTATAAAGGATGTTTTTATTGAGATTGTGGTGTAGATATGAACACTTCACTCGGCGCGGGCACCAGTGACTTCCACCAGTGGGCAGTATAGTTTCTCCCACTGGTATAACCCTAAATAAACCCGTGCTTACGAGTTACAGCTGTGGCAAACTCGCAAACAAAGTAAGAGCGAACAGAAGGGAGCACATAGCAAAGACGCCAAATTTAGGAACGCTAAGGAACAAAGGAAATCGGCAGGTTTTGGTTTAACGCCCTTGGGAAGCGGAATGAGGTATGTGTAGTTGTTTATATGTGGGCTCCTGTGGGAGTGAGGTGTTCATGTTTATTGTTGTAAGTTATTTGAGCTATGTATTGACAAAGAGCCATTTCGCTTTGATAAGTTGATCTGTGTGTGATTTTAAAGGTTATGGTGTAGTGAAATATAGATTTTGGTGGAAAATGATGATTGTTTAGTGGTGTATTCATTTAGGTTTATTGTTTGAGTATGTTTGATTTAGCTAAGGAAATGTGTATAAAAGTACTTATGTTTGTATCTATCTGTATATTTTTATAGTTTTCACGGTGTATTACGGATAACGGAAAAGGAAATAAAGAAACCGTAAAGACATCAGTCGAGACTCTCCACATCTTGCTTATATCCACCGGGGGCAGTTACAATATATATGTCCCCAAATCAGAATCGTCAAGTCTTGCCTATAGTCGACTAATAGTCGAATCATGTGTATGGGGGCGGGGCTTTAACATTTCAAAGCCGCGATGTACAGAAAATCACACAAAGATATAGAAAAAAAAATTATAAAACATTTTGGATCAATAAATCTAAGAAATAACATAAATAACTCCAGAAAGGCCACACTGTAGACAGGATTTGCATTTCACATGCAAATCAAATTAAATCGGCTATAGGGGTTAAGTCATACTCAGGGGAGAAGAACCACTGCTGATTATGACCTTAAAGGGTTAGTTCACCCAAAAATGAAAATTCTGTCAGTAATTACTCACCCTCATGTTGTTCCAACCGCGTAAGACCTTCGTTCATCTTCGGAACACAAATTAAGATATTTTTGATGAAATCTGAGCCTTCTTTCACTCCTCCATAGGCTGCCATGTGACCGAAACTTGCTGGCCCAGAAAAGTTATTAAAGAGATCGTTAATATAGTCCAAGTGACTCCAGTGGCTCAATCTTACGTATATCAAGCGACGAGAATACTTTTTGTGCGCAAAAACAAACAAAAATAACGACTTTATTCCACTTTTCATTTCCTTCTCTCTGGGCCTCTAGTTGGTTTGCGTAGTGTTTTTGCGCAGCGCGTCAGTGTTACACGTCACCACGTAGGCTCACTATTGGCCTACGCCGGTCATGTGTGTGATGCGTGCATGACGTGCCCACAGACGCGCAGCGCAAAAACACTACGAGGCCCAGAGAGAAGGAAATGAAAAGTGGAATAAAGTCGTTATTTTTGTTTGTTTTTGCGCACAAAAAGTATTCTCGTCGCTTGATATACTTAAGATTGAGCCACTGGAGTCACTTGGACTATATTAACGATCTCTTTAATAACTTTTCTGGGCCAGCAAGTTTCGGTCACATAGCAGCCTACGGAGGAGTGAAACAAGGCTAAGATTTAATCAAAAATATCTTAATTTGTGTTCCGAAGATGAACGAAGGTCTTACGCGGTTGGAACAACATGAGGGTGAGTAATTACTGACAGAATTTTCATTTTTGGGTGAACTAACCCTTTAAGTTTCGCACCCTTGCTGCACAGACCAATTGGGTTGAGGACACTAGGGCTGAACGATTAATCGCACGTGATTTACGATTATCTAATGCGCAGCTTGTCAGTGGAGTGATCGGTAGTAAATACTGCCCCATTTGAACGCCAGAGGGCGCTCTCATTCAAACACAATAAATATGCCCCGCCACAGAAGTACAATAATGCCATCATTCCAGGAAATCCCTATAGCTGTAGCTGAATAAACAGAAGATTGAAACGCTTTGATTAAACATGACTTATAAATACACGACTGCCTTATTCTAAAAAGGCACATCAAGAGGAGCTCAACTGTCGTTATGAAGTGAGTTTGGAGTAAATGCATGTTATTAAAGGGGTCATATAATGCCATTTTTGTACAAGCTAATACGATTCTTTAGGGTCTAAATTAAAAGTTTGTAATGTACTTTAATAAAAAATTCTCATTAGTATTGTAAGAAAACATGCTGTGATGTACCCTGAGTGTAAACCTTAGACGCGTATTCATCATGAAGCGTGCAGCAAGGTTTGCAAATTTGCAAAGATTAATATAAATATTAATATAAAGGTTAATAAAACATTACACTTACTTCTTCTGGAGGTTCAGCAGGAACACATTGGTACCGATCCGTTTTTTCTCGTTTGTAAAGCTGTCTGGTGTGAAATGATTCATGCAAACATGAGAGCATAGTTGATCGTGGGGAATCCTCGCGTCAATCCTTTGGGCATATCCCATCAAAAACAAAACTCAGCCACTGCATCTTCAGCGGTTCGGATTTAGGAACATCAAAATGATGCTATGTTCCTTATTACACCCAAGAACAGAACACCACAATCGCAGACGCCATTCTGCTCATAGACAGTGCTCCAGTGAGAGGGTATCAACAAAGACGTGCGGAGTCGGACTATGATGACGGACTATGGCAAGCCGTTTTAACTTTTATTCATTTCCAGGATATGAATCCTTGATATCAACAATTCATTTTTCATTAGTTCAAATTATAATTCTTGATATCAGGAATAATGTTTCTACTAGTAACAATGGCAATTTTTGATAGCAGGAATTACATTTCAACTAGTAAAAATGTTCATTCTTGATATCAACAATTGAATTTTAACTAGTAAAAACGTACTTGGTTACTAACGTAACCTCGGTTCTCTCTAGTAGAGGGAACGAGTAATGCGTAAGATATCTTACGCTAGGGGAAAATCCATTTTTCCGCGAGATATTGAAGCCAAAAATTATCCTTAATTTTTTAATAATGCAAAATGCGTTGCGTCAGCATACAGACATAGGCGAGACAGCTCGCGCGCCTATTGGCTGCTCTGCAGCAACTGCAGCAGCCTATCGAGCGAGGCCTGGGGTGACGTCAGACCCAATGAGACGCTGCGTCACATCCCGCCGAAACGGGCGTGGCCTAGGCCTATAAATACCGCTCGCAGGCAGCTAATATCTGGTTTTTCATCATCGAAGCAACCAGAGCATGTGCATGCACGGCAAGATACGCAGTACTCGTTCCCTCTACTAGAGAGAACCGAGGTTACGTTAGTAACCGAGTACGTTCTCTTACGAGAGGTCTCTTGTACTGCATAAGATATCTTACGCTAGGGGACCCAATGCAAGACGCTGTGCGTGCTGGGATCTGACACCAAAGACCCAAGGGCGAAAGCCCGGGGTTCATATAGTGCACAATCACCCAGAGAACTCACAGGGAGTCCGGGAAGAGGGAGGGGCGAAGCCGCACTCTTCCGCATATAGCAGCGTCGCTTAGACGCGAATTACATCATACAGACAGGGCGGGGTACGGCCTGAACTGATGGGGAAATGTGGGTCTTATACAATTTGCCCAAACACATCTTGTGCTATCTTTTTACACTGTCGACCATTGAGCTGTGCTCAGCAGACACAGCATTCTGCGCTGATAGTATCAGGACAGACAATACTGGTTATCTAGTCCGACAGCAGCCTGGCCTGCAGGGCGGGAACCTCTAGGTTGTAAAACCTTATAAATGTAGACGGGGAGGCCCAGCCTGCCGCCATACATATATCTTGCAAGGCAATCCCACTTGACCAGGCCCACGATGAAGCCATGCTTCTCGTGGAGTGTGCTCTGACACCCAACGGGCATTGCTCGCCCTTGGAAGCGTACGCTAGCGCAATAGCGTCAACTATCCATATGGATAGGCTCTGTTTCAACGCGGCTAGTCCCTTAGAACGCCCGCTGAACGAAACAAAGAGCTGCTCTGTCTGTCTGAAAACAGACGAGCGAGACACATAAGCAGTGGTGGAAAGAGTACTAACAAATTGTACTTAAGTAAAAGTATTGCTACTTAAGTAATAATTTACTTGAGTATGTAAGGCCCGTTATATATTGGTCCAATCTCCGGTTCGCCAATACACGGGGAAGGTATCACGTGTTACTGTCCTTTTCTCATGCAAAGTATTGGTTGGTTAAATGCAATATATATTAATCATATATTTACTCGTTTATTTCATCTGACTCCATAAATGAAAAGGTTTTAATGATATCTGTGGATCATTAATCATGAGTGAATGTTTGACTATTCCTTTTAACCATTAAATGAACAATGTCAAAATCAGTTGGAATAATCACGTAACAATTTATTATGTCAGGTAAATGTATCATGCCAATTTCATAATCAATTCAAAGATAATCGATACAAAACATCAAATTCTCCGGAATAAAGAAAAGATGCAAACCCAACATTAAGAAATACATGAGGCTGAGAGATCTCGGTCTCTCAGCCTCACGGGCCATCTCAAGTACAGAAAAAGGCCTCGAACTCTCTGCTGCATCTCATTAAATAGTCAGACCTCTTTCACATGGAAACATGTGCTAACAAAAGAAACTTGCATGCAGTGGTCGCACCTTCATGGGGGTGGGGGACCATTTGCTTGAGAGACCACCTTCCTTTGTAAGTCAGTTATCCATAAACTCTTAAAACCTTATTACCTTTTATTTTATCTATCTGGATATGAGATATCTGTACCACTCACTTTGAGACATTTCAAATGACACCAAAAACATAACAGTCAATGATAAACATTTACATTAAACCATATTCTTGTGTGAGTTCTTAGTAGTTTGCGGAAGTGAGGTCGTATGGGGGAGGTCAAATGGTAATTAGCCCTTTGTCTCAGACCAGGGCCTCAACCAGTATTTCCAGTCTTACAAGTACAAGTAGAAGTACTGAAAAATAATATGACTCAAGTAAGAGTAAATAAGTAGTTTGCTTAAAAACTACTCAAGTAAATACGTTACAAAGTACTTTAGTATTATTTTTCTATTGTTACCCAAAATGGGGAGATGATAGCGATATGGAGCGCTAAACACTCTCATGTCAATTCTGTTTCATTCATACTGGAAGCCCAGTACACACTGATTCATACCTCGCGCAGAAAGTCCACAAGTGAGATTCATAGAATGATTCACTTATGACGTTTCAGGAAATGCCAATATGGATATAATAACACGCAAATAGAGATGAAACTGAAGACAAACACATGATAGCAATAATATATCTGTGTTCATCAAGCTATCTCAGGTATTTTCATAAGAATGATGTATGTCTTTAAAGGGATAGTTCACCCAAAAAGGAAAATTAGCCCCAGATTTATTCACCCTCAAGTCATCCTAGGTGTATATGACATTCTTCTTTCAGACGAACACAATCAGAGTTATATTAAAAAATGTCGTCTTCCAAGCTTTATAATGGCAGTGAATGGCTGGAGAAAATTTGAAGCCCAAAAAAGTGCATCCATCCATGATAAATGTGCTCCACTTTTACTCCAGGGGGTTAATAAAGGCCTTCTGAAGTGAAGCCATGTGTTTGTGTAAGGAAAATACCCATATTTATAACTTTATAAACTATAATCACTAGCTTCCGCCAGACGACCATACGCATCGATTTATGGTGGAAGACTAACCCCTGACCCAACACACAATGTATATATATATTATAGAAGAGCAGCTTCAGCCCTATTTGTTTGAGCCGTGAGAGGCGTCTAAGCTCACGATACTCCTATACAGTACATCCTACGTCATACATGTGTCACAGGTTACTCTTGTGGCGCAAGTCAATTTGCGTAGGATGCCTCTGGCGGAAGCTAGTTATTTTAGATTATAAAGGTATAAATATGGGTATTTTTCAAAAACCCATGGCTTCGCTTCCGAAGGCCTTTATTAACCCACTGGAGCCGTGTGGAGTATTTTTTTATTTATCATGAATGGATGCACTTTTTGGGGTTTTAATTTTTTTCCAGCCATTCACTCCCATTATAAAGCTTAGAGGAGCCAGGACATTTATATAACTATTTGTCTGAAAGAAGAATGTCATATACACCATGACTTGAGAGTAAATCATGGGCTAATTTTCATTTTTGGGTGAACTAACCCATTAATGCAATGCTAATCAACATAGCCTGTATTATAGAATTTAATAAAATAATATATTCTCCTACATGAAAAACCACAGAAGTGATTTCAAGTAATTTTGATTTTGAAGCAAAACATCATATTAAACTCATAAATTGTAGTTTTTGATGGTATGTTAAGCAAACATACTAGCTTTCCCTGTTGTCAAGAGCAAATGTTTTATTACTAATCTTTAAAAGTAAGTCCAGGTAAGATCATTTGAATCATTTCATAATTGAAAGCAAAGAAGGTTAAGTAAAAGGTTTGATAAAAAAGAGAGAGATGTAGTAGTGAATAAAAAAGTTAAATTTTAAAAAATTAAATAAAAAATAAGTGGGGTATAACATGTAAAATTAAATGCTCTTTTTTTTCTCGACTATTGCTATAGTAACGAACTACACTTTTACATGCATCTGATTGACAGATAAATCATGCAATCTCATTTCACTGTTGTTGAGGGTTTTTCAGCTTTGTACAGAGTTTGCTTCGTACATTTAGTTTAATTGTATTGTTAAAGAGGGCGAGCTTTACCTTTCAATTGAACTGTATTAATGTTTTCAAGACACTTACATTGTTCTTGCTCTGTCCATGCAATAACGGTGTCCATGTTATGAGCCGAGTTTTTTATTTACTTCAAGTGCTCAGTGCTCTGGTAATATCAATGGGATGACCCATTTCAGGATTTGCCATAATTACATTTTAAAATCAGAATATGAGCATAGCTCACACTTACATTCACTCAAATATGGAAACGTTAGCGATACAGATTAACACGAGTGCCAGTGATTGAATGTCAAAGCGCGGTTTGAACACCCCGCCCACCAGCTGAACTGGAAGTTTTGATTGGTTTTGCACCCGAGTCAGACCTGTCTGTTATTGGCTGAAGCGCTTTCAGAACTGTCTGTTATTGGCTGAAGCGCAGGGCTGAGGGCTCCACCGCACCTCTGACCGCACGCAGTACTTTGAAAAGTGTTTGTGAAATGTTAGCTCGCCCTGTAGCTCCGTCGGCATCAAAGTACTCTGTACTTTTGGTGAAAAATAAATGTAGCGAAGTTGAATACTTTATTTTTATTCTACTCAAGTAAAAGTAAAAGTACCACAATTTAATTATACTCACGAAAGTAGAAAAAATCGAAAAATCTACTCAAGTACTGTAACGAAAGTATTTGTAATTAGTTACTTTCCACCACTGCACATAAGCTCTTAATGCCCTGACTGGGCAGAGGAGGCTCGCGTCTCCTTCCTCATCAGGGACCGGTAGGGCTGACAGGGAAAGACCTGCGCCCTAAGCGGTGTGTTGAGGGATTTTGGAACATAACCGTGCTTAGGTTTGAGTATAACCCTAGAGTCATTAGGCCCAAACTCCATGCACGTCGCAATCACTGAGAGCGCGTGTAAGTCCCCTATGCGCTTCACTGAAGCGAGAGCCAGCAGAAACACAGTCTTGAAAGACAGGTGTTTCAGATCAATCGTCTGTAAAGGCTCGAATGGGCCACCTTTCATGGCTTCCAGCACCATAGAAAGGTCCCATACGGGGACTGAGGGAGGTCTGGGAGGATTCAGTCGCTTAGCCCCTCTAAGGAAGCGGATGACTAAATCGTTCCTTCCTATTGACTGACCAAGCGTTGTTCTCGAGAACGCTGCTAAGGTTTCAGGGCTGTGATGCACTTCTGATTGACCTTGAGACGAAGCAGACCGGAGGTCCACGCTCGGCGTGGCACTCGCGCTTTTAGCCAGAACTGCAGTGGGCGCATGCGGAGCAAGCCCAGCTGAAGCACTGATGATGCTGAGGCCATGAGACATAGCATCTTCTGAAATTTCTTGAGCGGGACAGATGCGCCGCAGCGTCTCTCGGCCCTCGAATAACGCACAACAGTGAGCAAGGGCTCACGTGAAACTGCAAAACACAAGCTTTCCGATGATATAAGACTCACTTTGACTGGACTTTGTTTTGATGAACAATAAAGGAAATTGTACAGGCGGCTTTGCCAAACACCAGCAGTGATTCAAGGCCCTGAAACAGGCTCAACTGCACCTCTTCTCTTTCCAGATAGGAACAAGTTACAGTAAACATATTTCTGTAAACTACAAATACTCAGCTTTAATTTGATATAAAACAAATGAAAATAGCTTCAGATCTGACTGATTTACAGAGATTTTGGTGAAAACAGTTTCACAACAAATCTTGGAATGACACCGACAAGGGCTATTCGACCCCGGTTCCTTTCGAGCCACGAACAACGTACAACAGTGAGCTTGGACTCACCTGCAAAACACGAGCTTTCCGATGATATAAGACTCGTTCCGGTTGGACGTTGTTTTAATGAACAATAAAGGAAATTGTACAGGCGTACATTGTACATCTCTACAAGTTCTGCTACAGTGACCGTTGCAGAGATTTGAGAGTCCAGCAACACTGCAAAGTTGACAAAAGTTTTCTCTTATAGGCTTCAAATGCAGAGAAACTTTATACAGTGACTTGATGCATTTTAACTTTCAGAGAGGAAAAAATACTGGACACATCACATCCGTTTAGGACACACTGCCACTGTTGGCTTGATGAAATTAGAAACATACAAATTGTGCCTTGGAGTTTGAGTGATGAAATCATAAGCTCAAAACCCATAAAAAACAAACAAACAACAACAACAAAAAACGCACTCACTTACCTTGAACTGATAGTTTTTTTTATTTATCAATCAGACTCCTAAAAGTTAAAGGAATGTAACCCTTAAAAGACTTTTCAGCACTCTCCTCTAGGATCGGCTGGATCTAAATAAACAAATGCAGTTTTTAAATTAAATCTATATTAATTGTAGCATTCCAGCCGGAATTTATTCAGACGATGCACTCAATGATCATAACTGATGGGCTATGGTGGGGTATTCCAACCCATTTATTCACAGTGTAACCATAGACACACCGTAAGAGCTGAAATCATGACATAAAACATAAAATCATTCACTTAATATTAACATGTTTCACTTTTAACTTGCTGGTACATAGGATGAGCATAGCACGCGCTAGCGCTAGCATGCTAGCTAACTCTGGAACTTGATAACATTCAGGAAATACATTTACAAATTATCTGAAAATTAAACAACACAAACTCCACAAAATACCTGTTCGCCTTCCAGCTAGATGCTGAATTAAAGGATGGAAAACGATTCCTTTTTGATCAGTAACTTTCTTCCAGTAAACAAACAGTAGCGTTTCACTTTCCTTCTCATTTCTTCATTGAATAGACGCATGCGCAAATTGCGCATGAAAAGGAAACCACATCACTGTCTTCACAATAAAAGCCATGTGAACATTATAAAGTAAAATTCGCTTAGGGATATTAAATTCTGAGCAATATCATTTAAAACATTTACACTCCCACCAAATTATTGGTGTCTCAAATATCACAGCTTAATGATCGTGGGAAGAGTGAACACCAATGATTTGCAAACACAAAATGACCAATATCCAGAAAAATGGTATGCAAGGAGTGTCAGAAATTTCAAAAATAAAATTAAAACATTTCTCAAGGGGGCAAGGTATGCACACAAATAACTAATTAGTCACTATCTAGTAACAACACCAGTTTCTGTACTGGACGTTCAAGCACTGACTGCTTGGTGAGACGTTCACCATTTTTGCTGAGTTTTCTGTCACCGAGACATATCTTTACTCTCCTAACCAGTCCATCTCGGTCCATTGTCGTTTCTACGACTCTGCCCAACCTCCACTCATTTCTCGGCAAGTCTTCATCTTTCATCATGACTATATCTCCCATCTGTAGGTTTCTCTTTGGGGTGTGCCAGCATTGTCTGAGGGCAATGTTGGACAAATACTCTTTTCGCCAACGGCTCCAGAACTGCTCGGCCAAGTATTGAACGTGGCGCCATCTCTTTTTCGCATACATGTCCTCTCTGATGAACTTGCCAGGGGGGGGAAGGGCCAAGGTAGACTTCATGGTAAGTAGGTGGTTAGGGGTAAGTGGCTCAAGACTGTTGGGATCGTTGAGGTTTTCAACAGTGAGTGGACGGCTGTTAACTATCGTCATTGCTTCATAGAAGAATGCTCGGAGGGAAGCATCTGGGAGGCCTCCAGGAGAGAGCGCGAGGGTCGAGTTGAGGACACTCCTGACCGTTCTAATTTGACGCTCCCACACTCCACCAGCGTGGCTTGAACCGGGAGCATTCATGATGAAGTCACACTGATTCTCTGAGAGATAGTTTGCCAGTTTGTCACCATCTACTTCCTTGAGAGCTTTCCTCAGTTCATTTTTGGCTCCTAGGAAATTGGTGCCTTGATCAGATTTAATCTGCCGCACAGCCCCACGTAAAGCAATGAAACAGCGAAGTCCATTTATGAAGGAGTCGGTTGACAGGTCCTCCAGCATTTCAATATGAATTGCTCTAGATGAGAAGCAGGTAAAGAGAAGGCCATATCTCTTGCGCTCACTGCGTCCTTGCTTGCTGAAAAAGGGTCCGAAGCAGTCCATTCCACAGTATGTAAAGGGTGGAGATGGGTCCACACGCTCTCGAGGGAGATCGGCCATTTTTTGCTCTTCTGTATGTCTCCGGAGCTTTCGACAAATGACACATTGGCGAAGATGAGATGCCACCGCCCGACCGATCCCTGATATCCAGTAACCCTTTGTCCTGATCGTGTTGATGGTCATTCCCTTGCCCTGATGTTTAGCATTGTCATGACAGTGTGCAATGATCATCTTTGTGATGTGATGTTCCTTCGGAATAATCGAAGGGTGTTTGACTGCATAAGGGAGATTTGCATCACAGAGTCGTCCTCCCACCTTGATTACACCATCCTTGTCCAGGAAGATGTTAAAGCGATGTAGCTTATTGTGTAGTGGTAGCCGACCGCCTTTCTTCAGCAGCTTCAGTTCCTCTGAATAAGTTTGTTTCTGTAGGTCTTTGATGATGAGGCACTCTGCGTCCTCTCTTTCTTTTACTGTTGAAAGACCATTTGATTTATCCTTGTTGATCCATCGAAGGATGCGCGCCACTGCACGGACAGCCCGAGACCAGGATGAGAATCCTGACAGCCGATCCGTCAGAGAGTTTTGCTCTCTAGTTTCAGTGCTTAGGGTCTGGGCTCCCTTCACTTCCGGATCTCCCACTGGCAGTTCTGAGATTACTTCTTCCGAGAGGCCGATTTCCTTTTCCCATAAAAATGCTGGGCCAGTAAACCAATCTGATGATATCAGCTCATTGATGGAGAGGCCTCTAGAAGCATGATCCGCCGGATTTTGGTCAGTAGGGACGTATCTCCATTGCCTTTGAGTTGTGTTGAGGTGTATTTTCTGGATACGGTTGGCCACGAACGTGTGGAAACGCCGAGCCTCGTTGTTAATGTATCCTAAAACAACCTTGGAATCGGTCCAGAAATACTCCTCCATGTCAGTGTATCCAAGCTCCTCCTTCAGAACATTGCTGGTTTTCACTGAGATGACTGCAGCTGTTAACTCTAATCTTGGGATTGTGATGATCTTCGTTGGAGCAACCCGAGATTTTGCCATGACTAGGGCACAGTGGATGCTTCCTTCATTGTTTCTAAGTCTTAGATATGAACACTGTCCATATCCAGTCATGCTGGCATCAGAGAAGTGATGTAACTCCCGTTTAGTAACCTTTCCGAAGTCTGCGGGTGCATAACTCCGAGGTATGTTTATCCTCTCAAGGTTGGCAAGGTCATTTTTCCATCTCTCCCACCGTGGACGAAGTTCATTAGCCAGAGGGTCATCCCAGCCCGCTCCACGTCGGCACATTTCCTGCAGCACTCCCTTTCCGATGAGCAAGAATGGGGCTACAAACCCTAAGGGGTCATACAAGGAAGCAACCATGGACAGAATACCTCGACGCGTCGCAGGCTGGTCCTTGAGATTGACACTGAACTTCAGGCAGTCTGATTCGACGTTCCATTGGATACCCAATGTTCTTTCTGAAGGTAGGTCATCAAAGGTAAGGTTGAGGTCTTTCATGTCTGATGCACGTTCGGAGGGTGGTATGCTTTCCAAGACAGCTCGGTTGTTGGACACAAACTTGTGGAGCCTAAGACCACCTAGGGCACAAAGTTTTCTGGCTTCTTCGGCCAGCTGAATGGCCTTCTCTGTACTGTCTGTACTTGCGACCCCATCGTCAACGTAAAAATCTGTCATAATGAACTGGGAACCTAGCGGATAGAGGTCTCTGTTCTCTGTGGCCAGGTGTTTCAAGCCATAGTTCGCGCAACCAGGTGATGAGGCCGCGCCAAAGATATGCACCTTCATCCGGTATTCTCTGGGCTGTGCACTGAGATCTCCTTTCTTCCACCAAAGGAAACGCAGGTAGTCCTGATCCAACTCTCTTACTTGGAATTGGTGAAACATTTTTTCTATGTCGCACATCAGTGCAGTGGAGTGCAGCCTGAAGCGAAGGAGGACACCGTTGAGATTGTTCATCAAGTCAGGTCCAGTAAGCAGATGATCATTCAGACTGGTTCCCTTGTACTTGGCAGAGCAGTCAAATACCACACGTAGTTTGTCTGGCTTCTTGGTGTGGTATACGCCGTGATGAGGTATGTACCATTTTTCTCCCTCCTTCCCTTCATCACAAACCTCCACTGCCTCACCCTTTTCTATGACTTCCTCCATGAACCTGATGTACTGTTCTTTGTACCTTTCGTCCCTTAACAACTTCCTCTTGAGATGGCTCAGACGCATGACGGCGAGCTGTTTGTTGTCGGGTAAGGTGGGTCTCTCCTTAAAAGGTAGCGGCATCTCATAATGACCTTGGCTGTTTTTCTTGATGCCGTTCTTGAGTTTGTCCAAAAACAGGATGTCTTCCTGAGACACTGGTTTGCCATCTTCTTTGTCATCCTTAAAGTCAGACTCCAGAATGCGAATGGCATCTGCAGGGGTGACTGGTGGGAGCTCCTTGACAACAACCCTGAAACAGTGTCCCGCTATACTTGGAGTGTCAAGGGGTGGTGAAGAGCACCCCACTATACTCCATCCTAAGTCGGTTCGAACTGCATAAGGCTCTTCATTTCCTCCTGATATTACGTCTCTTGGTGCCATTGCCTGTGCACAGTTATATCCTATTAACAGACCAACCTCACAATCCTGTAGTGGTGGAATTTCATCTATGACTTTGGAGAGATGATTCCATTTTCTGGCTGTCTCGCATGTTGGAATATGGGCGCGGTTTACCGGGATACAATCCTTGGTGTAAATGGGAGGAAGGTCGATGAGGAGGAAGGAGCGATAACCTCGCACACGAAGCCCTGAGACCCTTTGGCTTTTCACCATCACGTTGCGTCCAATCATGGTCGTTAACTTGAGCTTAACTGGACAGGACTCCACCTTTAGAGCATTGCTCACTTCCTGGTCGATAAATGTTGTGTCACTTTGGGAGTCCAGCAGGGCGTAGACCAGTTTTTCCGTTCCTGCATCATTTTTTGACAACCATACAGGCACAATCATTGATGTGTTGGTAGACTGCTCAGTATTCACTGACATTGAAGTCGCAGCAGCTTCTATTGGGCCAGTGTTTTCCTGAGGTGGGGCCCTTTCCCTCTTTACATAGTTGTTGTCGTGCAAACAAGTGGGATGTTTGCCCTTACAAGTGTTGCATGAATGTCGATGTCGGCAGTCCTTTGCACTATGGCCAGGTTTGGTACAGCCATAGCAGAGCTTATGTTGTCTGACAAATTCTCGTCGCTCCTCCAGGGTTTTAGCGATGAACTTGGGGCATCCATGTAGCCTGTGCTGATTGTTTTGACAGAAGGCGCAAGTCAGCCTTTCCTTACCGTTCACTGGCTGAAACTTGTCACCGTCTGCCTCAGTCTGAGTACTCAGAACGCTTGCCTTGTTCCTTTTAGGATCCCTGTTGCTTTGCTTTGTAGTGCTCGACTCGGAGTTGCGGAGGGCATAAGCTGAGGTGATCGGATTGCAAGCAATCTCTGCCTCCATCGCCATAAACGTGGCAAAGTCTTGGAAGCTGGGGAATTCTTTGTTCTTTCTTAAGGCTTCCGTAGCCTTCCTGTTCCAGTGAGACGCGGTCCACTCCGGTAGTTTGCGGACTAGCTTCTTATTCTCTTCACAGTCGTTCAGTATTTTGAGGCTCTTTACATGTTTCATTGCATCTTGACAGGCGTTTAAGAAGTCTGAAAAGTCTCTTAATCCTTCTGAATCCCTTGGTTGGATTTTTGGCCAATCAGCAAGCTTGTCTCTGAAGGCTCTCTGTATAATAAAGGCTTGGCCATATCTGTCATCCAGTTTGTTCCATGCATCCTTATAAGCCTCGCTGTCGTTTCTATAGAAAGTTCCTTCCAGTGTCTTACGAGCAGGGCCGCCAACATACTTCCTTAAATAATAAAGTTTGTCAGCTGGGGAGATGGCCTTTGTGTCAATGAGTGACATGAAAGAGGTTTTCCACTCAATATACTGGATGGGGTCACCGTTGAAAACCGATGGCTCTGGCACTGGAAGTCTATTTAAAGCCATACTATCTTGCAAGGCTCGGGCAAGGGATGACATGTTTACATCAGGTGATGATGCTGTGACGTTGGGAGTTTGATGGCTGATAGTAGGGAGGCCAGGTGGATTTTCTACTGAACTATTAGAAGAATGGACACTGCCTTCCTGTGATGCTCCCTGGCTGTAGACTAGCAGTCTGGCCCGAGCAGCCTTTAAATCCTTTTCTGCCTGAAGGCGTTCTAGTCTGCGCTTTTCTACTTCCATTTTCCTTTGTCCTTCCTCTATTTGCCTTTGTTGATCCTCTATTTTCTCCCTTTGTTTCTCTACTTCCAGCAAGCCTTCAAACTCAACTTCTTTAGCCGCTAGCTCTGCCGCAGCATCCATCCGTTTGAGTGTTAAGGTGGTGCTTTCATGACTGCGGACTGATTTGGACACTCGAGAAGCAGTGGATCCATAGATGGAGCGTGCATAGCTGCTCTTCAATAGCTCTTTGAGGCGTCGTTGTACTTGGTCTGCATCATAATCTCCATCGATGCCTGACATTCTCTCATAGCTAACTCTCATAATTTCTGCTGTAACTGCCTCACAACTATCAACATGGCGTCTTAATTCTGGTGTAGGTGTGTTGTGGTTTCGTATTTCAAGGTAAGTGTTTAACACAGCCTCTTTCTCCTTCTCTAAAGTGTCCATCAAAGACGCCAGCTCACCTTTACTGATATCCGACTTGAGCTGCTCTCTTGACTCTCGGGCTCGAATCTTCCATCTTTCGTATGTTGAGATGAATTTTCTTTCCTTTTTCCTTGTCTCTTCTTGTTGCATTTCGAGCATTTTTGGAGTTGGGATCCTTGCTCGGGTTGAGCGTCGGAGGCCTTCTCTAAGTTCCCTTTGTAAACTACTCAGTGTTTCTTCTTTGTTTTGAATTTCCTTCTTTAAATGGTCTATCTCGGTAGTCTCTAGTGTATTCTCAAGAGAAGCTTTAAGCTTTCTGATTTTCTTCTGCAGGCTGTCTATTTGATTCTCTAGATCTGTTTGTGAAGATGAATTTTCCATTTCCTTCATATTTAGTTCTTCCATAATAGACCTTAGTTAATGAACTGTTTGTTTTTACTTTAACTTGTAGACTACATAAGCGAAGGAAAAGAGAGTTTTTGCCCTTTTTTTTTTCTTTATACCAAACTGACATAAGAGCAGATAACACAGAGCTCGGAAGAAAATAACTTAATAAACGTAAGCTGCCATCTGTTACTGACGGACATTGTAATATCAACCTCTTTTTCTAGATAAGAAATGAATTTACCATTAAGATTGTACCATTACACATTAAACCCTTTTTTGTATGGTGAATAGAAAGGATAGTTGGGAACTGAACAGTATTGATGGTAGATGCAAATAAACAGTCACTTCACTTATTTTACTTTATGTCCGTAGTGTCTTAAATCAGTAAATGTCCTCAGTAATTGACATCCTTTTCTTCTTTAACCGCTACCGATGAGAGTCAATGTTCTTGTTGAAGATGAATTGTTCCTTATTGATTAAATGAAATGTTCCATACCTTGTCTGACCGTCACATCAAACCATTAAGCCAGCTGCACAATGATCATAAAGTCCCTTTGTCTACAAGACCCGTAGAATGGTGCCGAGTTGCTCCATGAAATGTCCGTTGTCATCAACACCAGACGAATAGCAACACAGCCCCGTGACTTGTCCTTGTGGTTCCGTGGTGCAGAGTGGCAGCAGGATGATGCAGGGGGAATAAGCTCTTACTGTAGCATTCCAGCCGGAATTTATTCAGACGATGCACTCAATGATCATAACTGATGGGCTATGGTGGGGTATTCCAACCCATTTATTCACAGTGTAACCATAGACACACCGTAAGAGCTGAAATCATGACATAAAACATAAAATCATTCACTTAATATTAACATGTTTCACTTTTAACTTGCTGGTACATAGGATGAGCATAGCACGCGCTAGCGCTAGCATGCTAGCTAACTCTGGAACTTGATAAAATTCAGGAAATACATTTACAAATTATCTGAAAATTAAACAACACAAACTCCACAAAATACCTGTTCGCCTTCCAGCTAGATGCTGAATTAAAGGATGGAAAACGATTCCTTTTTGATCAGTAACTTTCTTCCAGTAAACAAACAGTAGCGTTTCACTTTCCTTCTCATTTCTTCATTGAATAGACGCATGCGCAAATTGCGCATGAAAAGGAAACCACATCACTGTCTTCACAATAAAAGCCATGTGAACATTATAAAGTAAAATTCGCTTAGGGATATTAAATTCTGAGCAATATCATTTAAAACATTTACATTAATATTATTTCAAAAAGATTGAGTTTATTAGTCTCTATAGGGAGTTACATCTATCATTCAGCACCAAAACAGACAATTTTACTAGGCTGTGTTTTAACAAAAACTGCATTAAATGAGCTATTTTCTGTCTCCTACCTCTAAGCAGATCTTCTTCGCCTCTTCAGTGACAAGCGCCTCTGGGCTCAATTCTCCAGGTTCTGACATTGCTGCAGTGATGATGCTCAAAGCCCGGATGAAATAAACGGTATTATCAGGCAGTCTGTCTCACAGATTGATTCTGATCCACTATTTATGCTGTGTGACAGGATTTGTGAATGTTAATAGTTATTGTGGACCCACAAGCACACTTCCTGATACATATTCACGCACACACATGCAGAGGAACCCGAGACGCAGAAGACGGAAGGGACGCAAGAATGCCCATTTATGGGAAACATCAGTGTCACCAAAAATCCCCTCAGAGATTATAGAGGGTTAATGTCGCAACACTCTGTCATGAGACTGAGTTCCTCTGGAAAAAACCCAAGCTACTGCATTGGAACAATGTAACCGAGTTCCGTATAAATATAACTGCTTTCTGACTGTTGATGGCTGCATTTTTGATTTTGATGTCGATTTGCATCCCTGGAGAGAAATTAAAATCTCTCCTAGCTTAATTCTAGCTAAATTGCTTTTGGTTTGAACTGCTCTGCTGTATTACTACAACTTGAGAAACTCTCGGATGAGAACAAGTTTATATTTACTCCTAACTGCTTGAACTGCTTACAAGGTAATTAGCCTCTGAAATATTCACTCATACAGGACTGCCCTGTTGAGATTGAATAAGCTGAAGTTTTATATTCTGTAACTTTTTCTTTTGATTTGCTACGAATATTAATTTTTGTATAACCAGTGTTTTAATCTTTTGTATAAATAAAATTTTATTTCTAAAGACAATCACTGTTAAGTTTTACTTCAGCTACTAAGACAGTTCTAAAAGCAATAGACAGAGCAATTCCTTTAATTCCTTCTTACTACTGAAGATAACAAAGTTCCAAGAGCGATTCTGCTGGAAAGGTGAGCATGAATTTGATTCATATGTCTAGTTGAGAAATGTTTATTATTGTTTTCCCGGGAGTGTAGGGACTACACTTAGACTTACTGGTATAAAGAACAAGCTATAGAAGGAATAGTACTTATTCTGACCTGACAGCAAAAGATCGCCTTGACACATTGATACTAGGGGTTAATCAGGAAAGTGAGTGTAATACCAGAACTCACCACAGCTGCCAAAAGCGCATGACGTCAGTCGTCATTGTAATTCCATGTAATCACATAAAAGAGACTGAATGAATAGAATAGGCGGAGTGTCACTTTGGGGTGTTGTGTACTATTCAGAAAAACTGTTCTTTCTTCTGTGGAACAGAAAAAAATATATTCTGAAGAACATTGGGAACCAGTTGAACCAATATTGGTGCCCTGAGTCACACAACTTTGAAACAACATGAGTGCGACAGAATTGTTATTTTTGAATGAACACAAAAGCATCATGTTTAGGGCAATGCAAACAGTTTGTGCTGTAGTTAAAGCCCGACTCTGACAAGTCAAAAATAAATGTGCATTTCAACAAATTAAAAATGTAAACGACAATCTCACGAGTCACGAGAAAAAAAATAGTCCTATATATATATATATCTCAGAAAGTGTACTATCGCGCGTTGCTGGACTTCCCGTTTCAGCTCCGCTTATCAAGCCGGGATCTAATCCTGTTAACATGAAAATAAACATGAAATAAGCCTGCTCCCGAGCAGGTTTAAGCTTGCGCACCTGTTGCTATTGTAATAAACCTAAACCAGGGGCTAATGTTGTGACTAGAGAAATCTACTCTATAAAGCAAGCAGCACCACGGGATTAGAAACAATAATCTTTATTTAACATAATTCATTCAGTTACCAAACATTTCAGAGACTGGGTCAGGTGCTAAATGTCCCAAATACCTATGTTAAGTAGCCTGGGCGAACAACACCACAATGGAGCATGCTACACAGAGGAAACCGCAAATAAATAGACAATCTAAAAGCTAGTATACACGGAATAAATATGCACAGCTATAAAGCACATCACCACCGCAAGAAACGGCACACATTCACAAGGCACGTGCACCTAACACCCAAGACGCCATCAGACTGCAACATACGAACTTAGTTCATTCGAACCCTCCCACCCATCATGATATGGTTATACTGCTAGATTTAAAATCACAAACACACACACACACACATATAAAGTTTAGTACTTAACTCTCCCGGGAGACGAGACCCTCCCCCAGGGTCTAGGCTTTAGCGCTGTTTGGTCAAGGGGAAAAAGCAAACACCAATCCAGCGCTCGTGAGGCCTCCGAGCAATAGCGGAAACGGAGCACCCCTCTTCTGAAAAGCTGCGGCGCCCAACGCACTCCTATACCCGGCCTTATCTACAGTTTAGCCCGCTACACTATCTTCGCCGCCGGCAGCCCTAAACAGCGTGCGAACGGCACCCACCCCCCAACCTTGAGTGCAGCTCGGCGTTAGTAAAAACACACCGCTTCTCAGAACCCCGCACGCTTCGCTGTGCCCCTCTTTTTATCACGCTCTTCCTTCACGCTCATCAATGGTCAGGTGCAACAATCATTTAACTCAACCCACTCTTCCCTCAAATCCCTCCCCCCCCACACACACACAACAGTCATAACAGTACACTTTTCCCACATCACTTCATTACACTCCCCCCACCCATAAGGCAGACTCGTCCTCGAGTCCAATTCAAAACATCTCATAGTCCCGGGACCACACAGGTGCTCTCCTTGATCGTCCTTGGCATGAGTCTTTAGTAAACATTGCACCTTGTTGGACCTCAGTCACTGCAAACTGGCTAGTCATGGGTGTTTGCATATGCCCCGTGTGTGAAGATCCTTGACCACCTTGGTCCTCGGTGGTCGGGGCCGGCCTGTCCATTTGCCCTTTTGATCTCAGTGAGGTAGCACTGCTTCCTGGCACATCACTTGCTCCTTTTGCAGGTGTGACTGGGGGTCCCTCAGACCTGGCCCCTGGCACTGCCACCTCGCTCTCTCGACCCGCTGTAGAATCTGCAGTCTGCAGCCAGGTCTCCTTAGGTGGAACGCCATCTGTCGGTGGGGTCTCTGCACCCTCTTGGCTGGTAACCTCTGTCACAGAAGAAAGACATGGTTTAAGTCGGTTGAAGTGCACCACTATTTCTGTTCCCCCGTCAACTGGCACAAGTCTATACAGAACTTCGGTTATCCTCTCTGTGACTTTATAAGGCCCCTTAAACCTTCGTTGTAATTTTGGACAGAGCCCCCTTTTCCTCGCTTTCCCCCGAACCCAGACCAATTCTCCTTCAGAATAATATTGAAAATGTGCTCTGAAGTCATAACCTCCTTTCTGCTTCACAGCGGCTCTTAACTGATGGCCCTTTACCGCCTCTACCACTGTAGACAATGTCTCCAACAGTCTAGCCACATATTCTGATGTAGAAGAGAATCTTTCCTCCCCACCCAAGTTAAGCATTACATCCACGGGAAGGACTATCTCTTTCCCAAAAACAACTTTGTAGGGTGTAAACCCAGTGCTGGAGTGAACACTACTTCTATAGGCCATCATCACATACGGCAACAAGACATCCCAGTTAGCTTGGTTATCGTCTACAAAAAGAGACAACATAGAGGCCAATGTTCTGTTAAACCTTTCGACCATCCCGTCCGATTGAGGATGGTACGGTGACGTTCTGGTCTTATAAATATTCAACAACTGGCACACTTCTTTAAATAACCTGGATTCAAAATTTCGGCCCTGATCAGTATGGATTATCCTGGGGGCTCCAAAGCGGCACACCCACTGTTCAACCAACAACTTAGCCACTGTCTCTGCTTCCTGATTAGCCAGAGGGAACGCCTCCGTCCATTTGGAAAAGTAATCCCCAATAACTACAATATATTTGTTTTTGTTGGGGGTTTCGGGGAGAGGTCCCAAAATATCTAACGCCACCCGCTCATATGGCCTTGATGCTACCACCGATTGGAGTGGGGCCCGCCATTGTTTCCCTACAGCTTTTCTGGACCCACAATCTATACACTCCCGACACCATCGCTTCACATTCCCAAACCAGCCCAGCCAATAAAACCGGTCTTTCACTTTTGCTTGTAATTTCTGTATTCCCAAGTGTCCACCCGTAACATCATTGTGCAACTGTCTTAAGATGTCTGGCACCATTACAGTGGGAATAACCACCTGGACCTGGTTTGCGGCATCTGAGTTCAGTGGAGGAAACCTCACCAACCGGGAGCCCTGCATTTGTAACTGGGACCATGCTGGTGCATACCTTTGTAGATCATCCGGTGGTTGCACCCCACACTCTCCCTCTTTTTTTTGAGCAATGATCTTTTGTAACTCTGCATCTTCCCATTGCGCCCGAGCCAGCTCATCCCCTCCCCCCCCCAGGTTTACATTAGGAGGCACATTTTGTACTGCAGCTATTACCGGTGCCCCTCGTGTCGGTAGAGCTGGCTCCAAGGGCACTGGAGTTGACAGATAAGCAGGCAACCTAGAAAGGGCGTCAGCATTAGCATGCCCTCGTCCAGGGCGGTGAACAATTTTATACTGAAAACTTGCTAACTGCTCCACCCATCTGGCTAACTGTCCCTCTAAACCCTGGAAATTATGCAGCCACCTCAAAGAATTATGATCAGTTCGCAGGACAAATTCCTTACCCAACAGGTAATGTTTAAAATGCTTGATGAACGTGACCATGCTTAACAGCTCTTTCTTGGTTGTAGCATATTTTCTTTCCTGCTTAGTAAGGGCTCTGCTGGCATATGCTATAACATGTTCAAACCCCCCATCTTCTTGTGACAACACAGCCCCAATACCAGCGTCGCTAGCATCCGTGTCCAGAATGAATGTTTTAGAGGGATCAGGGTATACAAGAACAGGAGCTGACATTAAACTCACTTTGAGCTGTTCAAAAGCTGTTTGGCATGCCTCTGTCCATTTAAAACGCCTGCCTTTCTCAGTGAGTTGGTGCAGGGGGCGAGCTATCTCAGCAAACCCCTTTACAAACCTCCGATAGTACGAGGCTAAACCCACAAAGCTCCTAACCTCCGTTTGGTTCTTGGGCACCGGCCACTGACGCACAGCCTCCACTTTTGCGCGATCTGCTTTTACCCCTTTCGATGAGATGATATGTCCTAAATACTGCACCTGAGTGGCAAACAAGTTACACTTAGTGGGCTTGACTTTAAGGTTAGCCTGGCGTAGTTTTATCAAAACTTCGTCCAGACGGCCTAGATGTTCCTGAAAGGTCCGTCCAAATATAATAATGTCGTCCAAGTACACCAGACAGGTAGTCCACTGAAGATCTGCCAGCACCAGATCCATCAGTCGCTGAAATGTACTTGGACTATTGCATAGACCAAAACTAAGGACATTGAATTCAAACAGACCCTGGCGAGTGATAAAAGCAGTCTTATATTTATCCCCAGGATCCAACTCCACCTGCCAGTAACCACTGGCTAAATCAAGAGTGGAGAACCAGCAAGCTTTATTCAGACTATCAAGGGCATCATCGATCCGTGGCAACGGATACGCATCCTTCCGGGTTACATCGTTTAACTTACGATAATCCACACAAAAGCGGAGGCCGCCGTCACGCTTACGCACCAAAACTACCGGAGCTGCCCATGGACTATGAGAAGGCTGAATTATGTTATTTGCCAACATTTGCTTTACATGGTCAGCAACCTCATGTTGTAAGTGGAGGGGAACACGACGGGGTGGCAACTTCACAGGCTTTGCATCCCCTGTATCAATCTGGTGCAGTGTCAAGTGTGTTCTCCCCAAATCCCCCTCCCCCTCACTAAACACAGACATATTTCTTCGCAACAGCTCACGAATTTCTATCAAGTCAGATGGAGTAAAATTCTTCTGATGCAACCCAAAATGAGCAATAAGCTTGTCAACAGACCGAGGCTCATTTGGGCCAGCCTCATCCTCACCCATGCCCAAATGTTCAGCCTTACAGCCCACTTCAATGTCCGTATGTAAAGTTCCCAACCTCATACCCCCCTTTAATGTGAGGGCATCTTTCGTTAAATTAATCACTCGTACCGGCAGTCTACCCCTCTCCACCCTACAGACCACCCGAGCTATCATTACCTCACATTGATTTGATAATGTGTCTGATGGTTCCAACATACCCTCAAAACCGGCCACGAAGGAATCATCCACCTTTCCAGCAATGATTACCTCACTACGTGGGGGAATTACCGTATCTTCAAAGACGACCACAATCCGGGGTTTATCAATATCTGCCGGGACAATCAGGGGGAACATTTTACCCATAATTCGACACTCATTTTTACCAAAATCCATAATGACACCGTATTTACTCAAAAAGTCGAAACCCAAAAGAATATCCTGGGATGGTACATCAGCTGCCAAAAACTCTGCAATTAATGCCAATGAATCAAACTGGCAGACTGTTTGCCATTTTCCCAAAATCCCCATCAACCCTCCATTAGCTGCAGCCACATCACCATGATATCCAGACAGTTCTGTTCCCCCTTTAGTAATTTCAAGCCAACGTTGTTTTGGTATAACTGATAATGTTGCCCCACTATCTACCAAGAGAAGGGAGTCTGACGCACCTATTTTGGCTCCGATGTATCCAGAGCCACCCTGGTTGCTTGCAGAGGCCGCATATGTACCAACTCGCCAGGGGGCAGGCAGCGGGCCTACAGTACCTGCCCCCTGTAGTTTCCCTGCGAGTATGGGCAATCTCGTTTTATGTGTCTGGTACACCCACACTCCCAGCAACCACCCCCTGCCCCTCTGGCTCGATCAACAGCCCCTTGCAAACCACTATTCCTGGACTCCCGTACGGGTTCCCTGGAAAATTGAGAAGGAGTAGGGTTTAACATAGCCTGTTGAATGTTACTCACTGTTATACGAAGAGTTTTTACTTCCTGCCTCAATTCCTCCACCATTCCTAACATCATTTGCATTTGTTCATCACTTTTAGATTTATTCTCTACCACTCCCCTTACTTTTGCATCAGGCATCAGATGGGTTTGCTCCATATTCCTAAGAAGCTCTAGTTCAGAAGCAAGATCAATTGCATCTTCTAGGGTATCAGGTTTTGCTCTGCGCAGGCTAATACGAAAGTCACCAGATGCAAAATATGTAAGAAACTGATCTCTTGCCAACATATCACGAGTGCAATTATCGGCTGTGGGGTAAGCTTTAGTGGCAAGACGCCGTAAGGCATTTCCGAATTCTCTTGCGGTCTCATTATGCATACGCCTGCGAGCTGTAAATGTAGCCCTACTCCAATCGCTACTGTCACAGGGCTCAAAACATCTAGCCATAGCAGCTTTTAGCAGCACATAATTTCCTTTAGCCTCACTGGACAAACCACTATAAATATCTCTTGCACGCCCAGAGAGCAGAAGAGACATAAATTTAAGTTTTAAGGGTTCATCCCAATTATTTACATCAGCTGCCAGATCAAATTGCTCTGACCAATCAGACCACTCTCGGCCTACACCAGTAAATGTCTCAGGCATAAAAACTGGCCGCGCAGTAGCTCTTAATGTTCCCACATCCCTTACGTGGTCTCCACCTTCGGGCACAACATTATCCTCCCCCTGTAGCATCTTTGCAACAGTGTCTAAGTTTAATAGGGTTCAAAAAAAAAAAAAAAAAAAAAAACCTAAATCTCACCGCTGCCACCAGTGTAATAAACCTAAACCAGGGGCTAATGTTGTGACTAGAGAAATCTACTCTATAAAGCAAGCAGCACCACGGGATTAGAAACAATAATCTTTATTTAACATAATTCATTCAGTTACCAAACATTTCAGAGACTGGGTCAGGTGCTAAATGTCCCAAATACCTATGTTAAGTAGCCTGGGCGAACAACACCACAATGGAGCATGCTACACAGAGGAAACCGCAAATAAATAGACAATCTAAAAGCTAGTATACACGCAATAAATATGCACAGCTGTAAAACACATCACCACCGCAAGAAACGGCACACATTCACAAGGCACGTGCACCTAACACCCAAGACGCCATCAGACTGCAACATACGAACTTAGTTCATTCGAACCCTCCCACCCATCATGATATGGTTATACTGCTAGATTTAAAATCACAAACACACACACACACACACACATATATAAAGTTTAGTACTTAACTCTCCCGGGAGACGAGACCCTCCCCCAGAGTCTAGGCTTTAGCGCTGTTTGGTCAAGGGGAAAAAGCAAACACCAATCCAGCGCTCGTGAGGCCTCCGAGCAATAGCGGAAACGGAGCACCCCTCTTCTGAAAAGCTGCGGCGCCCAACGCACTCCTATACCCGGCCTTATCTACAGTTTAGCCCGCTACACTATCTTCGCCGCCGGCAGCCCTAAACAGCGTGCGAACGGCACCCACCCCCCAACCTTGAGTGCAGCTCGGCGTTAGTAAAAACACACCGCTTCTCAGACCCCCGCACGCTTCGCTGTGCCCCTCTTTTTATCACGCTCTTCCTTCACGCTCATCAATGGTCAGGTGCAACAATCATTTAACTCAACCCACTCTTCCCTCAAATCCCTCCCCCCCCACACACACACAACAGTCATAACAGTACACTTTTCCCACATCACTTCATTACACTATGACAGCAAGTCCAGGATGAGCGTCGAAGAACCAAACAATCCAAGATCATGCCAAATCGCCTACAATCAAATCCAGCTAACTAAGTTAGCGACGGATGAAGAACGGGCCCCTGGGCTACAATAGTAAAATACAACCTGTAGCTGTAGTTTGTGTTTTATGGCAAGTAACTCTGTCAGATAAAAGGTTTAGTGTTTTGTTCTTCCCTCACCTTTAATATATATATATATATATATATATATATATATATATATATATATATATATATATATATATATAATATTATTATTATTATTATTATTATTATTATTATTATTTGCATTTTGTCCTTTATATGCATTACAGCACATGCTGTCAGGTTGTACTTCTGAGGTGTCAAATTCAAGTTATGGTTCCCTCTCTGATTCAGATATCAGATTTATAGTTTAAAAATTATTCTTTAATTATTCTGCAATTTCCCTATGTCCAAATTATTTCGTCAATTTTATTTGAAAATATTGTTTCCAATTACTTTTATTTATTCTATTGTACTTGTTTTCTAAATCAATTAAATGTATTATTATTATTAAAATATTTTCAATGGATTTTTTGTTGTTTGTTGTTGTAGTTGTTGTTGTTTTGCCCCAATGTATTTTTATTTCTAGTATTTTATTATTATTATTATTATTATTATTATTATTATTATTTCTAATTCATGCACCAGTGGTAGCACCAAGCCGAATTCCAGTCTTTTTGTTTGAACATCTGACTGGTGTATATGTTATCCGCTTCAGGTCTGGGAAGCCTGAATGGGTGATGTGAATTAACCACCCCTGTAGAATGAAAACAGAAACGCTGTGAGACAGGAGTACTGGCTGCAAGCTCTGGCAAAGTTTAATTAACTCTCTCATTTTTCTTAGTTCTCTTCTCAATGTATTCACAGGGTTTCCGCGGGGTTGTAAAAGGTAGTAAATTAAATTATGCCAAATTAAGGACAGTAAAAAGTAGTAAACGTCAACTGACGAGGTAGTAAATTTTCGAAGCCCCATCTAACTGGGTCTATATCATGGGTGTCCAAACTACGGCCCGCGGTCCAGTTTTTATTGGCCCGCAGCCAGGGTCCGAAATTAACACGCACCAAGTGCGGTTAGATTTTCCGTTTGGCGAGTAAATCTCAAAAGGCTATCCGCCACACTGGCGGGTGAATGTTCATCATACCAAAATAGTAATTAAAAAAATATTACAATTGCCTTTTGTAATGTTATGATGCCTGGAAATTAGTTCAAATCTCCTGCGAATCTAGAGCGAGCGAGCGAGCGAGCAAAAGCGCGCATGCAAACCGTGTAGCGAGCGCACGGCAGTCAGAGAGGGAAAGACCTTGCGTGTGTGTGTGTGTGTCTCTCTCTCTCTCTCTCTCTCATGCAGTGGTGACGCGTTCATATAAACGGCACCTAAACGCTGTAAAAAAAAAAAAAGTTTTATTTTGATAAACATGACACAATATAACATCGCAACTACATGAAAAGAGTGTTTACTGTTATAAAAAAAACTGATTTGTGCGCTTTAGAGGAACTAAAGGTGTTTGAATAAACACGCAACACATGTGATCGTTGTCATGCAATGAATCCGGCCAATCGTGGAACAGCTGTGTCGTCATCAGCCCACGTGCAGCCCAGTGCAGCCGCTCTTGAGAAGCTGCGCTGGCTGAGTTCTCTGGCTACTCTCGAATCGCTCTCGCGGTACTTTGATGGCATACGTCACAGTCACGTGGCGTCGGCGCTGGATCAAGTCGGACAAATTTTCTAACCGGCATGCACTGCTTCAAGTCAGCCGCCGATCGGTCTGCGCAGAGCTGCATGAAGTCGAACAAGCCTGAAGGATAGGTCATACTCGAACGTGACGGAAAGGATGACGGACGAGACTCAAATGTGAGTATTACAAATCAAATGATCGCATGTGTTGAACTACTGTACAGTAAACTGTTGAATTGTTTAAGATGTAAAGACGCTATATATTTGTGATTTTGCTGTAAATCACATTTTATAATGTAGCTAACAGAGGAGCTCCAGTAAGGACACATACGTTTCCGAAGTGGATTTGCATACATTTTAAACCGTACATCTTAAATACAATTACTAAATGTCTATTTAATATCTGGCAAGAAAATCTAAGAATTGCAGATTACTACGTCTAATAGATATGAAATAGGCATCTGAGTGATGAATGTGTGCTATTATGTAGAACAAATCTATAAAGTAACTAAACATAAGTTATCTATTTTATTTGTCCATTACTGTTGATAAATTGAGGAACATTTATGTTGGATAAAAAGTTAAAACAACCTCAACATGTAAATGTAGTGTTGAGCTCATAAATCACAGAGGTTATGTGAATCTGGTCTGGATGTTACAGGGACAGATGAACAGATGTGTGTTTATCCGGTGGAGAGTGGCTCATGAAGCTGTATGCTGCCATCAAAGGCTTTGTGACATTACAGAAATGAATAAATATTTCAATCTTAAGTTGTAGTTTATTTTAATTATTGTAATTTCAAACAGAGCTATTACAGCACTTTTCTGATTCTTGATTTCTGTGCATTTGCTGCAGATCTTTTGTGGTGGAGCAGGACCTGCAAAGAAAGATGATGGCAGCATTTGTGAAAAAAAAAGCGTTTTTGTCTTCTAAATAATCCTGAAATCAAATGACATTGTGCGGTTAAAATGACTGCTTTTGTGTTATGTTTGTGCATTTTTGTAGGATCTGAAATGTCAGCAGGCTGGTGTGAGCACTGAGGATGAGGAGCACAGAGATGAATCCTGGAGATAGTGCCATGGATGAGACCCTCCATCACTCCACCTGCCCTTACGAGACCCTCCACCTGTCCTTCCAATACCCTCCATCACTCCACCTGCCCTTACGAGACCCTCCACCTGTCCTTCCAATACCCTCCATCACTCCACCTGCCCTTACGAGACCCTCCACCTGTCCTTCCAATACCCTCCATCACTCCACCTGCCCTTACGAGACCCTCCACCTGTCCTTCCAATACCCTCCATCACTCCACCTGCCCTTACGAGACCCTCCACCTGTCCTTCCAATACCCTCCATCACTCCACCTGCCCTTATGAGACCCTCCACCTGTCCTTATAAGACCCTCCATCACTCCACCGGCCTTTATTGCCTCAGATTGTGAAGCACAACACATCACGCAACAACCTCAGGCACGAAGGAACGGCTCACCTCTGGCGGTCAGCTGATTCATCAGAATAAAGCTGCAGGATGGGAACCGCTGTGTTGAGATGGCAGAAGGATGTGGGGTTCAGCGCCTGTAGCCTACATACATGATTGTAGTTTGAATAAAGCTTTGTTTCATGTGTTTACTTGTATATGCATTTGTTTATTGTGTGATGGTGACTTTGATTCATTCTTTGACTAATTTATTACGTAATATTTCTCATTGTTGTCAGTGAATAAAATACAATTATTTAATTAATGCTTTATTTATTGTTTGGATGAAAATGTAGATATGTTCACTATATACACATCTAGAGTGTATTCATACATAGCTATTTCAAATGGCATACATTACATTTTGTTTGTTTTATTGAATTATATCATTTTCAGTAAAAAGTAATATAATTAATTGGTCAGCACAAGTTGTTATTATTGGATGTTTTGGGGTGGGATAGCAATGCAATTCATTCTGGGGTAAAATTAATTTTTAATAATGATATTTAAATTTTTCGAGTATTAAAATCAACAGTTTTCTCCAAAGGCGAATCTTCACACAGCTGCCCAACATCTCCTTTCTGCAGACATTACAAACGCTGAGGAAAACCGTTCTAGGTAGGGCTGTCCAGTTACTGATGTTATGAGGTATACAGGTGCTGGTCATATAATTAGAATATCATCAAAAAGTTGATTTATTTCAGTTATTCCATTCAAAAAGTGAAACTTGTATATTATATAGACTCATTACATGCAAAGTGAGATATTTCAAGCCTTTATTTGTTATAATTTTGATGATTATGGCTTACAGCTTGTGAAAACCACAAAATCAAAATCTCAGAAAATTAGAATATTACATGAAATCACACAGTAATTACACAGTAATCCCATGGTCATTGAACCAGGTTTTGGTTATTTTGGCAGTGTGGGCAGGTGCAAATCCTGCTGGAAAATGAAGGAAGCATTTCCATAAAGCTTGTCTGCTGAAGAAAGCATGAAGTGCTCTGGAAATGTCCTGGTAGACGGCTGCGTTGAGTGGACAGCACAGTGGACCAACACCAGCCGATGACATGGCTCCCCAAACCAACACAGACTGTGGAAACTTCACACTGGACTTCAAGCATCTTGGATTGTGTGCCTCTCCATTCTTCCTCCAGACTCTGGGACCTTGGTTTCCAAATGAGATGCAAAATTTGCTCTCATCAGAAAAGAGGACTTTGGTCCACTGTGCTTTATTAAATCCAGAGTCAACGCAGCCGTCTACCAGGACATTTCCAGAGCACTTCATGCTTCCTTCATTTTCCAGCAGGATTTGCACCTGCCCACACTGCCAAAATAACCAAAACCTGGTTCAATGACCATGGTATTACTGTGTAATTACTGTGTGATTTCATGTAATATTCTAATTTTCTGAGATTTTGATTTCGTGGGTTTCATAAGCTGTAAGCCATAATCATCAAAATTATAACAAATAAAGGCTTGAGATATCTCACTTTGCATGTAATGAGTCTATATAATATACAAGTTTCACTTTTTTAACGGAATTACTGAAATAAATCAACTTTTTGATGATATTCTAATTATATGACCAGCACCTGTATATATATATGCATGTATACATACATGTATATATAGCCTATATATATATATATATATATATATATATATATATATATATATATATATATATATATCTCATGGGTTTGCAAACATAATATGAGATTTTATACACAAGAAAAAATAACCTATAAGGTTGAATATCTTAATATATATTTTCTTAATTAATGATATAATACATTTAAAAAATCCATTTTTTGTTATTTATAAGCCTGAGGGATGAAACGAGAGTTAAATTTAACAAGAACAAGAGGAAAACAAAGCAGTAAGCCACTTTTGCTTATGGATGAAAATGTTTGGATATAAAATAAAGAAATCAACAACATATTCAAGAGATGACAATTTTGGGATTTCGTTATAAAAATAAATATAGTTAAGGATAAAACGGTGGGTCACATTAGGGTTAAATATAAGAACTTAAATCAACCCTAAATGTACTCACAAAATAAATGGGCAGCAGTTTCTTCAAAAAGACCACAAAATGAGCAAGTTTAATCAATATCAAGATATTTACAGATAGATGAATTAAACGTGTCGTTCAAATCTTTTAAGTTGTTGCGCGTGTGATAACGCGTCGTAGGTCACATGATAACGTCAACGGTCCGGTTCGCATTCATACTCAACGAGATCTGGCTATAAAGTACCTACTCTTTTAGCGCTCGTTAAGTAAGTAGGCTACTTATTGAAATTGAGTACCTACTCATTGAGTATGCGGTTTGGAACGCAGCCACTGACTCGCGATCTTCGCAGTAGTGAACGCGCCGGAGAAAAATGCATTTCTTACGGATTAGCCTATAGCCTACTTTTATTTAGTTTTGAATGGTTCTGTTTAAAAGTAGAAATTTCAAGCTTTCTGTAGATAATAGATATAGGATATTTCTAATTTGTTTAGGTCTGTGAGGCGAGTAGCCTAGGCTACCTATACGCTGAGTTTCGGTTCATGTCTGAACGTGTTGTGATTATACAAAATAATGAAACATGGATTAAAATTCAGATAAAATTAATACAAAACGAAATTCGTTTAAAAGAGAGGCTTTGTGTTTTCTGTTTGATGTCTCTGTGAAAATTTTAAAAGCATCCTTAATGGAGAACGAACGGTTAGGCTACATAACATGTTTTTTTCCTCAAATGCAAACACGAAATAAAAGACAAAATACTTTTTAAAAAGACAAACCATCAATTTTTTGGGGAAAAATATGGATTTATAGCGTTTGAAAAAAAAAAAAATATGGATGGATTAATAGCGTTTTGGAAAAAAATCTGGATGGATTTATAGCGTTTTGAAAAAAAAATCTGGATGGATTAATAGCGTTTTGGAAAAAAATATGGATGGAAAGATATTTCATGTCTTTACTTGTCACTTTACTTAACACTTAACACTGCTACAGTTGAAGTTTGAAGCCGTGTTGGTAGTAAAAATATTGTGATGGTGGTAAAAAGGTAGTAAATTCAATTTAAGAATCTCTGTATAAACCCTGATTCACAACATTCACATATTTAACTTTTCAGAACAATTACTTGTTTCTTTGTAACATTACAGAAAATAACTTTTCAATAAAGACTTTTCCTAAATTACTTTTGTCTATATTGACTTGTTCTGCAACACATTATAATCAAACACAATACATTGACCTGCTACTGTTTTCACATGTTTTCACATCCTCATGAACACTAATTCCATTTTCACACTGTCACATAAATGAATCTTGCATTGGCTTCACACTAACCTCATGTTTTACATGCAAGACGCCATCTTGGCTCTAGTACACACATACATGCACTGCCATTTTGGCTCAAGATAACTCCAGTAGCAAATGTACATTCAACTCGCTTAAACTCTATCATCAAATTACAATCCACATATAAAACACTCTAGAAACATTCATAAACTCTTTTCACATGAGTATTTTCTCTCATTTTGCTTTAAATGCACATATTTATCACTCGTGTGTAATCTGATATTTGACTCATCACTACTGCATGCGTATTAACAAAATTAACAGTCTTTCTCAGTAAATTATCAAAAAATCAACATACACGTTTGAAACACAGTTCTTAACATTAGTTTTGAAAAGTTTTAGAATAGAATAAACAAAGAATGTAATGATGAATTTGCACATCAATAGGTGAATGTTTATGAACAAAACAACATTTTAAAAGGGGTATCCTTTTTTCCTCTTTTTATTTTATATACCTACATTTTTAAACCTACTACATATAACATCATTGAATGAGCCAATGGGGTGAGTTTGGTTTCTCTCTCTCTCTCTCTCTCTCTCTCTCTCTCTAGCTCTCTCTCTGGATTGTCCAATCAGCATCCAGGACCATAACTATCAGTTTCATAATAATGAGCATTTGTGTTGTTTGATCAAATGACCAGGACAAAAACATATTTGTAGAGAATGATTTATTAATTAATTGGAATAGAAGCAAAGTAATACAGTATTTTAATCAGCAATCATAGTTGTAAATCAGTCTGTGTTATGGTGGATTTGATTATTAATGATCAGCTGTTTATATGAACAGACTAAAACATGCAGAAACTTTTTAACATTGAACAGAAAAAAAAAACCATAATGATTGGCTTATTGCTCCGTCCACATGTTTTCATGCACATTTCACATGCGTCAAAAATGTGTCCACATTAAGTGTAACTGGAATTTACATTAAAACAAACAGTGAGGACTCTGCCGCCTTGTTTAAGAACGCTGCACACCACTGATATTTATTATTCATCTTTTGTGTTTTTCATGGCGTGACGAATTTGCTCCAGCAGTTTGTCTTTGTTGTTTGTGATGTTTTTTCCAGCGACCTCCATCAGATCAGTGATCATCTCAGCGCTGTAAGGACGTTGAAAAGTGGCATATTTTTTCATCCACTTCTTAATATCATCTGATGAAACATTAACACACTTAAATCAGAACACAGTTGATATTTCAGTTTTATTCAGGACATTAAGACTTTAACTTGCCTCCACAGTTGACCACATTAAAGAGAGGGATGTGGATCACGGTTGGAGTGCTTTGGCCTTTGAACACATAGAAGTCCTTCGGTTTCTTTATGTCTTCATCAGGAATGCGGACCTCAGGGAAAGGGATCTTTAGTTTCCCGCACGTCTCAGCAGCTTCCTTTACCGTCTGCAGTGGAAAAAAATTACATTATTGTTTGATTAAAAGGGTTAGACATAGCTTGCCAAAACCCAGACAAACTTCCGGCAAATTTAGATTTGCTCTGCAGGTAGTCTGGCAAAGAGCCCATTGAAGCCGATTTCTAATCCGTCCAAATCGAGGCACCAATCAGAAATGTTGAGGCGAGCTTTACACGTTGCCGATCGCTCTGATTGGTTTTAGGTCTATCCAATTGCGCCCAGAGGCATTTGAGCGATGCCCGTTCAACTTTTAAATGCATTATTATATTCAAATTGTAAACACATGAGGACAGTCTCCATGAAAGACCCACTGGCAGATGAACGTGCTACTACATTTCTCTCCGAAACGGTAGGAAATTAAATTAGATTTAATAGAGGATTTTAACTGTGACAAGATGATTGACAGGGCAGTTTACGTGACAGGACGCACGCGACAGATCCGTCCCATAAAGATGACGAAGTAGTGTGTCCCAAAGCTTGCCTACTTTTTTGCTACACATTCAAAAGTAAATACATTTTCTTCACAAAAAGAGTACATACTTTTATGACATAGTGTAACTTAGGACGCAGCATATGGCTTTACACAATGACGATCGCTCTGATTGGTTTTAGGACTTTTAGGTCTATTCAATTGCGCCCAGAGGCATTTGAGTGATGAAAAATGAGTTATTAAAGAAGCTTTGCCAGACCATAACTCAGTTACTACTGAGAATGGTCTGGTTTTAACCAGGCTAGGTTAGACAGACATTTCATGTTTAAATTTAAAGTATTCACCGAAATCGTCAGGATGAGAACCCCCCCCCCCCCCAACCCCCCTTGAGATAAAGGGGAATGCTAGCAGACAGCGCTCTCAAAGTATTATGGTTATGAAAACCCATGCTTTTTTTAAAATGTTTTTCTTTCTTGTTTTTTGACATACAGCATCTGAAATTTTCTGGTAATGTTTATTTTAGATTAGTCTGAACTCTGTCACTATGAATGTCATGAGGAAAAAAGCAGGTTATTTAAAAAAATCTCCTGTTGAAGAAGAAACAAGTCACAGGTTTGGAACGACACGAGAGGGAGTAAATGATGATTTCTAGGGGATTTATCTCTTTAAATGAACTTCTATGAGTGAATTCTCTGTGCGTATAATACCGTGAAAGGATCACCCTCACTGAAATCCAGTGAAATGATGAGGTCAATGTGTCTCTCTTTTCTCAGCACTGGGAAATAGGGTGAGTTCAGCAACAGTCCAGCGTCTATATAGTCTCTCGTCTCACTTTTCAGAAGAGCGTAGGGCACTGCTTTATCTGAGGGATCACAGCATTATATTATTCACAATGAATTTCCAGTTAGCATCTGTCTATGAGTTTCTGTTCTCACCTTTCATGTTGTGAAAAAAGTCATATTTCCTGCCCCAGATCCACTGAGCCATGCATTTAAAAATTCTCTTCCAAAGACCTGTAAAACAAATACACAGTGGTTCTTATATTTAGTAAATGGTTCTGATACTGTTTTATATTCTGTATGTTTTTAGTTGACTATACGGTTCATTGGAGAGATGTTTCATGATAGATTCTTCAGATTTAAAGTACATCATTGGATGGCTAAAGGTTCTTCTGTGGCATCAGTCTGTTAAAACCATTTAAAAAAAAAAACCCTATACCAAACTATATTTTAAATCCATTAACATTGACATATCACTTAATACTTACTGATATAAAATTACAATTAAACTTTTTTAGTATTTCTTTATTTCTCACTGCACATGTCTTAATATTATGCCTAAAATGTGTTTTGATATCATTATTAATAAGGATTGTATGATTGCTGTATAATATCAGTTTTAAATGCATGATATTTAAAGTGTACGTAAAGTATACTTAAAATTGTTCCACTTTAGCAAATATAAAAATAAAATATACTTAAGTATATCTTCAGCTGGACCTCAGCACTATTTCCTTACAATTAAAGTGTATTAAGTACAAAATTAGCTGTTCTAGTTTAGCAGACATTAAGAATACCAGTTTGGTATTCCAAAAGTACAATTGCAGGGTATTTTTATTAAGAAAATAAATATGTAAATGTATTTGTAGTAACACAAACCAATGTATTTCAAATACATTTTAGTATATTTGTTTTTCACTAAGATGGTGCTATTGGAAGCTTTATGGAATCTTACAGTAAAGCACATTCGGTTTATGCATTAATCTTGGCTAGAAAATCAAAAACGAAGTACATTATACAAATCAACACATTTTAAAGACAGGTCAACCTACCAATATCCATGAAGCTGCAGTAACAACTCAAAAAATGAAACACATCCTCAGTGAATTGTTTCACGTACTCTGCATCTATTTTAGCGATTTCCAAACGCTGTGTTCGAAAAATCAGCTGATGTTTGCCTCCAGTGATCTCTGTGAAAAGAGGAGAACATGACTGAGTTCTTTTAATCTGATGCAGGTTTGTGTATCTTGTGTTAATTAGAGTTTTTGTTGGCCATAACTGATGTTTTTGCATATTACTGTTGCATCAATTAATTTGTAGTTTATTTTACTGTTAAAATTATGCTGAAAAGCCATTAAAATACATTTAGCACACTTTTGTGTACTCTTACCACTCAGCTTTGTTCTGATGCATTTTTCAAGATCAGACGGATCTTTGCCATTCAAAACCGAGAGATTCATGTCCACGAGATCAATGAGCACCTGGTAACATTCGTCTATGTGAGGGGAGTTTGACTCTTCTGAAGGAAACACACATTGAACAAACATGAACACAGGGCAAAATGTCTTGAATATCAAGTGCTTTCCATCCCCAAATTTAGATATCAGGTGTTTTCAGGTGAATAATCATCATTATACAGGTAGCTCACTTTTATTTTTCATAATTAAAGAGTTTAACTTTTTATTCCTCAGCAGGAAGCATGAACAGAACATTAGACACAAAATAATAATAATAATAATAATACGTTTTATTTATAAAGCGCCTTTCCCAAGCTCAAGGACGCTGTACAAGAAGATAACAAAAACACAGCATTAAGCATTAGTATGCATCACATACAAGAGGTTTTTAGTTGAGTCTAGTAGAAATGTAACAAAGAGTTAGAGGAAGAGAATTCCAGAGTTTCAGAGCCACAGCACTCAATGATCTACCACCCATACCACAAAAGATAAATCCACTTGTCAATAAATAAAAGCTGTAATAAATGCTTTACCTTCACTCGATCCCGTACACATTTCTGTTTGTGTTTCAAAAGGTCCGATGATATGGTGTAATAACTCTGGGGGGGGGGGGGGGGGGGGATCAAATAGAATTAAGGTTCACATGATAATGAAATGACTCTCAGCTTTAGAAACTAGAACAAATGAAGTTGCACCTTTTATTTTTTCCCAGAGGAATTTAAGGATCTCGTCTACCGATACATCAGCTAAAGCACTGCCGCACAGACCTGCAGAAAACACAGGATGGGTTTAAGTTTAAGAGTGTTCACAATAAACAAAAATGTATCATTTTTAAAATAAAATGCGTAATACAAACAGTCTGATTTAGGCTCTTATTCTTAAGCAAAAATTATCTTTCCTTTAAATCACTGTGTAATGAGAAGGTTTATGTTGAAAAACAGCACCTCAGTGTGAAATGATTTTAATGATTTTTCAGCATTTCTAATTTGAATACTTTATATTTCAGTTTTGACAGACCTGGGCCCGTATTTATTAAGCTTCTCATAGTCTTAAGTGCTGATAATTCATGAAATTTACACCTACTTTAGTGTAAAAGTGTAAAAGTCCAGTAGGGGCTTGTGATGCACTGAGACAGAGACGTGCGCAAATCTTTCAGGAGAGGAAGAATGTTTTTGAAATGTTTGACGACGAGCGGTTAATCAAACAGTATCGTTTGGACAGAGCAGGAATCATCTTTGTCAGCGCTGGTTAATGTTGGGCTGAACTTGCCTTTTATAACATGTTTCCGCTGTTCAACTAATTCAGCAAACGGTTGCACTTCTTCCTCCCAATTCGGTTTTCTTTTGCAATCCACAGTGGCTGATTATATCATAAAATCTAGGCTATATCAGTTAACAGCACACCAGTTTAAAATGTGTAATTAAGACATGGTGGAAACTGTGTTTATCTTTGATTTCCAATGTGTATATCATAATGCATTCTCTTGAAAATTATTTATTGTCAAATGTGTGTTGAATGTAAACTTTCACCATTCAATGTAAATTTATCTGAGAATATTCTTAAATAAGGAAATCTGTTCAGTGATTGGTCCATAACTATGTCGTCATCCAAAATCCCGTTTTTGGCACAGCAAAGTGTTGTGAATCATCTCTAAGACTGACACTTAAGATTTAGTCCTACACTTCACTTAAATTACAACTGAGATGCTTGATAACTAACTTTTAGAAGCAGCTCTGAGAATTGTTTTACTCTTAAGTCAGTTCTTAGCAGTGTTCTTGTGAGTAATTCTCAGAGGCTTGATAAATGAGACCCCTGATCTCCAGATCAATCCCAGATACTATTGATCTGTTTTACACTATACTCTCATTCAGGTCAATGTATAAAGGAGAATCAAGAGAATGTAGCTTGATATTATAAATATGAATAAACTCTCCTGTCACAGAGTTTGTTACCTTGCAGGTACAGCATGTCCATCTCAGGCTGGTCCTTGATCTTACGGCCATTTTCAAACTTGCTGCCAAAGCTGGATGTTTCCACAAACGCTCCAGTGAGGGAATAACCGGCTTCATGTGGAGTGATCTCAAACCAGGGGTCTGCAGACAGAAACATGTCCATATAACAGCTGACACAAACACTTTAACTCTGTCTGTCTATCTCACACACACACACACACACACACACACAGACCTCCATCTTTGCTCTGTTTGCATTGCTTGTCGATCACTGTGTAGATGGGAAACGGGTCTTTACTGTGATGGTCTCGCTGATCTGAGAGTGTGCGTTTGTCAATCTGAAGAGAAAAAAATTCTGCAGCTGTTAGTATTTATTATGTCGGTACTTGTAGGAGAGACCTGGGACAATTTATTCAGTCACAATTAACCTCAAGTGAAAAACACCTTGAGTATCTAATGAATATGTACTAGTACTTAATGGAATAGATACTAGTATCTAAAAAATAAGTACTAGTAGCATGAAAATAGAGACTAGTAGGTTAAAATGATTAAATGTTAAAACGGCTTGCCATACTCGCAGTCCCTAGTTACTCTTGAGATCAGGGGAGTGAGGTTTACACACACAGCTCTCACTGGCCTACGACAGTTAGGAATCGTTTATAAATCTCAGATTTTCAATATGGTCTTAGATTTTTTACTTCACTTCTATATTTTTTTTACTACTATGGAAGTCAATGGGGTCCATCAACCAAATGTTTTTTTTACAGTCTATGGTTAAGACCCGACTCTGAAGTAGGAGCCAAATTAGTTCCCCAAAAAGGAGTTCCTAGAACTGAAATCGTGAAAAATCAGAGGAAACTATGAAAAGGTTAATGAGGACAGAATGAGGACAGAATTAAAATTTTTAAGTGAACTGCTCCTTTAAGATCATACTTTACTGAGTGTTGTATTATGAATAGTTACAGACCTCTTTCACAATTGTCGTAACGAACATCACTGCCCAGACGTCAGTCAAGCTGAATATGTCTTTCTCATGGTAATATTTCTTCAGTTTGGCATAAGCCTCTTTCCAGCTGACTGCAGGACCGCTGAGTCTCCGGACAATCTTGTCTTTCACAGTCTCTAGTTTGGTGGACCAGTCTGGCTCCTGATATAAGGAGGCCATGCACCTTCAGAGGAACAACATATGCTCTCATTTATGACATTCAACCCGTGTGTGTGTGTGTGTATGTGTGTGTGTGTGTGTGTGTGTGTGTGTGTGTGTGTGTGCGTGTGTACCAGGTGGATCCAGAGATTCCGCTCAGATAAAGCACACAATCCAGAAGACCTGTTTTCTGGAGTTGATCCAGGGATCCCAGCAAACCCACCATGGCTCTTTCTCCTCCTCCAGATCCCAGTAATGCAATGTTTGGCACTTTGTTCTGAAACACAGATTGATTTAGCAAACAATTGATGTTCATCAGCTAAAACACCATTTATAAATATCCAGGCAGATAAACAAAGTATAATATTACCTCACTGCAGGTTATCTTAAGTTTCTTCAGGCTTTGTAGAACATCATTTCTCCTTCTGGTGACAAACTCCTTCTCATTCTTATTGAGAGAGTGTTCGATTCTCACTTCACTGCAGTGACAGACAGACCAGTGATGAATTTATACAGCCATTTCATACATTTTAGAAAAGTTATTGTCAGAATTATCCAGTTTTAAGCCGTTAATTGTGATGCAATACGGTACTTATATACTGCATAATGAAGTGCAAAGATTTAATCATACGAGTCTGAGCAGAATTACCTTTCCTGGGGTTTTGATGCACTCATCTATAAAACAACAGAGTCAAACATTAAAGTTAAAATCTATAATTCCAAAACTAATAGGGAACATCTTTGGAAAATCTTGACAGTTCTTTTGATAAAAATTAGTCATACCTCAAATATCGATTATTATGCCACAGTTTTTTTTTTTTTAAATGCAAGTTGGTAACTTTAAACTAAAAACTAACTTTAAAACATATACTCACTGTTCTTGTATAGTCTTGTAAAATCGTGATGCTTCAGCAATATCAGCACAGCAGCCGTCGACTCTCAGATCAGACAGAAGAGCCTCTTTTATAGGACTCTGAAGGTCTAGATATCATCGTGGGAGGTGGAGGTGATAAACCTGAACTCCAGAGAACAGAAAAAGTTTTCCATGTAATTTCCTTGAGGTGGGTGTGGACCGTAGGGTTACTGTACTGTGTATACCATGTCTAAATGCATAGAAGTGTAAAAGCTAATGTGTTTGAACTATATGGAGCAGATAGTTTTCAAACCCAATGAAATCAGAAACATATCAAATTAAATTAAAAATGAAATACCTATAAGCAAAAAGCCCTTTTTGGCTGGTTTTGCTGTGTTGTGGTGACATTACCCTGCATCTAAATAGTGTGAAAAGTGTTTTACAGTTTTCTTCAATCGATTTGACACACTTCTCCAAACTCGGATCACTGCTCTCAAAAAATCAACATGGTTATCTGAACATTTGTAATTTTCATTCATTTCATACAAATTACAAATCATATGCATAATTTTCTCAAAGCGTAGAAAATTCTCAAAAGTGTCCACACAGCCAAACAAACTTTTTATATATCAGGGGGGGAAAATCAGCTCTTTTTATTGATTTTACAAAAATCCATCCCATCTGAGGTCTTGGAGTCTTTAGGTGCGTCATTACAAATTACTGATTATGCAAGTAATTAAAAGCAAGAGATAAGAAAAAAATACAACCAGACAAAGGCTTAAAAAAAACCCGGAAGGTTATGTGTTATGTTAATTGTTTTGACAGCGGTGTTGTAACGGTCACCAGCTGGAGTGCCCTTGAGAGCCACCAGAGGGCACTCCACATCAGACACTCACGTTCACTCTCAGACTACAATTCCCATACTCACTGACCGGACTCATTATCTCTGAACACTCATCACATTCACCTGTACCTCATTATCACTGATTGCATTCACCTGTGTCCCATCACCCTGTTAGTCTCAGTCTATTTATACCTTGTTCATTCATTCACTCACCGCGAAGTCCTGTTAAGTGTTACACTGCATTTCTGAGCGTTTCCCTGGTTTTCTTGTTTCTTGGTTTTTTGATATCTTGCCCTGTTCCCTGGATTACTCTCTTGCCTCTGGTCCCTGGATTACTCTCTTGCCTCTGGTCCCTGGATTACTCTCTTGCCTCTGGTCCCTGGATTACTCTCTTGCCTCTGGTCCCTGCCTGTTTTGTTTGTTTTGTTTGTTTCTTTGTTTTGACTACCTGCCTGTGTATGACCCTAGCCTGTACTTTGGATTACGCCTCTGGATTGCCCCAGCCAATAAAGCTGCATTTGGATCTCCTACTTTGTGTCTCTGAGCAGTTCGTAACAGAAGACTTCGCCACACAAAGATCCAGCAGCCATGCCAACCATGGACACAGGTGCACAAATCCTGTGTCTCCGTCAGGGGAATCGTTCGATTGAGAGGTATGTCGAAGAGTTTATTGAACTGGCACATCTTACCTCAATGACCACAGAGTGCCTAAAGATATTTTTTCGTGGAGGACTATCTGAACCGCTCAGTTCATTCATGCCCTGGCATAATCCTCACGGGACTTTAGAGCAGTATATCAACCTGGCCCTTTTGTTGAGTGGCTCATCGTTTACTGTGGGCGGGGTAGAGGAAGAGCTCCGTGAACCCACAGTATCTCCTGAGCCAGAGCTTCACGTCACGTCTGCCGAGCCAGAGCTTCACGTCACGTCTGCCGAGCCAGAGCTTCACGTCACGTCTGCCGAGCCAGAGTTTCACGTCACGTCTGCCGAGACAGAGCTTCACGCCAGTCCAGCCGAGACAGAGCTTCACGCCAGTCCAGCCGAGCCCGCACTTCACGCCAGATCTGCCGAAGCCAAGGCAGTATGCGTCATGCCCGCCGCCCCTGAGACAGCAAGCGACATGCCCGCCAAGCTAGAGTCTTCACCGCTGGTCCCGTCCAGCTCAGAGCCCTCTTCACCGCTGGTTCCGTCCAGCTCAGAGCCCTCTTCGCCGCTGGTCCTGCCCAGCTCAGAGCCCTCTTCACCGCTGGTCCCGTCCAGCTCAGAGCCCTCTTCGCCGCTGGTCCTGCCCAGCTCAGAGCCCTCTTCACCGCTGGTCCCGTCCAGCTCAGAGCCCTCTTCACCGCTGGTCCCGTCCAGCACAGAGCCTTCACTGCTGGTCCCGTCCAGCACAGAGCCCTCTTCACCGCTGGTCCCGTCCAGCTCAGAGCCCTCTTCACCGCTGGTCCCGTCCAGCTCAGAGCCCTCTTCATCGCTGGTTCCGTCCAGCACAGAGCCCTCTTCACCGCTGGTTCCGTCCAGCACAGAGCCCTCTTCATCGCTGGTCCTGTCCAGCTCAAAGTCCTCTTCGCCGCTGGTCCTATCCAGCTCAAAGCCCTCGCTGACGCTGGTCCCGTCAAGCTCAGAGCGCGCTGATCCTGATCCAGAGACTGAGCTTCACGTCACTTCTGCCGATCCAGAGACTGAGCTTCACGTCACTTCTGCCGATCCAGAGACTGAGCTTCACGTCACGTCAGCCGATCCAGAGACTGAGCTTCACGTCACGTCCGCCCGTCAAGAGTCTCGTCCCGCCGAGACTGAATCTGATCCGGATACTGAGCCTGAATCTGTTCCTCTTCCTCTTTCTGCGCCTGTGTCTTCGGACAAGATGGCCGAATCCTCGCCTGTGTCTTCGGACAAGATGGCCGACTCCACGCCTGTGTCTTCGGACAAGATGGCCGACTCCACGCCTGTGTCTTCGGACAAGATGGCCGACTCCACGCCTGTGTCGTCGGACAAGATGGCCGACTCCACGCCTGTGTCTTCGGACAAGATGGCCGACTCCACGCCTGTGTCTTCGGACAAGATGGCCGACTCCACGCCTGTGTCTTCGGACAAGATGGCTGAAACCACGCCTGTGTCTTCGGACAAGATGGCCACCGCCGAGCCAGTGTCTCGGGACAAGATGGTCTCCACCGAGCCAGTGTCTTCGGAAAAGATGGCCGCCGCTGAGCCGGTGTCTGTCCCTGAGCCGGTGTCTGTTCCTGTCCCTGAGCCGGTGTCTGTTCCTGTCCCTGAGCCGGTGTCTGTTCCTGTCCCTGAGCCGGTGTCTGTTCCTGTCCCTGAGCCGGTGTCTGTTCCTGTCCCTGAGCCGGTGTCTGTTCCTGTCCCTGAGCCGGTGTCTGTTCCTGTCCCTGAGCCGGTGTCTGTTCCTGTCCCTGAGCCGGTGTCTGTTCCTGTTCTAGAGCCCGTTCATGTTCCTGAACCGTTGGATCCGCCTGAAGGGTCGTCTCCGCCCCGGCCGCCTGAAGGGTCGTCTCCGCCCCGGCCGCCTGAAGGGTCGTCTCCGCCCCGGCCGCCTGAACAGCCTGCTCCGCCCTGGCCGCCTGCTCCGCCCTGGCCGCCTGCTCCGCCCTGGCCGCCTGCACAGCCTGCTCCGCCCTGGCCGCCTGCTCCGCCCTGGCCGCCTGCACAGCCTGATCCGCCCTGGCCGCCTGCACAGCCTGATCCACCCTGGCCGCCTGCACAGCCTGCTCCGCCCTGGCCGCCTGCTCCGCCCTGGCCGCCTGCACAGCCTGATCCGCCCTGGTCGCCTGCACAGCCTGCTCCGCCCTGGCCTTCCGCCCTGCCGGAGTCTTCAGGTCCTCTTCCGCTGCACGGGCCTGGCCCTCCATCCCGCCCCCGGGTCTGCCTCCGCTCCACCACCCTCCTGGACAATTTAGGAGCATCTGGAATCCGCTCCTTAAAGGGGGGGCTATGTAACGGTCACCAGCTGGAGTGCCCTTGAGAGCCACCAGAGGGCACTCCACATCAGACACTCACGTTCACTCTCAGACTACAATTCCCATACTCACTGACCGGACTCATTATCTCTGAACACTCATCACATTCACCTGTACCTCATTATCACTGATTGCATTCACCTGTGTCCCATCACCCTGTTAGTCTCAGTCTATTTATACCTTGTTCATTCACTCACCGCGAAGTCCTGTTAAGTGTTACACTGCATTTCTGAGCGTTTCCCTGGTTTTCTTGTTTCTTGGTTTTTTGATATCTTGCCCTGTTCCCTGGATTACTCTCTTGCCTCTGGTCCCTGGATTACTCTCTTGCCTCTGGTCCCTGCCTGTTTTGTTTGTTTTGTTTGTTTCTTTGTTTTGACTACCTGCCTGTGTATGACCCTAGCCTGTACTTTGGATTACGCCTCTGGATTGCCCCAGCCAATAAAGCTGCATTTGGATCTCCTACTTTGTGTCTCTGAGCAGTTCGTAACAGGTGTCCTGAGTTTGGAGAAATTTGAAATCGATTGAGAATAACAGTAAGACAAGAGAGTTCATTTTGTAATAGTCCACATGATCAAACCTGCCCAAATAGTTGAAGAAACACATTCACTATAGCCTAAAAAATAGTGCATAATAATGTGATGCCACTCCCTTATTCAGTTACGGTTAGAATTCTCTTTAAATGGGAGTGTTTTTTAAAATAATAATCTGGAAATAACAGGATTCAAAACAACTTACAGTATCAGTGTTGTTCGTTAACTATAATTATTGTTCTCATTTAAAGAGAATTCTAACCGTAACTGAAGAAGGGAGGGGCATCACATTATTATGCACCATTTTCATTACTTGAAATAAATATATTGACCTTGATCTGAAATGAAATAAAATATAAAACCTTAAACTTTTAGCTATAGATAAAGGCAATGTTTCACATTTTCCTCTAGTTTGACTTGATGTACTAAAACTAAAACTGAAATAAAAATAAATGAAAGACATACTATAACTAATAAAAATGATAAAACACAACACAATAACTAAAAAGAAAAGTAAAATGGAAAAAAATTCTAAATGTTACTAAAAATTATTGTCACAATGATACAAAAATATGTGTAACACATTAAAGTCTATAAATGTTTGTTTAAAATGTGTTTATCGATAACACTTTACAATAAGGTCAATTAATGTTGGTTAATGTACAGTTTTTTTACAATCGCTATAGGACACATTTCTCAATACTTAGGTCATTTATTCAGAACTCTTCACCAGGCCCGCGCGGGGCCGTCCACTTTGACAGCTGGCCCGTCCAATCAGAAATCCACAAAAAAACAAACAAACAAAAAAAACTCGTATTGAGAACAAGATTGATTTGGAGGACCAGTCTGTGGATCATTATGGAAAAACTGCTTGAATGGAGCGGAGATGAACTCCGAACCAACAACCTCCACTGATGCTAACCAGCAAGCAGATCTGCCTATGCACACTCCCTTGGCTAATCGACGATCACTGCCACCCTTGATTACACCGTCAGCTCTGGGGGAACCTGCTACCCAACCTCATCTACAGGCATTCCCGAGTACCATAAACGATGGGAAATATCGAACGCCAAGTGGTATGAAAGGTTCACCTGGATTGAATATTGCCAGTCGAAAGACTTGATTTTTTGTAAAGCCTGTAGGCATTTTCCTGAACAGCACATTGAGGCGACTTTTACTAAAGAGGCTTTCAAATATTGGAAACGTATTGGGCAGGCTACGTGAGTCGTTTTGGACAAAAGCCCAGCTAAATGCATAAATATTAATCCCATGGCTCCACATAGTACCTTACAGGTCAACGTTTTTACAAAAACTATAGTGGCTTTCTTGTCTAATAAGCTATAGGCCTACGAGGTATCCACATCCAACGTCCATCATGCTATTTTATGGTAACTCCCTTTCCTATTTTTCAGGAACCACAGGATTCACGACCGGTGGGTATACCTTCCGTTACCATTTTTTGGGGGTTGGGCTGGCCCAGTCCCGGTGGATCCATAATCCACCTATTTTTAGGGGTCGGCTATGCCCCTGCCTTCGTCTTCAGGCAGGAAATGCAGATCCGCTAGCTTCGGATTATGAACTATGTCGGGCCTACGCCAAAGAACTTTATAAATAATTGCTTGCTGGGCTGTCAATAAATGAATGCTTTGTTACATCATTATATCTCCTGAGTCTCTCTGGTAGAACTTCTGTTCTCTTAGGGCTCATTACATGGAGCAACTATAACCATATGTGCACTGAACACTCCAGGCTCTCTCTCTCTCACTCACACACACACACACGGGTCGTTGTTGTTTTGGAGGTGTTCAGCTGATGTGTTTTCCCACTGTCAGTCCGTCAGTAGCAGAGCCCAGTGTGAGTCCCGGAGAGCCAGGCATCATGATGGAGGGGCATCGGTGAAGAGGAAAACCCTGATGAAGGAGGGCAAGAAGCCTAAGGTCAACACACATTACACTGGGATGATACTTTAAAACACTAATAATAATTATATGTTTCATTTATATAGTGCCTCTCCCAAGCTCAAGGATGCTTTACAATAACAGCAAAGAACAAACAGTCAGTTCATACATATGGACAATAGACATTTGTCCAGTCCAAGACATGAGCGATTGCAGTTGCATATCAAATTCCAGTGGAATACAGAAACAACACTATTTACAGACAGCATAGAAAGTGGGCAGTTGAAGCAAAAGACCAATGGTACATAAGGAAACATTACGACTGTAATACAGAGTTCTGGAAAATGTTTAAGAAAAACATGTCTCTGTAACTTTTTTTTGTTCAACAATAAGCGAGTTCTTCATAAAACCATCTTCCAAACTCTAATCCCTGATTCCCAGGGAATTCATGATCTAATCAAATGTGTACCTTGAATATTAATAATGCATTAGTATTGTAATATTAATGTTTTTTGTTTGTTTGTTTCTTTAGGAATGACGCGTACAGAGACACAAAAGACACTTTGAGAGAATAATTAAAGATGTGTCAGGCCACTTGGGTTGATTCAACAGTATCAAATTCCTAACTTATCTTTGTAGACAACCAAGAACTTTTGTTGGCAAGAAACTGATAGAACAACATAAAACAGTCTGAAGTGATTAAAAACTCACAAACACCAAGTGGAGATACTGAAAAAATAATATATATATATATATATATATATATATATATATATATATATATATATATATACAAACTTAAAGTTAATATTTTATGTAGTAAGTAATCAATGTACTAGTGGTATACTATTTCAATACTGCTTGAAACTATAAGACTGCTAGAGGGCGCTAAATTTTAAAACGTCACTTTCGGTCGTAATACTCTGCATGTACAAACGACATATGTGCTCGTTTTTCGGAGGAAGACAGTCTCTACACAGCTTACATATCACACTTTATAAATTCCCTTCATTCTCTTCTTCAAATGCACGGTACAGGAGATTGCACCTGCTGTTTATGAGACTGTCACATATTAAAGCCGTTGAATTGAGTTAAATATTGTAATTTAAAGTAACATGTAAATTAAAAAGCAACGACTTTTTTACTTGTTAACTATAAAAATATGTTGATATCTTGGATTAGTGATAAGTCACCCTCTCTAAAAGGTTGGCATAAAATTGTTTTTTTTTTCCTGTAATTTTTTGTTGGTTCAATTGTATTTTTCATTTTTTATATATATATAATATATATATATATATATTTTATAGGCTATTTATATATATATATATATATATATATATATATATATGATTTTGTTATTATTTATTGTTCCCCCTTTACTATGTCTCAGGCAGTGTTTGCTGTGGTGAAATGTGTTGAACTTAAAAAAAATAATATTTAAAAAATAAAATATTTTGAGGAATGTTAGTTAGCAATTTAGAGGTTTACTCTAAATATTGTCAGGAAATTATTAATATTTTTTCTTTAATTTTTTTTTTTTTAAACTTTTTTAAGGATCTGCTTGAAGATTGCACAAAATATTCCTAAAACATAAAGTCCCAAATTGCATTAAAAAAACCGCAAAGCCTGTTTTCAATATCTCAGTATCTTCAGTTTAATAATTTTCTTTGGAGTTGCATTTCCCGGTTGACATGTACAGTCACGACTGATGGATTTCAAACAGTTTCTGATGAAGCGCAGCCCACACAAAAGGCATGTTGAGAGAAATAGCCTATGTCAAAATGTTTTTGTTTTGTTTTTCTGGTAAAACGAGAAAAGCTATATATATATATATATATATGAAGTATTCAGTCGCTTTGGTTTTAGGCCTATAGGCCTACTAACTATCAAAAGTCTTAGTCCTAATCTAAAAAAATGCTGTTTTCCCCCCAAACTACTGCAGTTTTCTCAATTGTTTTGGCACATTTGTCGAAACAGTCCTAAATCTCTAAACTGTGAGTTTAATTGTCACAACGGTTTGCTGGAACATCAGAACTCTATCGCATGTGTGCATAACGCAGTAACACACAGTTGTCCTCACAGGTTACAGCACTGCAGTGTGTGTGAGCCCACATAAGAGCCCTGCACACACAATTAAACTTGACAGAATATACTAATAATGGTCTGGAAATAAAACGAAACTGCAAAATAATAATATCTGTTGTGTTTATAATTTGTAACGTGTATTATTAAAAATACATATAACATTATTATATTTTTATTTTATTTCTATGAATGCTGCGTTCGTCACCGTCAATGATTCACACTGATAATACTGTGCAGGTTTGTTTCATTTTACATTGATTATTTATTCTACGGTAACAACAACATAGTCATGTGTGTGTGTGAACAATTTCTACAAAATGAAGTGAAGACAATGAAATGAAATGGAGCTATAAGGTTCAGAGTGTGTTTCCCGCACATCATTATGACGGTGAGACTCAAACACTCACAGCTTTGAGAAGAGCTCTGCTTTAAAACAAGCTTTTCCAGTAAAAAGCTTTTCCCAACGATTTCTCTTTCAGATAAAAGCTGTTCTTTTAAACTTTCAAAGAATCAAAGAATCCTGGAAAAAAATGTACACACTGTTTTCAACATTGATAATAATCATAAATGCGTACTGATCCGCATATTAGAATGATTTCTGAAGCATCTGAAACATTCCTCAAATTATAACATCCTGTACTCTAAAAAATAAAGCTTCAAAATGTTTTTTTTTTTTTTTTACTGTAATGCCAGAAAGAAGAAGAACTATTTTTGTTCAGTCAACAGTTTTTAAGAGAACCTTCTTTTAGAGTGAAGAACATTTTTTAAAAATCTAAAGAACATTTTCCACTATAAATAACTTTTTATTAATAGAAAGGTTCATGGATGTTAAAGTTTCTTCATGAATCATCGATGCCAATAACGAAGCTTTATTTATTAAGAGTGTCGCGCTCCTGTTTACAGAGATCATGAAAACCAGATTTGTATTTGATAATGACATTTAAGCGACGAGACCAACACGATCTCACGAAAGTGCGTATCTATACGACGAATGTTATTTCTCGTGCCATTTATACGCCAAAAATGTTTTTTTTTTTTTTTTTTTGCGTGCATATACGCACTGAAAAAGCTTGGTTAGGATTAGGGGTGCGGAGTGCGTGCGTATTACACGCCATAAGTGCGTATCATATGCACGCAAAAACTGCGTATCAAAATGTGTTGTTGGAGTGTAAATGGCACGAGAAATTACATTCGTCGTATAGATACGCACTTTCAGGAGATCATGCCTAAAACTCCCTCTCCCGGTCAATCTGTGATTCGATGTTTTAACTCTACCATAAGAGCACAAAGCTTTATAAAATAAGAGCTCTGCTTCAGTGAAGGAGGTTCAGGAGGATCTTCTCGACAATGAGTTGGTAAGCGTTGTGCATTTGAACACAAAGTCTAGAAGTTGTATGAAAACCCCAACAGACTTTTAATTTCCTTTAAAACAAGGTTTGATCAAGTGTGTTCACTAGATGTCACATAGGCCTATATGTCGTATAAGATTGACTCATGCACTTTTGCTTAAAAGCAGAATATGTAACATTCAGGAGAAACTCTGGATAATTAAGCAGAGGAAGAATCATTCATACTCCAACCTTATGAATAGCAAGCAAAGCTTTAAGAGTATTTCAATATTGACAAATATTACATTCTGTAAAGGGCAACTGGACTGTGAGGATTTACGCTCAAGCCAAACAGAAGTAGGCCTTTCTTTGAGCCATTCAGTGACAAAACAGATTTGACAAACCATTTGATATCATTTAATATTAAGAAGGTCCAAACCACCCATCCAGCTAGAGACCTGCGCTGTGGAGAATTTGAATAAATGAGTTTGTGAATCTTTTGAATCCTAAAACTGGAACAGTCTGAATTGGATTTAATAATCAGGGCAAAATGTAAAATTTTTATTAAAGCAATCCTCCACCACTAAACTGAGGGACAGCCAACCTGATCAGATTTGGGTTTTTTCCCATGCTTTTTTTCCCAAATAAAATTAAACATTAAGTTTATTACAAATAGTAACACTTACAGAGCTTTCTAATTTTAGGTATTTGAAACAAAGAAAACACATTGATTATTTTATAGAGAGAAACAGATTCAACAAACTAAATCAGCGATTCAATGAATGTTTCTCTAGAAGCCTTTTAACCCAGAAATAATCTTTAGGAGATACTGTAATTTTATATTTAGTTAGAAAAAGAGATTATGGTCAACATGAGTCAATCATGGTTAAAAAGTTGGTTTAAAAAAAAAAAAAAACTACATTACAAAACCTTGAAAAAAAAGCTATTCCCAGATAAAACATCTGTTTGGTGAAGTTTAAAAAAATGTCTAGATTCAATTTTAAGAAAGAAGCATCTGTTAGTCAGGATCTGTGTTTCAAAAATGTATTCAATTATGTTTTTGTACATACAATGGGTCAATCAGCACCGGTTTAACTGGTTCCTAATGTTCTTCCTAATGTTCTTCAGTGTTCCACAGAAGAAAAGAAGTCATACTGGTTTGAGGGAGTGAATGATGACAGATGTAGCAACAATGACATCTGCTTCTCGCATTAAGTGATCATATGGGAAGACACATCGTCTTGTGTCCGTACTGGTTAATAATTGCCCCACGAGGAGCAATTTGCCAGCGCCAGTTCGGCTGGCCTCGTGACATTCCGCACACACACACGCACACACACACACACATTCCACACACACACACACACACCATTCATGGAGCTTTTCAGAGAAAAGTACCCCTAAAATGTTTGATATGTATTCCTGTGTTTCTCAAGTGTCTTCACATGCCATAACGGAAATACTGACCATTTCATTGTGTGTTTAATCAAACTTTATTTGTGTGTAATTATGCATATAAATGTAACGTTATGTTTCCCCAATCTTTATCTGTCATAATTAATATCTCTGTAATCCTCTCCATCTCACGGAGCCGAATCTTGACTGCAAAGTACAATAATATGCATTTGTTCCAGGAAATATCATATTTCTAAATATGATCCTTTCCCTCATAAAACACATGGTCAAAGGAGGCGTGTTTTTCTTCACACAAAGAGAATTTTTCCCGCTTCAGGAAAGGCAATCTGATTTGCTGAGCCTCGGAGAATAGGGCATAAACAGAGGTCTGTTAAAAGGCAGAAACCCCCTCTGATCGCTCTCTGATCCCTGCTCTCCTCTTCTCTCATCGATCCCATCTTCCTCGCTTCTCCACGTGCAGCGCTGCTCCGGTTGGACAGGCCTCGCCTCGGCCTCTGGGACACATGGCCCGCGTCATGTAAAAGCCTGCCGTCTTTGCAACCAAGCTTTGCAACCTCTCCCGTCCCGGGAGATGAACTTTCTCGGTAACATTACAGTCAGTAAGCCTTTCAAACTTCCGCGGCACTGGAAGACGCAGCAACAGGACCACCCTCGCTTTCCTGCCTCAGCTTCACCAGAAAGAGCAGAATACTGCAAGTATATTGAGTTGATAAAAGCTGTTTTCCCGGTGTCTCGTGAATCTAGGTTTCTGTATGTAATAATTACTAGCTTTTCTTTCTTTCTTCCTTTCTTTCTTTCTTTCTTTCTTTCTTTCTTTCTTTCATTTCATGTTATCCTGATCACGTATTTTCTTGTTTGGTTAAATGTGTGTTTGTTTTATTGTTTGTATTTTTACGTACGTTTGTATCTGTAGCTCATATAATCTTTAGTTTTACATGTATTAAAATCCATATATCCTTTTAACTGTCTCTGTATTTGAAAGCCCACTTTTATAAAGTCAATGAGACGAAAGATCTTGCTACACGCTCGATAGACTACAGTGAGTAGTTTTAATTAATAAACTCAGAAGGTTTGATGTCCGTGGCCAGGAGATCAAACTTTCTTGGAGTTTGTAAAGAGATACCCCTTCTTAACTGTGATAATCTCACCTTTATTTGCTGGACGAATAACGATTAGATCAGTTACAGAACAAGTTAATCTCTATAATTGATAAAATAAATGTACATGCGACTTATGAATTATGACCATGAGTCATAATTATTATTATTTCCAAAATTCCCTATATTCTTGAGCTAATTCAAATTTACCCAAAGTCGTATTCGTTACACAGAGGTTTTTTTTTTTTTTTTTGGTGGTGGTGGTGGTGGTGGTGGGGGGGGGTAAACTGTTAATCTGACAGTAGGCTACTTGGAGAGTGATTCCCAAACAAGTGAAAGGGTTATTCTACCCTTTCTTTCAACAGTTCTTAAAATAACCTTTTTTTCTCAGAGTGAAGAACATTTAAAAATTCTAAAGAACATTTTTACACTATAAACTATTGTCCACATAGCTATGTCTTCTTTTGGAATAGAATGTTTCCACTGATGTCAATAAAGAACCTTTATTTTTAAGAGTGTAGCGCTACTGTTGATATCATTAATTAATCGTGATATGATTAATCGTGTATAATGAAACAAATAACATTTGTAACCCGAGATGTTTTTTGCGTTGCGTGTTTTCGGTAGCCTAGAAATCTAGATGCACCCTAGCGGCAGCAAAATGTATTTGACTTTGACTTTCGAGCTGCAAAAACCTAAATTGGTTCAGGCCAATCACGTCGTGTATAGAGTAGGCGGGGCGGGCTTAACATAACGACAACAGAGTTGCGACGGTTACCTGCCACTTGAAAACAAAGAATGATGGCTGCTGCTGGAGAACATCTTTCGAATCGTCTTTGTCCGCGACTCTGGAGGACTTGGAGTTAGGTTTTTCTTTGAGAAAAGAGCAAAGAACAGCACTTAAGTCATTCTTAAAAAAAAGGAAGATGTGTTCGTAGTTTTGCCGGCCAGATATGGCAAAAGTTGAATCTATCAACTAGCTCCGCTGTTGGGAAAACGCTCTGGTTGGTTGAAGCGCTGTCCTATTGCGTGCAGAGGTTATTTGAAAGACAGCCGTTTATCCCGCCCCTCGGATTGAGCGTGTCTATGGTGAGTTGCCAGACCTAACCAAGCGTGCCGCACAAGCCCTGAAAAGTGAAGCTAAAACGTGTCGATCGCCCCCCGGTGACTGGTCCTAGTATAGGTCATAAGCCCCGCCTCCCCGTGTTATTCAACGCGACATGAGACCAACTAAACAATTAAATTACACTTCAAATATCTTTTTCCAAAGGTGGTTTCTTTCATTTGCTGTCGTTTTTATCACGCTGATGTAAGTTCAAGTGTCTGTTTCAAAAATAAGTTGGTTTTTAGTTAGTTACGTGATGCGGTGGTGTAACGTCATGATTGACAGCTGTGATTGACAGGTCCTCTGAGCGAAGTAGTCACTGAAGCACCAACGGACATTTTTTCGGGATCTTCGGAGGACTGAGGAGATTGTATTTACTTTATTTTAACAAGCCTCTTGTCGTACTGCAATCAATTTTTAAAAAAGTGTGCAGAATGCACTTTCCCTGAGGCGAGTGAGGGCGGAGCGTTGATTTCGCGGCTTTACTTCCTGCTCACTACTGTGCAGGTCTGGTCCCGAGATCGCTACTGCGCAGACTCAAGATCCAATATGTCAGCGCCATATCGGGACTCTGGCGGCTTCAGTTCTCATCAATGGAAGAGAGCGAAGGGGCGTCGTCCATCTTTTTTTACAGTCTATGGACCTAACTACGGTGACCGGGAGGGGACATGTTCGGTTCACTTATTTTTGTCGTGGCCACAACATATAAACTCGTGGGAACGTGATATTAAGTCGTGGGAACGTCATAATATCTCGTGGGAACGTCATATTAAGTTGTGGCCACGAGATCATTTTGTTGAGGTAACGACATCATTATGTCGTGGCCACGCGATGCAAAGTCGTGGCCTCAAGATCATATGTTGAGGGAACGCTATATTTTTCTCGTGGCCACGAGATCATTTTGTTGAGGTAACGACATCATTATGTCGTGGCCACGCGTTGAGGGAGCCACAGCGGCCAATAGTGTAACCGTACCATAGACTGGGCTACAGCAGAGATGGAGATGACAGAAGAAATAACATTTTACTTTAAATTAGGAATGTCATATAAAGATATAGTGCGGTCTTTGGCATTAAGACATGGGTACGTTATAAAGATAAGCGCATTCTTAGACTTTTTTTGTCGCACGCATATTTAGGGACCGTCTCAAAATTACATGCGACATTGGCATAAACGTTTCTAACTTCAATAGCATTTCGACAATGACTTACATCAAAAACCAATTGTACATTGTTCACCCAGGTCTCATGTATGATGCACACCTTTTAGATTTTTGATATTTATGACAATAAACTGCTAAATCATATGCAAATATTGTAGGCTTTTTTTTTATAACCTTAAGAGAGCGTTCCCATAACGTTCACTAACGTTCTTTTAAAAGTTATGTATAAATGTTTAGACAAAACAAAACTGGATGTTTTGAACGTTTAGAAAACATTAAAAGAATTACGTTTTCATAACATTTCCAAAATGATAAAACGTTCTTAATACTTTAAAAAAACTTAATGGGAATGTTAGAAAAACATTCAAAGAACATATTTTTGTATCTGAGAATGTTGTTCTAAGAACGTTCTCAATAGTATCAATAGTTCTAAGAACTCTCAATAGTATGAGAACATCAGTCAAGTACAAATAACACCACAAGCACGTTCCATGAACGTTGTTCTAAGAACGTTTTCACTCAACATTATGAGAACATCAGTCAACGTTACGAGAATGTAACGTATTTAAACACTCTGGACAAATGTGTCACAGGTTTTGGTACTTAAAAATCCTGTCACTTTGACCTGTAGCTGTAAGAAATTAATTGCTTACATTTTATGAATTCATATAAATAGAAATAGGGCAGTTCAGTGGGTAGCACTATCACCTCGCAGCAAGAAGGTCCCGGTCAGAGTCCCGGCTGAACCAGGAGTTAGCAGGTTCTCTGTGATTTCCTTCAGGTAAGCTACAACAGTTTCCACCACAGTTCAAACCCATGCAGCACAGGTTAATTAGTGATACTCGACTGTCTGTGTGTAAGCCTGGTGATGGATGGGCCAACCACATCAGGGTGATGTGAACATTCAGAAATAATGTTTTAATAAAAAAATTTAAATGAGTAAATGGAATGTTCCTGTAACGTTCACATTAACCAAGAAAAAAATGTTCTTAATACATAAAAAAACAGGGCGTTTTCAATGTTTAAAAAACATTCCGAAATAACGTTTTCCTAACCTAATGGGAATGTTAGCAAAACGTTCTGACAACTTATTTTTGTTAGCTGGGTAAACACTTAAACTTAAATGTGTTTTCTTCAGCTCTGTGCGGCAGCGCTTTAGCTGATGAAGACGAGGATAAGAAGTTACTCTTGGAACGAATAAAAGGTGCAACTTCATTTGTTCTGAAGACTCAGTTGGTTAAAGCTGACAGTCATCAATTAAACTTTAACTCCATTTGATTTTTTCCCCACAGAGTTCTTAAAATATTTACCACTAATCGAAATGGAGATTGAGGAAATGGGGAAAGGTAAAGCATTACAGCTTTTATTTATCGATAAGTTGATCTTTATTTTGTGTCTAATGATCTGTTCATGAATGCCTGCAGAGTTAAAATGTAAACCCTTTAAAGTCAAGTCAAGTCATCTTCATTTATATAGCGCTTTTAACAATGTAGATTGTTTAAAAGCAGCTTTACAGAGATAAAGATATAATTTAAGGTAACAGAGATTGTTTTGGCTTTATAGCGGTTCCTGAATAATGTTATTTTCCAGCTAAAGTTAGTTTTGATTGATTCACTTCCGGCAAAATGATCATTTGTTATTAAATTACAGCATATCATCAGGTATCATTAGCACCCGTCAATAGGTTTTAGGTATGGCTTTTATTCTTAATAAAAAATAAAATAAAATGAAATAAATGAAATATATATAACAACCCTGAAAGACGTGTGAACATGATGCACAAAAAAGTACAATGATTCCAAGAAAAATTCTTTATCTAAATTATGTACCAGAACACCAGAACCTACCGTGCAAAGACGAGATATAGCATTGAAAGCGCGACAGGACTTACCGCGAGAACAGGATGCCAGAAAAAAAAAAAAAAAAAAAAACTTAATTGGTGGCATTGCTTTTATCATATATATTACAATATTTTACATTTATTAATTATAAACCAACAATTACTCCATAAAAATACCCGGTTGATTATGTGTAAGAGTTTATGTTTTGATTGGCCAACATAAGAACCACAACAGTAAAAGCACGTAATATCGCAGATTCTACAGATAACATTAATAGCGAGCTGATAATTAATTTATTAATGTCCCTGGCATCAAATGTAAAAATAGCCTAAAGATCTCAAATCTATAAATATAAATGTGTGTGTGTTTTTTTTCTTCTTTTTAAAAAATAAGAAACAGGCCAGAAGTATACACAGTACAGTACATTAGGCTATAGGCCTAAACAATCATTTAATTATGCATTATAAAAACGCATATATATATCTATATATATATATATATATATATATATATATATATATATATATATATATATATATATATATATATATTATTATTATTATTATTATTATTATTATTATTATTTATTAATTAATTAATTAATTTATTTATTTGCGTTTTTATATTTTTTCGTACATTTTATGGACATTGCGTACATGTGTGTATATGTATACATGTATACACCATAGACTGTAAAAAAATAGGAATACACACATGCGTTATGGATTTTAAAGCTTTGGAGTTGCTGGAGCTGGAGGTAGCCTAGCCCAGATAAAAGTCTTCTACAGACAAGCCCGTAGGCAGGGGGGGGTTCGGGTGGTTCGAACGAACCCCCCCTCACTGCCAAAGGTCCAGAATTTAAGTCGTTTTTTTTATTTATTTATTTTTTATGTGATTATTGTCATCATTGTTTTAACCAATGCTTGTGACAAATATTCTGGGTTGCTGTTTCAAATTAATATGATTATTGTAGCTGGACTTGTGTGTGTGTGCCGCGCACACCTGTCAACACTCCCGCTTTTCCCGGGTTTCTCCCGTTTTTTAGCCCTATCTCCCGGACCCCTCCCAGTTTGTTATTTCTCCCGGGAAACTCACGTAATTTGCATGGTCCAAACTGAAACTCCTTTAATGAATAATTGGACCAATATGTTTGTCTAATGTTGACCAGTTGCCAGATCTTGCATTATATTCACACACATATACAATTTCAACCCGTTTGTCACCTCAACCTGGCAACCTATAGGCTAACCCAGTTGCGCAGTCGCGGAAAGTATAACCCGAAAGCGAGCCGATAGACATGGCAGGTGAGGGCCGAATTAACCATTTGGGCAACTGGTCACTTGCCCAGGGGCACAAGACATCTAAGGGGCCCTGACAGGTAGGAGGAAATACACAGAAATTTAATAAAGTTATCAAACACTTTACAGTCTTCACTGCATAAAGTGCATCTACGCGGGTTCACGCAGACTTTCCTCCCTCCCCGCTGAACGCCAGCGATTACTAATTCGTGAAATGCACTCCCGCTGGTTGAGCGCGGTAAAGTTCGTTTTAGGTTCGATATTAGCCGGACATTTGTTCTATAGGGTCAGGTCTAACAATCAATAGCAAGATTACTTTTAATATTATGTGACCATTGTATATCGACATGATGAAAATATTCATTCAAAATCATTCGTGCATTAATGCTGCATAATTATAGCCTACCTGAGAATGCTTTGACGCGTTTCCACAGCGCACAAGGGAACGTCTGCCAATTCCACCAACTGCGTTAAACGTAGACTATAATTTGTATGATTTAAAATTACTTTTAACATTTAAAAACAGACGTTTTCAAATTCCAAAGCTTCGAGAAGGTTCCTAATGTCGATACTGAATTAGTTTACAGCTTTAGCATTGAGTAAATTAACTTGTCTAAGAAAATGATTCATAAAACATATAAATATCAGTTGAGCCTACTTTCGTCACTGACACAAACGAAAATGAAAAGACTAAGTTCGAGCTTTAGGAGGGGAAGAAATAGGCCAAGATAAGAAGACTGAGAGAAAAAGAAATATGAAGATGAGGAGAGAGCAGGTATTGAAAAATAATATAATGACAAGGTTTTAAAGCTAGCCTATTTCTTATAATTTTTTGGCCTTCAAAAGTCCTAAATTGCACATATGTAGATCAGAGAAATCCAAATTTTCTCGGGGGAGCATGCCCCCGAACCCCCCTAACTACGCCATGGCCTTACTCTTGATGCCCAGGGCACAGGAAATTGCTAATCCGGCCCTAAATACAAAAGGAGGACAAAAACTGCAAAAAGGTCCACTTTTTGAAAAAAAGAACCCCCCCTTTCAATAGTCTGGCTACGGACCTGACATATATGGTGTTTTGCATATAAGAGTTTCAATGATGAAAGCATTGTTGACTCTGATGAGGACTACACTCCAGAGACAAGTACCGCTACAAAACAAAGGTGAAAAAAAACGTGCAGATAAAGTTCACGCTGAACCTGGTAAAAGAGTTTAGACAGAGTAGGGCTGGGCGATATGGCAAAAAAAAAAAAAAAATCTAGGTTTTTTCATAAAGTTTGACCGATTCACGATTTCGATTTCGATTTTTTTTATTGTGTAACTAGTCAACTTAAAACATTATAACAACATGACTTAAGTAACATTCTCTTTGTAAGTAACTTGAAAAACCATTTGGTTAAGGAACATTGTATTTTTAATGGCCATGCCATACTTGGTCAACAAGGTGTAAATAAATGTAAAACAAATTCACGAGTTAAATATCTTTGCAGAAGATTTGAATGAAATATGAAAGTAAATATTGTGCATGAAACATTAAATACTTCTGAATATATAGTAAGAAAATAACCATTTTAACCAATGTAAACATTACATCAGTCAACTCAAAAAGTTATGCAAATTTTCAACAGTAAAAAAAACAAAAAAAAAAACACTTTGTAGACCATCGTGCAAACATAAAGCATGTTAATAAACTGCGCTGCACAAGTGCGCATTTAAAAGTTCACGGCACAAAGCGAAGAAATGTCGAGCGCACAAATCCCAGTGTCTATCTGTCCAACAGTTTATTGATCATTTGTTTCTTCACAGTTTTAAATTCCAGTTATTGTGCGTTTGATGCCGATTTAGTCCTTGTGATGTGTGATCTAACAGGCACACGGTAGCGCGAGTCGTTTAAAAACAGCAACAAACTCCAACAAAATAAAGTCATTTTATGCAAATCCACAGATCAAGCATTATAATGTGAATATCATATTGGAGAGAGTTTTACCGTGCATGTATGCTGCTGTAACCGGAAGAGGCGCGCGCGCTGTTTGAATACCGAATGGAGAATGACAGCCGCAGAGGAGGGAAAACGAGTTTCCGTAAACTTTAATGATGTAAATAGACTTCTGTTGCGCGGGGACGGCGATTGTGGTTCTGTCCCGGGTTAACATGGTGACGGGTGTGATTATTCTGCCATTGGTGCAATTACAATAGCCTATCTATTTTTTTTTATTAAAAAATCGCGATACCTCGATTTAATAAAAAAATAAATCGTCTTAAAACGTAAATTCGAATTAATCGAAAAAAATGAACAAATCGCCCAGCCCTAAGACAGAGTAAAGCTAGTTCTAAAAAAAGTTCCTAGATGCGGTGTAGGCCTACTAGCTGTTACACATGCATTTTGTTATCTAAAGTTAAATTTTGCACAATTCAACAGGAGAGCTATCAACTTGAGCTAGGCCTATTGTTTATTTATCGTCTCTGCTAGGGCTCGCTAAGTATAAAACATTGTAGTTATGCAAAGTAATGTTATGTTAGCTATATTAGGCAGCTACGTGTGCTTGTGATACATGCTTAATTGAAAACATAAACAAAACAAAAAGTATAATCAAAATGAAAAAAGAAAGATTACCTGTCCAGCAGAAATAAAGCCATCAAGGAGTCACTTTTCAGCCCCTTGAGGTCCCTCAGTACTCGCCATCGCTGGAAACCCACACCAATATTTACTCTAGTTTTATTTCTTTGTTTATCCGAAAACTTTTTGTTCATTGCCTTTTCTAGTACTGTCTTTCTTTTTTTGCCTTGTTTGCCTTCGCTAGCTGCATATGCCGGTAATGTGAAATTTGAATGATCTTTCTCTGCCATTATTTTGCTCTTACTCAGGGGGTCAGGGATTCATATTATTTTGAAGTTTCCCCAGGCGCCGCCATTGGCTAGCAGACCATCACCTGCTGTTAGCATCCCATTGACTCCCATTCATTTTGGCGTCACTTTGACAGCGAATAACTTTACATCTGAGGCGTTTAAAGACTCCATTTGTCCATTATTTATTTCTAAAGAAACACGAAAATGTATAAAAGGCTCCATTACCTTGTATCTTACGTTATGGCCCCGTAGAAACAGTTTTTGTAAAAATAGGCTAACGATTGCGTCATAACCACGCGACTCTCTGTCGCACAGTATAGAGATTACCGTATGGACAGGAGGAGAAGCTCGCGGGCAATCGGGGGGACGTGGAGGCAAAATGACAAAGTAATTAATCAGAATACTTAGCAAAAGTTACTCCTGCTTCTAGCTCATGGACAGCTCCTACTCACACTCTCCGTCTCTGCAAGATTCGGAAGGGAATGATTCAGATTTCGCTTGGCACAGCTACTAGAAGACAGACGGGTTGCTCACGTCACATCTACGTCGTCAAGCTCAGTTTGAGTCTGCGCAGTACGCTCGACCATCAGGAAGTTAGTGCCTCTAATTGACTTCTCTTGTCTCCGTTGAATCCAATGGGGTCGCTGTGTCCAGTTTATATACTGTCTATGCTCTTACCTAGGTAACTTCCGTGCCTTGAACTCAAATCAAACGGGTGCGCGCATGTGGGCAGATCCGGTAAAAACAGGGGTGGTAGCCATGGTTGCGAGAGATAGTGACAGTCGCCCAAGCCAATCATTTGTTTCATCCCGGATGGAAATAATGAGCTGTGTTTATTGCAGATTAAAAGATCTAGAGTCACTCGATTTTTATAATCTTTTTTTCAGAGTACTTACATTTTAATTATGTATTGATATATAAAGACAGTTTAAACCAATTTTGAAAAACGTTTTTTAGAAAAATCCTGCCTACCCCACCTTTAACGTTACAGCATGTTTTCTATGTACGACGTTCTCAATATAATTCATAATCCCACGTTTATAATGAACAATGCGTTATGGTTATTTCAAACGGTGTACGCACAGAACAGAGGGGCGGGGTGAGCAAAGCTCATTATCATTTAAAGACACATGCACTGAAACGGCGTGCTGAAAACAGAGCTGTTTTTGACCAGGTAAAATGAGTGTTTTCTTACAATACTAATGAGAATTTTTAATTCAAGTATATTACAAACTTTTAATTTAGACCCTAAAGAATCATATTAGCTTGAACAAAAATGGCATTATATGACCCCTTTAAAGGGGCATTCCACCCATTTGAACATTGTTTTTTATTTAAAGTGGGTCATATATGTAGTCGAAATGTAAAATAAATTTTGAATTTGGTGCCTTCGTGACCGAGGAAAGACAAAAAATAACTTCAGGACGCATTTGTATGAAAGACAACAACTCCCACAATGCACCACATTGCACAGCTCCGCAAGCCACTCCCACTAATCCAGAAAGCGCATATCTGCCTATAAGAGAAATCACTCTTCCGTCTACAAGGCTAGCTACCACCAGAGCTTGAAATTCATTTCACATTCACACAAATTGTCTAGTTAGTTGGCGAACTCATTAGTGCATTACTCCTTGTTTGTATTTCTTTCGAAAAGGTGAATTATTGCATGGTACCTGGATGTTCAGTCAGAACATATGCGGTGCGAAACTAGGATAGTTCACAACACAAACGTCCGTGTCCTCGTCTGATTCAGAGATTTCGTCCAGGAGAAATTGTCATCGTTGAAATTCTTTGCCGCAGACTCTATCTCTGTGTTCGTAGTTGCATAGTGAGATCACCGGCGCCACCAGTCCGCCCTAACTCGAGCCAGTCCGGGCTCCTCGTCCGCGGCAGGCAGGTCTTCTGCCTCGGCTGCTCTTCGCTATAATGCGGCTTGTAAAGGTAGCCACAAACACCTGATTCAAGCATCAGACTTCCGAAATCCTCTTCTTCTTTATCATATTGAGCACTCTCCTCCGCTATTGTCATTACTTTACATCTGTCTCCACAGCGCCTGTTAGCTTAGCTTCAAACAAGATGGAGGATATTGATAGGAGGATATATTTCAGTTTCAGAGAGTAAAGTCCCACCCACTGATCTGTAGCGTGAGCGGGTCCCGCCCCCTGGGAAAGATGAGGAACTAGTGCTTGTAGTCTCAACAGAAATCCCCCCCTCTTACACTTCCTCCTACAATGACGCAAAATGACGATTTTTGCGTCATTGTAGGAGGAAGTGTAAAAGGTAAATAACGGATTTCTCCCGTCTCAGGGGAAAATGAGAGAGTGTTGCACGACCATTCAATAGTATGACTGGGTTTCTAACAATGCAAAGCTTAATGCAAATGGGTGGAGTGTCCCTTTAAGGAGCTTATATATGTATACAGTGATATAGGCGTCGTATTCCTATATTCACCTTATTTTTAACGGAAATACGGACGCAGCCAGTTGACGGTATTTTGTGCGAGACTTCCGGTCAGGCACTTCCGGTCACTGGCGAGCTCACCGTAGCGGTTAATCAAACAAGTATTCATAACAACTAACTCATCGTTATGGCTTCAAGGAAGACCGGGATTGTTTGTGCAGTTAGAGGTTGTCATAATAACTGGTACAAAAGAAAGATTTACTTGGCGTTTCTGTTGCGTGACGTTTTCTATGTCTCTGCACACCAGAAACGTGTCTGAAGCGGCGCTGCTGCTGCTTGGTGACATATGATAAGCCTCATTGGTGATATATTCGACATATGGGGAGAGAGTTGTGGAAGGCCTATATGTTAAACATAAATATATATAGCAGCAAAGACAACGTCGGCAGTATTGACGCAAAATAGGCTACAGAATATTTCGTTCTGTATTGACAGGTGCGATATTAGAAAATCAAAATAATATTTTTTTAATTGCATTTATATCTGCACTTATGTTTCGCACCTTGGAATGCTTATTTGTGTGTGTGTGTGTGTGTGCAGTTTTGAGACAGTCCCTTAATTTGCTTGGCGAATGTCTAACGAATGTCCAACATAAAACCTACTTTACCGCACCCTTCGCCTGTGGTTAAAAGCTTTACATTTGAAGAAACCACCGAAACGACCGTATGTTTGTTCTTTTCATTTCGTGAACACAAGACCTACAGAAGACCACCCGATACCAGAAAAGTGGCTGGGCTATTAAGTCTCAATAAAAAACTCTAAGGAGAAACAAAATCATAACCCCTGTATAAAATCTAGTCTTAATGGCATGATCATGGCGTTTATTTTGTATGATTTACAATTATTTATAGCCATCTACTTATTGCTATCCTGTGCTTTGGTTGCATTCTGATGGCATTATTAATACATTTGACATGACAAAATACCTCCATAGATATATTAGTCCAGGGTTGGCTCGACCGTGTTTAGGGCAGTGCTGAAGGCGCCGGCGAAGTTGGCACTCTGGCAGCTAGATGCAGTGTTTTCAACCAGGTCCGGTACCCGCACTGGGTGAGGCGGGGCTTTAGCTCTTTGTTGTATTCATCTGTTACGTTATGTGTAACATTTTTCTGTCAATTCTGCATAATCCTTTGCGATTGATATCGTTAGTTAGCCCAGGGAAGCGAGGAAACGGAAGTGCCGCACAAAAACCGGATACTGGACCCATGTTTACTTCCGCGTTCGAAAATAAGGTGAATAGGTAGACGTGGATCAGCTGAGAGTCACTGATGCGAGCTTGACTAACGTGACCTGCCAGAACTGACGCTACGCTTGATATTTCTGAATGGTTAGTTAATGAATTTATGTAGATTATGTGTAGTTATCTTCCAGTTATTGATTAGCATATTCTGTCTTGATAATCTATAAATCGTGTTCAGGGGGCGGGGTTTATGTAAATTCTAGGGTTGGTGATGTCACTAACCCGGGAGGAATGTGGTGTAGTCTCTACCAGCCGTTTGTTGTAGTCCTTAAAACGCGATTTCTTTAAAAGAAAATATCTCCCTTTGCTTTGAACTTTGAGCGTCGGAACTTTGCAAACATTAGCCTACACACTAACTAAAGTTAGAAAAGTGAAATCATAATCAACCATATTCTCCTTTGCACTATTAATATGCCTCACGAAATAAATGATAAATAAGAGCTGACTTGATTTGATTTATTCTATTGGGATTAGCATTGTGCTGAGTTTAATACATGCTTAAATTGGACCCATAGAATTGATTGTGTTTAATTTATCCTTGGGGGAATAAATGTGCATCTGAAGTCGGAATAAATGTTTTTAAATAATTTCTCATGGTGTGGTTATGCGAGGGAAATTACTGAATTAATATTTCAGTTGATGGCTTGGCAGCCGGTAAATACAAATCAAACCACGGTACATTTGAGTGTAATATCTCAATGAGTCAACGGTCTGAGTGGCCGTATAAGTTACGAACAAGTAAAACCTTATTTCAGTTGTAGTTTATATAACAACAACTTGGAAAACAGACAAAACACAAAAGGTAAGAAACGTTATTTAAGAAAAGAGCACACTAATATAGTTTCTATTCCATGTGAAAAAGGCTAATTATTTTACTCACCGTTCAACCATCTAACATTAAAAGTAGCCTAAATTTAGAAGTATAAAAGCATCAACAAAGTAGGCCTACTTTCAACAGAACATGAATAACCCCAAAAGCGTGATTCTTTCCGCAGCAATATTAATAATTGACGACAGGCTGTTTAAAAAAAAAGCGCATTATTCAGGTGTGCATTATTTTTCAATAATTCAAGGGCCCGGAGTAATTTATTCCACTTCTACTACAGTTACCACACCTCAAAACATTGTTCAGATGATGTATTTCAAGACATTTGTCAGGTTGTTGTCCTTAATAGGGTTGTTGCTCTTGTGTGTATAGGACTATATAGCCTATATTCTGTTTTTGGGCTTTTGGGACTTTGGAGCTTTATGGAAGCACAGGACATTTTTTAAATCCGATGGAATTCCAGTTCTCAAATATCTATTTATTTTTATTTATTTAGAAAAGGGACAGTGTACATTAATAGTGTGATGTTATTTGGCCTAAATGTTCAGCATTAATGTTCACATTGTTTATTATGAAGAAGCCATTTCTTAAAATGATGCTTAAATGAGTTAAACGATGAGCATTCGTCATGAATGTGATGCTCTGAATGAAAAAACAGCTTGACCAAAGGAAGTTTTCCTATGTGGAATCCTACAATCCGCTCTAATTGCACCTCTTGTTACTCTGTAATGAAATCTGACTTATTGCATGCCGTTCTTCCGCCCAAAACTGTAGCAGTCTGCAGGTGCACGGCTCACTCAGCAGAGCGAGAAGTAACTGCAAAAGCTGCAGCTTCTAAACCACTATATTGCTCTGTCCCCATGATAACCCTATAACCACTTCCCCTTCTGAATCTATTCTAGAGATACAGTCATTCTCCTCTACGGCAGAGAAGCAACAATGGAGAAAAGCAGGCTGTGCTTTAAAGAATGGCGTTTGGTGGGACCCTGCTGGCAAGCCCTGCCTTCCAAAACATTTTTTTCCAGCACTATGCTAAATTAATACATGTGGAAGACTATGAATCAAAACAGGGAATGATAATTGACATAACAAACATTGGTTCACTAAGGGGTTCACTACTTACGCTGACATTTTTTGCCGATCATGAATAATCTGTTCCACACTCAACGTTGGCAGGGGAATAGCCACACACCAACCACCAGAGAAACCATTTGATGATCGATTTCATTCGTTAACACCAAGTCTAGGGAAAAAAATTCTGTAAACACTAAATTCTAACTGTAATAATGTTCGACCAAGGGAAAAAAAGCTTCTGGGGGGGTGTTTGGCTCGAGGTCATGGTGCAAAGGACCCTAGATTGAAATTACTCCGAACCATCCCTTTCAGATTTTGCAAAGCTATGCCTGGGAAAAGCTGTTAAGATATATTAAAAAATCAAGTGGTGGTAAATCTGTGCCTTTTTTTGCAAATAAAATATGCAGTTAACACAAAAAAGCTGTGGCAGCTGCTACAAGGGCTTTTTAATTGAATGATTATTGTATAAATAGTTGTTTTACATACATTTTTAAATTTCCATACAGCCAGAACCACAGTAAGTGTGTGTGTGACTGTGCACACATATGGGGGACCACAGCAGTCCCCCTGAGCCAAAACATTTTAACACCTAAGAGTGTCCCTGTTTTTATTTGTGTGTGCGTGCCATTTAACTATAATAAAAAAAAAAAACATACATTCATAAGGCATATGTCTAAAAATGGACACTTGCTAGTCTTAGGTGAACGGGGCATATGATCAAATATGGTCCATTTAGTTTTCAGCCAAACATTAAGCTAATTTTTACAAATGCTATGCAAATAACAACAATGTTAATCTTTAACACAACTATTCAACCAAATAATTTGTGAGTTAAATCAACTTACCATGTTTAGTTATGATGTTATTATTACTATAGCCGTGGGAGAAGCCAGGTTCAAAAAAGCAATATTTATGATTTCTGCAAGATGGCTGTGTTTGAGGTGCTCCAGGCCACTGCTGATTGGTCAGATGCCTTGATGTCAATATCTGTCAGATAGCTTGATCTCCCATGATTAACTGAGAGAACACACACATGACTATACAACTCCGAATGGAGGCAGGGGGAGGGCATTTTGAATGTGTGTGGAAGTGACTAAATATGGTTACTTGCCCCATAAAGGGTTAATGTACCTTATCTCCACCTCTAATGTTGATGTCTAGATTGGGGAGTGGCTTTAGAGCACTTCCTCAGTCTGTTCTGAGAGACGACGGCTGCTGTGTTGCTATCAGTGAAGTCTCAGGATTTACTAAACTATACAAGAACAGTGAGTATATGTTTTAAAGCTTTTACAACATCCTTAAAAGAAGCTTTTATGAAAAAGTGAAACTTTCATGAGTTCGAATCAAATTATTTAGAAATTTTAACTAATGTCAATTGTTTTATAGATGGCTGGATCCAATTCAAGGTAATTCTGCTCAGATTCATAGAAGCAGTAAAATAAGTAGGCTACTGTACTGCAGTACTTTATACTTACATGATTAAATGTCTCTTAAAGTTTATAGAAAATTTTTTATATACAAAACTGGAAAAAAATCTCAGAATAACTGATGTAAATGACCTGCTGGCTAAATTGTATTTTTAATCTGAAATCAAAAATGTATGAAACAATAGAATGTGATGTTAAATTCAGTCTGTCTGTCTGTGTAGCTGCAGAAACCGTGAAGTGAGAATCGGACACTCTCTGAATAAGAAGGAGGAGGAATTTGTAGCCATGAGGAGAAAAACTGTTCACCAAAGCCTGCAGAAGCTTCAGATAAACTCTGACTTGGTAAAAAATCGTATATTTCATATATCTGTCAGCATCTTCTCGAAATGACGTAACTGATGAACATCAAATGTTTGCAAAACAATCTGTGTGCGTTTCAGAGGACAGTGCCAAACATTGCATTACTGGGATCTGGAGGAGGAGCAAGAGCCATGGTGGGTTTGCTGGGATCCCTGGATCAACTCAAGAAAACAGGTCTTCTGGACTGTGTGCTTTATCTGAGCGGAGTCTCTGGATCCACCTGGTACACACACACACACACACACACACACACACACACACACACACACACACACACACACTCTCTCACTCTCATACTCTCTTATTTTCACACACTCTCATACTCTTACTTTCTCTTTCTCTCTCTCTCTCTCTCTCACACACACACACACACACACACACACTCACTCTCTTATTTTCACACACTCTCATACTCTTACTTTCTCTTTCTCTCTCTCTCTCTCTCTCTCACACTCACACACACACACACACACACACACACACACACACACACACACACACACTCTCTCTTACTTTCTCTTTCTCTCACACACACACACACACACACACACACACACACACACACACACACACACACACACACACACACACACTCATATTCTCTTACTTTCACACACTCTCATACTCTTACTTTCTCTTTCTCTCTCTCTCACACACACACACACACACACACATACATACTCTCTTACTTTCACACACTCTCATACTCTCTTTCTCTTTCTTTCTTTCTCTCTCTCACACACACACACACACACACACACATTGGGAAAACATTTGGGAAATGTTTGCAAAGTGTTTTTGTCTTAGTGTATTATATTTGGGGCGTGACGTCAGAAAGTGCAGCTCTGTCTCGACCTGTCCCCTGTCACACTGGGAGCAGAGTCTCTTTCTCACACACACACACACACACACACACACACACACACACACACACACACACACACACACACACACACACACAGCTCTGTCTCTAGCTGTCCCCTGTCACACTGGGAGCGGAGTCTCTCCTCTTGTGGGAGCCAGCTCTGTCTGTGGCGACCCTTCTCTATGGCCAGGCTGTGTTTACTCAGTCTGTATGTTGTCAACATTTTTCTTAGTTTAGGACATTTTATTGTACTCAGGTAATTTGCCAGTGTGAATTCTCTTTTTAGGGTCTAATAACATTGATAAAATTGACTTTGTGTTTTGGTCGTTTCTTTCCAGTATTCAATATATTTTTCTTTCTGCTTGTTGATAATTTGGTTCCTCTGAAGGTGCATGGCCTCCTTATATCAGGAGCCAGACTGGTCCACCAAACTAAAGACTGTGAAAGACAAGATCGTCCGGAGACTCAAGGGTCCTAGAGTCAGCTGGGGAGATTCTTATGACAAACTGAAGAAATATTACAATGAGAAAGACAAATTCAGCTTGACTGACTTCTGGGCAGCGATGGTCGTCACAACATATGTGAAAGAGGTCTGTGACAATTAATTACACAGCTCTTCATGACTTCATGCCCTTTATGATCTTATTAAAATCTGAGATTTATAAACTTTTTTATCCTGGAAATAAACAATGTTTCAACTCATAGCCCCAACTATGACTAAAGATACTATTGATAGTGTGAACAATATCATGCATGTTCACTTTTAACCAATAACCTATTGAAAGTTGAGAGTTAAAAATTCCAAACTTTAGGCAGCAAAAGATAATACTTAAGGTCAAACAATCATATATCTTTTTCTCTATCTGGGAATGAAATGGTGATCAAATTAACTTGATTTTTGATTAGGAAAATTCTCTATATAAAATCTAACCGAATAAAAGTAAAATAGAGTAAAAATAAAATAATTTTTGGGTTCCTCAGATTGCCACAATGGTACTTTATAAAGAGAACATGTTAGGTTTTATGAGTAGGTTTTATCACTTGAAGTTGTTGATAACTGAAGAAATTGAAGTTGTCTTACAATAAAATGATGCTACAAAAAATGTTTTCTTCAGATAAATGAACATACACTCTCAAAACAGTGGAAACAGAAGAGTAAAGACCCGTTTCCCATCTACACAGTGATCGACAAGCAATGCAAACAGAACAGAGAAGGAGGTCTGTGTTTGTGTGAAAGAGACAGAAATTTAAATGACTTATGTTGTCAGTGTTTGTGTCAGCTGTTATATGGATGTGTTTCTGTCTGCAGACCCCTGGTTTGAGTTCACTCCATATGAAGCCGGTTATTCCCTCACTGGAGCGTTTGTGGAAACATCCAACTTTGGCAGCAAGTTTGAAAATGGGCGTAAGATCAAGAACCAGCCTGAGATTGACATGCTGTACCTGCAAGGTAACAAACTCTGTTTTAAAGGAGAGTTAATTCCTATTATATTCTTATTCTCAATATTAGACTCTACAGATTCTCTAGTACACTGTACGTTGAACTGAATTAGAGAATAGTATAAAATAGATCAATGGTCTCTGTGATGTATTGATCTGGAGATCTGGGGCCTCATTTGTAAACGTTGCTTACGCACAAAAGAAGGCGTACACCGCTCTCTACGCAATAATTGGTATTTATAAAAAGCAAACTTGACGGGAAAATGTGCGGTCCTTCACGCAAACTCTAACCCAGGCGTATGCACACAAACGGGTGAAATGAGAAATGTCGGCAGAGGGAAGAAACACGTGAAAGTGTGTGAAATTGTAGACCGTTGTGTAAAAGAAATTGCAATACGCCTCTCATAAATAACATGAAGACTTCACAAAGCAAGTTTTACAATTAACAGCCTACGCGCACACCCGTTTGATCGATCTGCAGTGTAAAACAAACAAAATCAAATGAAGATTAACACATATTTGCAAAAAGAAAATGAAATATGTTCTGCAATAATATTGGCATGTTATGCAATTCATCCTCATAACACATCTGTAGCTTGTCAGATGCAATCAAATGTATGGTAATAAAATGCCATGATGCCGTCACAATGCGTAATGACGCACAATGGCTGATCTTGCGTTACGTTTCTTGGTTTTCCTCTCTGTGTTTGCCATGATTCCGCAATCGATGAATATTAACTTGTGGGCGTTTCCCGGACTATTTATGGGCAACTATGGGCGTGACATGAAGCCGCAAAAGCTGCGCTACATTTAGAATTGATTGTGATTTATTAAGGGAAAACTGCGTATGATGTGCGTGCGCACGGTTTTATAAATCCAAATATTTTTGTGTGCGTACGCACGTCCTGTGTTTCATCCGTACGCCATTTCTGACGCAAATCCTACGCAAAGTTTTATAAATGAGGCCCCAGGTCTGTATTTTCTTATTTTCAAGTCAAAACTTAAATATAAACTAAAACATTACAATTAGAGATGTCCGAAATTCAGTTAAAAAAGCAATTATTCCTCCTGAAAATTAAAGGCTCAAATTACATAATTTATGCATCAGTCTGCTTCTCATTATGAGACAAACATAAATGAAATAAATGTCCAGTTCAAAGAATATGAGATTCCTCCTCAGTTCAAATCCATCCTTTTCTTGAGCTGTGTCATAAAAATAGTGGGGTCAAAATAAGCCATGGCGAAATGCGTTGAGGATATGTCCCACCCGTCTCCACTGACATTAGATTATATTAGCCTACATTTAAAAATTAGAGGCTGTTTTCCCCCAATAATTTTAAACACTTAAATGTGTTTTCTGCAGCTCTGTGTGGCAGTGCTGTTGCTGACGGAGATGAGAATAAGAAATTCGTGTTGGAAACACTAAAAGGTGCAATTGCATTAGTTCTGAAGATTCAGTTCTGCCTAAAGTTGACAGTCATTACATTATCATGTGAACTCTGAAATTATTCATTTGATTTTTGTTTTCCAGATTTCTTCACTCAGCTTGAAGGTAAAATATTTCTTATTGCTTTTATTTACTGATAAATTGATCTGTCTTTTATGTTTAAGTAAGTCCAGTGTTGATGCATTTCTGTTGTAAAAAAAGTTATTAATTTAGTTCATGTATCTATACTCAGCTCAGAAGAAAAGATGGATGTCACCATTCTACTCAGATCAGTGGTTGGGAAAAGATGGGGTTTCTTTAAAAGATCTTGCAGACGAATGTGATCAGGTGTTCATGAATCTTGTGGACCTTAATATTGCTGTGTTGAATGGCAAAGATCCTTCTGCTCTTGATGAATCCATCAGAACAAAGCTGAAAGGTAAGATTTTCTTAAAGTGTGCTAGACTTCATTTAGAGGTGTAAGGCTGGAAGCTTACGCTGGTATTTTGAACCAATAATCAGAACAAAAAGCAGTTGAAGGATGACTTGCATAATTCAGTTATTTATCTGACTCCAATATCATTAATCTGACTCCATTTAAGCTGTTGTTATTCTTTAACCTCTTATTCTTTAAAGGTAAAAGTCTTTCTTAGAACTGATTGGAAAACGTAAGATTTAACCTGAACGTTTAGATAATGAAAGTTAAAAATCCCTTTAGCTTTCGAAATTAGGCAGGAACCCTAGTTCGAGTTGCAGGCCTCAGCCTCAGTGTACCATGGAGGAAGCGAGTTATCAGAGGGTCCCTTCCTAGGGATGCGTGAAAAGCCACAATGGCCGCCATGTATACTTTCAGGGTAGAGGGATATAGCCCTGCTGAAAAGCGATCTTGCAGAAACTCAAGTACTGAACCCACTCGGCAGTTAACTGGATCCCACTGTCACCCATTGCACCAAGAAGTGAAGACCCTCCACTTCAAGGCGTATAGTTTTCTATACAGTCTAGAGAAAGTATGGTCTCTACAACCTCAGTTGAGAGACCAGCATCTATGAGTTGAGCCCCCTGAGAGGCCAAACCCACAGGTTCCATATTTCTGGACGGGGGCGAAGGATTGTGCCCCCCGCCTGAGACAGAAGGTCCCTCCTGATCGGAATCTCCAGGGGAGAGCCGTCGAGGAGAGACACTAGGTCCGAGAACCAAATTTTCTATCATCACAGAGCTGTTAGACTTATGAGGAGACATGGAAACATCAAAGAAAATGCAGGAATGATCAGACAATGCTAAATCCTTTACAGTCACAGAAATATAAATCCCCCTTGTGATCACCAGGTCAAGTGTGTGACCAAGGGAATGTGTTTTTTCCTGTACATGTTGAGTTAGGTTAAATGTGTTTAAGCAGTGAGAGTAGTTCATCTATCATCATCTAGTCGTTATCTGGATTGTCAACATGCAAACTGAAATCCCCAGATATTAAAACACAGTCAAACTCTAAACAAATAAAAGAAAATAGTTCACCTAGTTCATCAAGAAAAACTCTAGGGGAATGCATTGGTGGTCTGTAGATGATCAGTAATAGAATTTGAGGAGAACCCTTAAAGGGATAGTTTGGCCAAAAATTATATTAAACCATGATTTACTCACCCTCAAACCGTTCGAGATAAACACATTTTCAGTTATTTTAGAAAATGTCTTAGATATTTCAGTGGTTATAATGTCAAGTTATGGAGTCCACCTACTTCAAGTCCCAAAAATGTGCATGCATCCTTCACAAAAGTAATCCATCCGGCTCCAGGGGGATAAACGAAGGCCTTCTGAGGGTAATCTGTGTGGTTTTGTCATAAAAATATACATATTTAAAACTTTATAAATGAAAATAACTAGCTTCTGGCAACGATCGACGCGCGTTCACAGGAGATGGATGCCGGCGTAGGACGTAGCGTAGGAAGCATCAAGACGTAGGCCAAAAACAAAAAAAACTGGGCCAAAAACTCAATATCATCTTCTCTAATATCAAAATCCTCCGACATTTTCTTTTAAATACACGTTTTTTAAATCGCGGAAATCCTGAGTGGAGTTTTGTTTTGCTCTGCTCTCTGGCTGTGCTGTCGCATTCGTTCTACGTCACAACGCTTCCTACCAACCCCTAGCTATGAGGGCTGAAGCCTGGGAGGCTGTCCCCGAAATGTCGAAATGGGTGTTGAACATAATAAAACGAGGTTACTTGCTCCAGTTTGCTCGCAGACCTCCGCGCTTTCGAGCCAAGGCCGAGACAGCGCTCGAAGAGGGCGTACCGAAGTGTCAAAACTGTTGGAAAAGGGGGCTGTCGAAACAGCTCCTATGTCACAGAGCGAGTCAAGCTTTTACAGTCACTCTGGCGGTCTCAGACCCATTCTAGATGTCAGACACCTGAACAAAGCGCTTATGACGCGTCTGTTCAGGATGTTGACAACCAAATAAATTCTCACGCATATTCGCCCGGGAGATTGGTTTTTCTCAGTGGATCTGAAAGACGCCTATTTTCATATCCAGATAGTGCCCCTTCACAGACCATTCCTGAGGTTTGCATTGGAAGGGCAGGCTTATCAGTACACAGTACTACCATTCGGCCTGTCTCTAGTGCCCCGTACCTTCACAAAGTGTATGGACGCGGCGCTCGTCCCCTTGAGACAGTGGGGCCCGTGTTCCCTTCAAGAGATTCCAGAAGATGCTGGGTCTCATGGCTTCGGCCTCATCAGTACTCCAACTAGGACTGCTGCGAATGCATCCTCTTCAGTGCTGGCTAAAACCACGGGTCCCAGCTCATTTGTGGCGATCTGGTCACTTACAAATCAGAGCGAGTCACGGCTGCATCAGAGCCCTGACCCCCTGGAAAGCGACCGACTGGTATCGGTCTGGCGTGATATTGGGTGTGATCTCAAGGAGAAAAACTATCTTGACAGAAGCCTCCCGCTTAGGCTGGGGGCTCTTTACGAGGGCAGGCCCGTCTCTGGTCTGTGGTCAGACCCAGAGAAACGCCTACATATAAACTGTCTAGAGATGAAGGCAGTAGCCTTAGTCCTTTCTCCCTTACTTAAGAGACCACCAAGTGAGAGACGGACGGAGGTCGACCTCTTCGCCTCAGAAGACAACACTCACTGCCAAATATTTTTTACAAAGAACAGGGACACGCTCACCCACGACTGGCCGAGCCACCCTCTGTACGCATTCTCCCCTGTCACGATGCTACCACAGGTTATCGAAAGGATCAGGGAGTGCAGATGTGCAGTGCTGTTAATAGCCCCCCTGGAGAACCCAGTTATGGTACCCAGAGCTGTTACAGCTGCTGAAAACAGCCCCATGGCCGATTCCACTGAGGAAGGACCTCCTCACACAGGCGAACAGAACGATTTCGCACCCCGTCCATTTCGGAACCGATAGCGCCCTCAACAAGGCGCCTGTACGCTCAGAAATGGGCAGTATTTTCTAGCTGGTGCACTACACAAAATGTAGACCCTCATTCATGTGAAGTACCGAGTGTGCTCTCATTTTTACAAGAGCTACTGGATGCGGGTCACACCCCCTCCACGCTCAAAGTCTATGTGGCAGCCATAACAGCTTTTCACGCTCCGGTAGCCGACAAACCACTGGGAAGAAACAACCTCATTGTGCGTTTTCTCAAGGGCGCTAGGAGGTTAAACCCTCCGCGCCCCCTGTCTGTGCCTATCTGGGACCTCTCTAAAGTCCTGGAGGCCATGAAGGGTCCCCCATTCGAGCCGCTTCGGCCTGTGGACCTGAAGTCGCTCTTGCTCAAAACTGCTTTTCTGTTGGCACAAGCGCTATCTATGAACACCTCCTGCCTGGAATTTGGGCCAAACGACTCCAAGGTCATCCTTAAACCGAGGCACGGTTATGTTCCTAAAGTGCTCTCCACTCCATTTAGAGCACAGGTCATTTTCTTGACGGCTCTCTCCTCGCCAGATGATGAGAGTGATGCGTATTTGCTCTGCCCCGAAAGGGCTCTCAGGATTTATCTGGAGCATTCTGCCTCATTTAGGCAGTCAGAGCAGCTCCTTTTATGCCTTGGCGGCCACAATAAAGGTTTAGCCGTCACAAAGCAGAGACTGTCACACTGGATAGTGGATGCAATCGCGCTAGCTTATAAGTCCGAAGGCCTTCTTTGCCCCTTGGGCGTCAGATCTCACTCCACGAGAGGCATGGCCTCTTCGTGGGCCTGGTCCAGTGGAATTCCCATTGAGGACATTTGTGCGGCAGCTGGTTGGGCCTTCATTCATATTTTCAACCAACAAAATGTTGCGGCTCTCTGTTCCTCTTTTAAAATGAATGCGCAGTGGATATCTTCTATAACAGACGTGATGGCGGAATCTACACATGATGTTTCATAAACAAAGTTCGGGAGGAGCACGTACAAATAATCAATCCAATATGAACTTGTCATCAAACAATACCATGTCTAACGTTACCCTATCTATCAGCATGAGGAAGCATATTCACTCTGTCAACTTACCTAACACTCCTTGAGAGTTTTTCAGCATCCCTCCACCACCCCGAATCCTCACTCTTGTCTTGACTTGTTCTCTCACAACCAGGAATATGGGGGACTCGGGGGAGTATGGCTACCGAGCCCACAGCCCTCTCCTCGGACAGCACGTCATATACGCATTTATTCTATCTGACTTATTTGTGTGAACTCGTGAAATCTTATATACGCATTTATTCTATCTGACTTATTTGTGTGAACTCGTGAAATCTTATATACGCATTTATTCTATCTGACTTATTTGTAAATGTGAACTCGTGAAATCTCAATTCTCCAGCTGCAGTTGTCTTTGTTGTAAACTAATTCAAATCAAGCGATCTTTGGTGACGTGGGTGATTACGTAACCGCAGATCATCTGTCCATCATCGATTAAAGCCCGCCCTGGCAATTTGATTGGCTCGGCCTTTTGGGAGCCGGGCATAATTACTCCTCAACGGATCGAGTCCAGACCGAACTTCACGACCAAAAAAATGTTGTTGGCGGGGTTCAGGCTGGCACCCAGGCTAATAGCGTAAGCAAGCCTTACGCAATACGAGACGCCTCTCGAGCCTCACGAGTATTGCGTAACTCGCCGTGCTACAGTGCTAGGGATCAGGGGATCGCTTCAGTTGTTTAAATCCTGGAGCACCTAGGCGAGGCACGCCAATATATAGCCTCTGACAACGCCCATACTGGCGGGCTCTGACGCGCCGGGGCGCCACACGTCCTGATTGGTTCTCGCGTCAAATCCGCCTCGCCATAGGTTTGTACAGTTGACGCAGCACAGTCTCCACACAGCACACGCAGCACAGCACAGACTCCACTGCGTTTTATAAAGTTTGCTTCAATATTCTCAAGAAAAGAAGGTTTTCCCATAGCGTAGGCTAGCCTTACGCAATACTCGTTCCCTCATCTCAGGGAACTGAGGTTACGTTAGTAACCAAATAGTTTTCTTGGTTGTAAATTAATCCCGCACCTGTTTCTGTTCAGGTTAATTATCTCTATGTATTTAAACCATTTAATAATTGAGGCTGTTTGTTATTTGAATCTCTTTTGTGTAAGTTGTCACACTGGGAACCTGCTATTTATTGACACTGATTTGAGAAGAATACCTTTTATTTTTTTTAAATATAAAATATACTATCAAAGGCCATATTTCAGACCTATCTATATTTTAAAACGTACAATGCATTTTCAACACGATTTTAAGCAGTATAACAGTTGTGAAAAACTATTTAATGAAACAGAAAAATGGAGTTTTGGACAACAACAAAAATTAATAGAAAAACACAGACTATATTTCTTTGTTGTTGTATAAGAAGCACTTAATAATGTTTCCTTCTTTTACAGAGTTCTCTGGAGGCAAAAGTCAGCTGAAAAAGCTGGATCTCTCTGATAAAGAAGCTACAGCTCTAAATATGATGAGTTACAACACAGATGTACTCGACTCATGGTTGAGTATAGTCAAAAGTTGGGAGTCATTGGGTAGGTTGAACTGTCTCTAATATAATACACACTGTACATTGTACTTCACTTTTGATTTAGTAAACCACTTTTACCAACCAATAATTTTTGTCTTCTAAGCAACTGAGGTGTACTTTAGTCTAAGTTTCCGTAAAAGGAACACAATACCTTCTGCTTAATTTTCAGTTGCCCTGCTGGCCAATGGAGGTCGACGTCCGCACACAGCGGCCATCTTACCACAGGGTGCTCGCTCACTCGTAACATGGTGCATGTACTTTTAAATAACCATAACTTGCTCAATTTTCTACCGATTTTCAAACGGTTTGGTTTGTTATAAACATCAGAGATGTAGTTATAACACTGCATACATATGAATAATTATAAAAACAGACTTCCATATGACAGAATTATAGCCACGTTTGTAAGAAACCAAACCGTTTGTAAATCCGTCAAGATTTCAGCAAGATAAGAGGATCACTGTGTGCTGATCACTCACCTTAATTCACAGCTTCCCTGTGGTAAGATGGCCACCGGTGATGCCGTAAGTGACTCCGCCTTTAGACATCTAGCCTTTATATGATATCTATGGTCAAAGCGCCTTCAGGCACACTCTCACAAACGAGTTACAGGTGGTGATGATTTTGCCTGAGAGCAGACAAAAACACAGGGCACACAACCATACCCACCCTTTCAGTAAAGCAAACCAAAGAAGTTAAAAAAAAAATAATAATAATAAATAAATAAGTCCTTGGACATAACAACATTCATCACAGTAATTTCGATGTGTGTGGTATGTTTAATAAGGGCTCTATACAAATTTCTGAATATCTCAAAAAATGTATACCATTGACTATATACAGCGGAACAAGCTTGTAAGCTGTCAGTCAGTAACTTGCGCACATGATGCGCAGTGTTGGCACGCGTTCCATAGGGTGCCGACCCCTGCATTAGGGATATCAAAATTAAAATATATTTCCTATTCAAATATGGATCTTACATAACCTGTCCTTAAACAGACACCCACAAGCACAACTCAGCTCTGTTTAAATAGGAATCACCAAGATTTATTGATGGCTTTACACAAAAGTATATGATATCAAGTCAAGTCAAGTCACCTTCATTTATAAAGCGCTTTTAACAGTATGGATTGTTTCAAAGCAGCTTTACGATTGGGTTAATGTGTGTGGAATCACTTAATAACGTTTCTTTCTTTTACAGAGTTCTCTGGAGGCAAAGGTCAGCTGAAAAAGCTGGATCTCTCTGATAAAGAAGCTACAGCTCCAAATATGAGTTACACCACAGATGGATTTGACTCATGGTTGAGTACAGTCAAAAGTTGGGGGCCATTTGGTAGGTTGAACTGTCTCTAAAATAATACACACTGTACATTGTACTTCACTTTTGATTTAGTAAACCACTTTTACCAACCAATAATTTTTGTCTTCTAAGCAACTGAGGTGTAGGCTACTTTAGTCTAAGTTTCCGTAAAACTGCTCCCGCAACTCACAACAGTAATTATTAAACAGATTACCAGGAACACAATACCTTCTGCTTAATTTTCAGCTGAAGTGAGACCAAGATCACTTAACACTAGGGATGGCTGACGCAAAACCAAAGAGTATTCACCTTATTTTAGAATGCGGAAGTAAATATGGGTCCAATTTCTGTTTTTTTGTGCGGCTCTTCCGTTTCCTCGCTTCCCTGGGCTAACTAACGATATCAATCGCGAAGGATTATGCAGAGTTGACAGAAAATTTTTACACATGCCCAGGGTTCTCAAGTCCCACGCATTGGCCGTGAGACACACGCAATTCAACCAGTTCACAAGCTCACACGCCACACCGCGTATTTCTCACGCTGAAAAGGCAATGCCAACAAAGTTGTCCTACAAGCTTTATAAATAACGTTGTATATGAGGCGCGGGTACACAAAGTGAAGTTTCCTGCCGCCAGCACGTATCTCGGCCAGATTGCGTTCGTTAATAGGAAACATAGATGCACGAACACACGGAAGTATCGGAACATTCTCGGCCACCGTACGTTCGTTACTAGGTAACCAACAACATTGCGCGAACACACGATGTGATGATGGAGAAGGTAAGTTGGAAGAAAGCTCATCTAACATTTTAAGGCTAGAACATTTAATATATAGCCCATCATATACATTATTAGTGATGAAGTCAAAAACTCTACAACTACTTTACAACCAGGCCAGAAGCTTTGGCTCAGTTTGGCTAGCTTACGTTATCTGAAACTAAGGGAAATGTTTGTGGGTATGGGAAGGAATGAAGATGTATTTCTTCATTTTATTTTAAATAAATTTAAATGTATTTATTTTATTTTAAATAATATTATATATTATACTGTATTAATAGTCTTTCTAGTTACATTAAGGCTACATACGTATTAAAGCAGAGTGCTCTGGGTAATAATTTATATCCTGTCAAAACATAACGTTACATTAATCATTGATTGCCATTGCATTTGTATTTTTAAACACTTGCAACACAAAACACATTTCATAAGCTGGAGTGTGTACTCGTGTACACACACACACACACACACATACCTTAATAATTCTCTAATATGTCATTTGTTCTCAATGTCCCACCACACAATAAATCATTATACCATTTCGACTAGACACATTCAAAATGCAAAAATATTTGTTTTTCCAAACTGTTTGGAGCAATTTGTTATATTTTTGTAACTTAATTGTAATTTTGAAATATAACATTAAAGAGTATATTTGATGTGATTAATTGCTCTGTCATTTATCAGATTTACCAATTGTTATAATTTCAATTTGTGCTGGTTAATTATGAACAATGGGTAAAATTGGGGGGCGGGGCTCCATCAGGGCTCCTCCCCCAACCGCATGTGATCTCACTCCAAGATTTTGATAAAACTTGAGAACTCTGCATGCCGTAGCAGATGAAAACAACAAAGAACTAAAGCCCCGCCTCACCCAGTTCGGGTACCGGACCTTGTTGAAAACACTTATGCATCTAGCTGGCAGAGTGCCAAAACTTCGCCGGCGCCTTCAGCACTAAACACGGTCGAGCCAACGCTGTACTAATATATCTATGGAGGTATTTTGTCATGTCAAATGTATTTAATGCCATCAGAATGCAACCAAAGCACAGGATAGCAATAAGTAGATGGCTATAAATAATTGTAAATCATACAAAATAAATGCCATGATCATGATCATGCCATTATGCCATGATGACTAGATTTTATACAGGGGTTACTATAATGATTTTGTTTCTCCTTGGAGTTTTTGAGACTTTGTAGCCCAGCCAATTTTCTGGTATCGGGTGGTCTTCTGTAGGTCTTGTGTTCACGAAATGAAAAGAACAATACGGTCGTTTCGGTGGTTTCTTCAAATTTAAAGCTTTTAACCACAGGCGAAGGGATTCCTCAGACCGGCGACACACTGGCTGCGTGCGTGTCCGTTTTTATTTCGGTTCCCATGTTAAACATAGACAGTAAAAGAAATGGACACAGCGACCCCATTGGATTCAACGGAGACAAAGTGAAGCCAATTAGAAACTTTTACTTCCTGGGGGTCCAGCGTACTGCGCAGACTCAAACTGAGCTCGACGACGTTGATGTGACGTGGGCAAACCGTCTTTCTTCTAGTGGCTGTGCCAAGATCAATCTGAATCATTCCCTTCCGAAACTCGCAGAGACGGAGAGCGTGAGTAGGAGCTGTCCATGATCTTGGAGCAGGAGAAACTTTTTGTAGGTGTTCTGATTAATTACTTTGTCATTTTACCTCGACGTCCTCCCGATTGCCCGCGAGCTTCTCCTCCTGTCCATACGGTAATTTCCTACTGTGTGACAGAGAGTCGCGTGGCTGTGACGCAATCGTTAGCCTACTTTTACAAAAACTGCTTCTACAGGGCCATAACGTAAGCTACAAGGTAATGGAGCCTTTTATACATTTTTGTGTTTCTGTAGAAATAAATAATGGACATATGGAGTCTTTAAACGCCTCAGATGTGAAGTTATTCGCTGTCAAAGTGACGCCAAAATGAATGGGAGACAATGGGATGCTAACTGCAGGTGGGGTTCCGTTAGCCAATGGCGGCGTCTGGGGGTGCTTCAAAATAATACAAATCCCTGCACCCTTGATGTTAAAGCAGCATTCAGTAGCTTCGGGATTTCTTCGCTGTATTCTCGCTTTTTGCTCGCAGGTTTCTCTCTAGAGCTCCCCCCACAGCTTCGGAATAGATATTTGACAACACTGTTGTAAAAACTCGTTGGTGATTCTCAGACACCAGAGGCTATAAATCAACGACATCAAAGCAGATGTGACATTCTTTAAAACGTCTTCTTCATTCGGGTTCGGACAGCGTGAGGGAGCGCAATAATGACAGTATTTTAGCAGATTTCTTTTGGCCGTAAAGCAATTGTTTACATCGCGAGACCTGATATCACGCGAGACTTCCTGACGCGGCGGCCGGCGGCCCGCCAGCTCAAAGTTGCAAGTGCGTATTTTCCGCTCACGGGCACCAGGAGGGTGCGAAACGACCACCATTCAACCCCAAATAAGTAATATAACCATTCCAATGACTCCGAAGCTGTTCAGTTAAGGTAAAAAAAGTTACTGCCTGTGACACGCGCACATGCTAGAAATAGAATTGACGCCTATTTTTCACGCGACACGCAACAAGCTTGGAAGCGTTTCCAGGCAAAATAGAATAGGAAAAGATGTTTGTATGTCATTTTGACATGAATTCTTATTAATAAATGACATTTTGATGTTTGAAAGTTTAGGTTTTCACATAAATGCAGATATAAAAGTAATTAATAAAAATGATCGATTTTCAAATATTGCACTTGTCAGTAGAGAACGAAATATTCTGTAGCCTATTTTACCGTGCCGACGTTGTCTTTGCTGCTATATACTATATGTTTAACATGAAGTATAGGCCTATGTATTAAGCCTTCCACAACTCTCTCCCCATATGTCGAATATATCACCAATGAGGCTTATCATATCACCTAGCAGCAGCGCCGCGTCAGAAATGTTTCTGGTGTGCAAAGACATAGAAAACACAACAGAAACGCCACACTCACGCCCGACTGTAAAGCCAGTGTGTCGCCGGTCGGATGATTAAAATGTCAGTGATTTCAATGATTAAAACACTCCTGCTCCAAGTAAATCTTTCTTTTGTATCAGTTATTATGACAACCTCTAACTGCACAAACAATCCCGGTCTTCCTCGAAGCCATAACGATGAGTTAGTTGTTACGAACACTTGTTTGATTAACCACTACGGTGAAAAGTGAGTTAGCTCGCCAGTGACCGGAAGTGCCTGACTGGAAGTCTAGCACAAAATACTGTCAACTGGCTGCGTCCGTATTTCCGTTAAAAATAAGGTGCGAAACTCCGTTGCAGTTTTGACAGCAATCGCTAGATGTCGCGCTGTCGCCATTTTGGACTGAACCAACGGCTTTACCGTTAGCTCAACTACCATACACAGCATTAACATTATGTCTGGAAATAATTGGAAACAAAGAAAAAAGTGTTCTGCCATCAACTGCAACAACAACCAGTGTACAACCAATCAACTAGCATTTCATAGATTCCTCAAAAATCAAGAGAGGTAAAGTAGAAAAGGTTTTTATTAACGTTAAAGTGAGCTAACGTCAACGATAACAGGTGCTGTAATGTTAATGTAAGCTATCCCATAACCGCAGTAACAGTTTGCTAATGTTATGTATTTGGTTGAAATTGAGTCAAGACTCGAAATGGGCTTTTTAAATCGCATATTTTCAGAGATATATGAGCACCTAACCTGGCAAATGCCCGCTTTATTAATTCATTGTTATCACTAAATTAACCCTTCGCATAAACATGAAAATCACTATACAAACTTAAATGGTTGTAATTCAAGAATGCTTTGGAATATAGACCTATGGTTGGTCTTTTAAAGAAGACATTTGCCAGATTGTTGAAATAAATTATGAAAGTGAAACAGAAAAAAAGTTATGTAAGTTTGAGTTTATTAAAATGTACAAATTTAAAAATATAATAATTTATGTAAGGGATAATGTATAGCCTAGAGCAGTGATTTTCAACCTTTTTTGAGCCGCGGCACATTTTTTACATTTACAAAATCCTGGGGCACACCACCAACCAAAATTACATTTTAACAGTACATATAATACATATAATTAATACTATAGTTTCTAAATGTATTTATACTCACTTAGTGTGAAGCCTGGGCCTGTTTCAATGAACACAAAATGGATATCCTGGCAGGAATGGTAGAAAGACACACACGAAGCTCTTCCTCAACAGATCTCAGTCTCTCTCTGTTTTTAGTTTTTATCGCAGTCAAGCTTGAGAAGCTCAGCTCACACAGATATGTGGTTGAAAACGGGAGCAATGTCAAAATAGCTTTGTTGGCCAGAATGGGGAACTCCTTGGCAACAGATAACCAAAAACTGTCCAAAGGAAGATCAGCAAAGTTTAGCTTTAAACCACGATCTTGTTTCAGTTCAATGAGTTCCTCTTGTTCTTTTAAAGTCATGTCCTTTCCAGCAACGGATGCTGAGCTGTATGGGTCCCTAACCCAGTCAAGGCATTCTGTGAAGGCTGAAGAGAAATAAAATGACAACTTCTCCTCAAGAGTTTTCAAATGTGTGCCAATCACCTCACACATTGCAGCAGTGTTGCCATCATGCAGTTTTTCGGTGAGTGGGAACATCTCAAGGTTGCCACGCTGCACATGTTGTTGCCAGAGCTGCACCTTTAAACGGAATCCGTTAATTTTATCAGTGCTTGTAAGCAGGTTTTCATTTCTGCCTTGCATCCGTGTGTTCAGTTCATTCAGATGATGAAATATATCAGCCAGGTATGCCAGCTTTGCACACCACTCATCACTTGCAAGCAGCTTTGAGTAATCGGACCTCTCGTTTGTCAGAAAAACTTTAAGTTCCTCTCGCAGCTCATACACACGGGCCAGCACTTTGCCGCGCGACAGCCACCGGACCTCCGTGTGGAGCAACAAGACTTTATGTTCTGCTCCCATTTCCTCACACAAAGACGCAAATAAGCGACATTTCAAAGGTCGCGTCTTCACAAAGTTCACTATGCGCACAACATCATCCAACACAGGAGATAGATCTGCTGGTAAGGTCTTCGCAACGAGGGCCTCACGGTGCAAAAAACAGTGCGTGACAGTAATATCTGGGTTTCTTTCTTTGACCCTACTTACGAAGCCTTTGATGCGCCCGACCATGGCTGCGGCTCCATCAGTGCAGACACCTGTGCAGTTTTCCCACGTAAGCCCGCCTTTGTCAAGATATTCCGACGTGACCCGAAATATTTCCTCTCCTGTTGATTTTTCTGGCAGTGCCTTGCAAAATAGGAAATTTTCTCGAATGGCATCTCCATCCACAAAACGCACATTGGCCAAGAGCTGACAATGTCCACTAATATCTGTTGTCTCATCAAGTTGCAAGGCGAATTTCTTACTGACGCGCATCTTTTCCAAAACAACAGTTTCGATGTCCACAGACATGTCATCAATGCGTCTGGCAATTGTGCTATCTGAGAGAGATACTTTAGCTATCTCTTTGGCTGCGTCAGGGCCAAGCATCTCATTTACAATGGCTTTACAAGCTGGCAGGATTAATGTTTCTGCCTCAGTGTGGGGCTTTTTTGATTTAGCAACGAGTTCAGCAACAAGGTAGCTAGCTTTGAGGGCTCTCTCATTTACCTTCGTGGTTTTTCTCAAAAAAGTTGCCTGTTTCTCGTTGTTTGTACGTAAGCGTACAAAATAGTCCATCGGCTTATTTTGGACGGAAGGGTGTTTAGTTTGGAGATGGCGCTTAAGCTTGCTTGGCACCATGGCGCTATTGGAAAGCTTCTCCCCACACACCAAGCACAGCGGAGTTGGCGCCATCGCATCGCCGGTGAAAGTAAATCCGAAGGAAAGATAGCTTTCGCTGTATTGCCTCGAGCTCACCGTCTTGTCTTTTTTCTTTTGTCGACCACTCATATTAGGGCCCTCATCTGGGTCAGAATTTTGGCCAGGGCCCTGTTCGGCATTTGCATTTTCTCGTCTCAAAAACTTCTCCATCACTGTCACTTGCTCGTCTTACTGTCACTGTCACTGTCGCGTGTGCGCGGTCGCGCAGCGCTAACTATATTGTTTTTACAGGCATTCATAGCCTCTGCTGCCACCCACTGGAATAGAAGAGTATTACATTATCTGCCACACTTTATTACAGCACAGGCACCCAACAATGGTTAATTAGGTGACATTAGATAATTTCCCACGGCACACCTGACGATCTCTCACGGCACACTAGTGTGCCGCGGCACACTGGTTGAGAAACACTGGCCTAGAGAGCTGGTTGTTATAGTGAATAAAGGGGATTGTTAAGGGGTTGTTATTCACTATAACAACCGGCTCACTATACATTATCCCGCTTTTTACATGGCTACCTAGAAAATAAATAAATATTTTGACACAAATAATTTATTTAAAAAGGAGTTTATTGATTTAAAAACGATTGTATTGCTTCCGCTAAAGAAAATAGTCCTTTCCGCGTCCATAGCAACGCGCTGTTTTTCATGGCAACGGTCTGTTATTAAGAAATAACACACCGCATTCTACATTGGAATTCAGCCAAGCCATGTAATAAATTTTATATAAAATATATATATTACAAAATATATTTAACTGCAAGAAAATGAAAGCAAAAAATCTGAACAAGTTGTGTTCCACATTTTAGGTCGATATCTCAAAAAATGAGCTTGTTGAGGCACACACTGTTGAGATACTTTCGATACTGACGTGGTATCGAAAAGGATCGATCTTCACCTAAAAATATCGATCCAAATGTGTGTTGTTTTTATCAGTATTTTTTTTTTATTAATTTAGCACGCAATTCAGTGCGTAAAATAAGCTTCTAATTGGAAAAATAAGAGAATTTTAGCGGATAATTGTGTAGGATAGAACTTTTTCTCCTAGTCATCTGGATACAAGACGTACAGTACAGTACAGTAACAACAGTATACAGTATTTTACAGTAGGAAATTAAGAATACAGTAAAATTACTGTAAAAAAACAACAGAAATCATTTTGCATTTGTTGTACCCTCTGCAGGTCTTTGCTTGAACATTATGAAGTGTATGATTTGTTGGATCTGGGGCAGGAATAATAACTTTCTCCACAACATGAAAGGTGAGGACAGAACCGTTTGTTAACTGGCAATTCAACATGAATAACAAATGGACTAATTTCACACTGTGATCTCTCACTCCAATACTGTCAGATAAAGCAGTGCCCTCCGCTCTTCTGGAAAGTGAGACGAGAGACTATATAGACGCTGGACTGTTGCTGAACTCCCCCTACTTATCAGTGCTGAGAAAAGAGAGAGACATCGACCTCATCATTTCCCTAGATTTCAGTGACGGTGATCCTTTCATGGTATTATATAATTCTCTCTCTATATAATAATGCTCACATACTCTCATAAAAGCTCATTAAAAGGAATGGATCCACTAGAAATGAAAAATCTGTCATCATTTACTCACCCTCATGTTGCTCCAAACCTGTATCAATTTCTTTCTTCTGCTGAACTCAAAATAAGATATTTTGAAGAACATCATTACAAGTAGTCAAACAGTACAACATCATCAAACAGTTGATGGACCCCATACTATGGACGTGAATGGGGTCCAACAACTGTCATATTCTTTAAAATACCTTCCTTTGTGTTCAGCAGAAGAAAGAAATCCAGGTTTGGAAAAACTTGAGGATGAGTATATGATGACAATTTTCCACCGGAGCTGCTCCTGTCCGTTTTGGGTTCTATGCACAACTCAAGACTTTTCAGGTTTATGTACATTGCCAACTTTGATATTACTTTGGTCACTGTCTCTTTGTTACTGGTAAGAGAATATGGGCTTGACTCTTGTTGCACATTCATACAAAAAGTATTTGAGGCGCTACTGTAAGTTTTTGTGTGAACAGGACATTTTGAGACTCACCTGTAAGCAAATGCGCTTGTCAATCAATCCCAAAGGCTACATTCACATTGTCTATTTTTTGGGATTGACAACCAGTTCACACAACTTTAATTTGAAGTGAAATCTTCCTCTAACCCTTTTAATGAAGTTATACTGCAATATTCTCCCACTGCAGACAGTGAAGGACGCTGCCAAGAAATGCAGGAAACTAAAGATCCCTTTCCATGAGGTCAACGTTCCCAATGGACACTGTGAGAAACCGAAGGACTTCTATGTGTTCAAAGGCCAAAACGCTCCAACCGTGATCCACATCCCTCTCTTTAATCTGGTCAACTGTGGAGGCAAGTTATGATCTTACAATGTCCTGAATAAAACTGAAATATCAACTGTGTTCTGATTTAAGTGTGTTAATGTTTCTTCAGATAAAATTGAGGATTGGAGGAAGAAATATAAGACCTTTCAAGGTTCTTACAGCGATGAGATGATCAGTAAACTGATGGAGGTCGCTGGAAAAAACATCACAAACAACAAAGAGAAACTGCTGAAAGAGATTCGTGAGGTCGCTAAAGAAAAACAGTTAAAGGAGATGATTAATGTTTTAACTGAAGTAGTAGTGAGAGTCAGCGACGTCAGCAGTAGTTTCTGTTCAGCTCAATAGCTAATTTATACCTATTATTGTTGATCAGTTCGGTAACTAACTAATTATCAATATGCCTCTTAAAGGTGCAGTATGTAAAGAATGACAGCTAGTAGGTAAGTTGATGAGTTGATTTATCAGTGTTTAAATATGCTCTCGTTCATTGAGAAAGTGAAGATTGAGTTATCAAAATGAATAATCACTACATTAGATTATTTAGGTGGTCACTATTGAAACAAAATATGCCAAAATGTATTTTACATACATTTATTTCATACTAAGTATACTACAAAACCATTAACATTTTTAATGATATATCGCATTATAATTAAACTTTATTTGGAGTACTTTCGATATTGCATAATGCACATTTCTTAAAATTAAGCCTAAAATGTGTTTTAATATATATTTGTGTTTTATATATAATAAGTAAGGATAGTATGATTTTTGTATAATATCAGTCTTTAAATGCAAGATATTTAAAGAGTACCTAAAGTAAACTTGCAATAGTTCCACTTTAGCACAATCAAATAAGTATATCTTCAGCTGGACCTCAGCACTATTTCTGGATAATTAATTAATTAGGTCACTGATTCTTGAGAGTCGGGACAAAACATGTTTTAAAAAACTTTTTTTTTAAATACACACTATATCAATTAGAGTTATATGTTTCTGCAGAGAAAGGTCTTAGCTATTTAACCATGTAAAGGAACAGGTTCTAAATAAAAACACATTTTTAACAAATAAACATGTTCCCCTTCAGAACTGGATTTGTGTCAACTCCGTCAGACACACTAAAAAGTATACAATTTTAATTCTTCAAATCCAACAAGAATCTAAAGTTCTGAAGTATATTGAAATAGTGTTTAGTTACTCTGATATGTAAAAAAAATTACAATATATAAACTTAAGTTGTGATGTCACACTATTCTGAAAACTCAGATTTCTAAATATTTGCATTTTCAAACTTTGTTTTTAATTTCAATATTGTAAAAACAAATTCCTTAAATAAATAAAACATAAGAGGATGTAGATCAGATGGTCCTTTATTACAAAAACAACATAAACTGAAGGAAGAATATTTTTTTTCCCCAAAAAATAACAAAAACATTCATACATCCAACGCTGTTGACGAAAAACTGATGGTGTTGACGAAAAACTGACGGTGTTGACAAAAAATGTTTGAATGTTTTACCTCAGATTTGTGAAGTGTTCACCTGTTTGTCATGATATGTTCTGACAATAAAGAGTAGTTTAAAACCACAATTAACGCTCTGTTTTCTACAACTTTCACTTAGGAGCAAAAATCTGCCTTTAAACTTGAAAGAAATAAAGATTTGACATTTATCGTGATAATTATCGATATCGACTGATATAAAAAAAAATTACCGTGATCTTTTTTTTTTTTTTTTTTGCCCATATCGCCCAGCCCTACACTGGCTTCTCATTTCTCTATCTCTGTCTCTACATATATATTAAAGTGCTGGCAAAGTCACACATTACACAATAATAAGCAGACCACTGCCTGCCCATTCTCTACAAGTCAGATGTGTATGGTTAAATAATGTAATGCATGCTATGTATGTGCATTTATGTGTAAATAAAACCCTGAAATAACAGTTTAACCCTTCACTATATTCACAAATAATATTATATTCACACATTAAGAGGTTATTGGTGGATTTGTCAACTCCGTCAGCTTACAGGTCAACTCCGTCAGACACAGAACCTGACGGAGTTGACGTCTGACGGAGATGACGTAAGGGCATGTATTTTCCCGCCAAAACATGTATTGTACACTGCAGCTAGGTAGTTTTTCCTCAGTTGCTAGCTGTCCCAATAACCTCACTAAAATGCTTAAATTCAATCCACTATGGTTTAAAAAAAGTATCTTAACAGAAAGATGGTATTGACATACAACGAGTTATCACCATTACAAGCATAACATATATAAATAATGGTGAACTAGCAACAGTTCACACAGTGTGCTTCTTCCTGCCCTGTTCATGAGCAAGACACCTAACCCGAGCTGCTCCCGACGAGCTGGATGGCACCTTGCATGGCTGACACCGGGTCTGTTGAAAGCACTATATAAATGCAGTCCATTTACCAATTATTTTGAAATGGTTCAACATAGAGATGTTGTTCTCATGCATATGAAGAGGTTGGGGTTAAGGCTCAACGTCAAGAAAAGTGTGCTGTTTCCAGCTCAGAGAACCACCTTTCTAAGCATAGCTTGGGACTCGACGATCATGCAGGCACATCTGTCTCCTGCTTGTATCACTTCAATTCTCTGGTATCTTTTGGCCAGCTGTACATGAGACCCCTGCAGTGGTGGCTTGAAGGAATGGGCCCGAGGAATGGAGACTCCACCCCAAGGTGGTGGAGATCCCGTGGGAGCTACGTCAGTACGCATTTTCCCCTGATCGCTCTGCTCCTGGGAGTTCTGGAGAGGGTTCACCGGGACGGGGCCTGTCTATTGCTAGTAGCCCCTTACTGGCCAGCCAGAGTGTCTCTCCTCGATGGCTCTCCACTCGAGATTCCAGTCAGGAGGGACCTGTTGTCCCAAGTGGGGGGCACAATCTTTCACCCTTGTACAGAGTTATGGAAACTGTGGGCCTGGCCCCTGAAGGGGTTCAGCTCATAGATTCAGGTCTCTAAACTTGAGACCATACTCCAATCCGGAGCTCCCTCCATGAGGAAACTGTACGCACTAAATTGGAGAGTGCACTAGAGCGCCAGCAAGATCCATGTAACTGCCCTGTTGGTACGGTTCTGGAATTATTGCAAGAGCGTTTCTCTGCAGGTCTATCTCCCTCCACCTTGAAGGTTTATGTGGCGGCCATAGCTGCTTTTCACACTCCTTTGGGCGGTATAACTTTGGGAACAGATCCTCTGGTTACGCGTTTCCTTCGTGGCACTTTGAGGCTGAGACCTGCACAGGTGGTCTTTAGTTTAGCACCTGTGGACTTTGGAAAACAAACCTGGCACTGTTACCTACTTTTAACTTTAACTTTGAGAAACTTCAACTAGTGCTGTGTCATGTGAATACAGGGCTGTTCACACTGAAAGTGTGTTTGTATTAGACATGAATACTTTTGACAACGACTGCTGGAAAAACCAGCTTGGCCAGCTCAAACTGTGTTTTGAAACATGCAAACTGGTTTGACCACTCAAATACATACACACACACACACACACACACACTTATTTATATGAATATCATTGTAATATCTTCATTAAAAACATAACTACATAATTTTGTGTTTGTTTCCCGAGTATGAGATATAAATGACTTACTGGCAGCTGTAATATGTAAGAGATAATGTTCATCCAGCTTCGCGTCGGGGTCCTCATCACCTGTCGGGGGTTTATTCTGAGATAACAACGGCTAGATGTACATTATCCTGCTTATTACACAGCTACTTGCCACATAAGTAAATAATTAGACATGAAATATTGATCTGAATTTAAATATTTTGTTAGGTCTTTAAATGCAAAGCTTCTGCGGAGAGAGCCGTTGCTTGCGCAACAAGTTCAAACTAGACGGACATTTAAGAGATACGGTATACAGTCATATCACTTATTACACAGAATTTCGCCACATAAATAATTATGAAGATAAGAGATATTGATTTCAGATTAAACCGTTTTAAAATCATACCTGTTTGTTTCTTATAATCCAACAGTGTACAAAACAATAATCACAAAATGGCCGCCGCTGCATTTGCATGAACCTAGAGAGAGCGAGGCCTCGATACTGGATGGCATAATTAAATAACTGTACACAAAATATTGATTTGATTGAGTTTTAATATTTTATCAGCTCACCAAATGCAAAACTTTCACGAAAAAAAAAACAACTTTCCTAGCATTTTGACGAATCAGCATCAAGTATTCCACAGACTCAGAGCCATGTAATAAATAAACTTACGCTTCTTGGCTAATATAGCTTAGAAATTCATTTTTTGTTTATTTTATTTTATTAAATTTATTTTATTTGACACCAATTTCCCTGCTCTGGCCTTCAGATCTTCCTCCAAATTTTCCACCTCCACATTTTAAGCAACTTAGGAAAAGATACAGGAGCTTTGAAAATACTACCAAATATCTATGATACACTGTTCTTGTTGAGTGATACTAATTTGACATTTGAGCATTATTATAGGTCTTTTTTTGTGTGGCAGTTTTGGTAAACATGTACACAGCTGCGTTCTTTCAGGCTAGGAACATCTACAAATGAAACTATCGCAAAAACTTCCTCAGATTCGTTAGCCAAGTCTTCTGCAAGTTATGTAGTGTAATTATTGGTTAAATTTGAGATACTTACCTTCCAGAAACAAAATTTGTCCTTAGAACCATGAATCCAGAGCAAAACATTGAAGGTAGTTCGATGTAACATAGATGTACATTATCCTGCTTCTTGCACATGTACATGTACAGTCTCCTGACAGCGAGAAGGTCCCTGGTTTGAGTCCCGGTTGAGCCCGGAGGCCTTTCTTCTTGGAGTTTGCATGTTCTCCCTATGTTGGCATGGGTTTTCTCCGGGCACTCCAGTTTCCCCAACAATCCAAAGACATGCTGGTGGCATTAAATTGTCCATCATTGCAAGGTGTTTCCCTGCCTTTGGACCGAGACATTGGGCTCCAGCATCCCCGTGACCCTAGGACAAGGGGTTTGAATGGATGTTAAAAAAATGGTTTAAATGTTGTACAATTATTTTGCTAATAAGAATCCCTGAAATCATGACATATATTTCAAAATTAAAAACTTGTTTGTGATTTTCCGTTTTGTTCAAGGTGATTAAATCAATAACTGTGTGTCCTATAAATACACTTTCACACATTTTGCATAATTTGTTTGCAAAGTTTGTTTACTTCACATCTCATGTTTCATCTCAGGCTCTTCACTGCACTAATTGGTAAACAAGTACCAACTTTTACATTTACATTACTGTACATGCATTTATCCAAAGCATCTTATATTCCATTCAAGGTATAGATTTGATCAGTTCAGGAATTCCCTGGAAATTAAACTCATTACCTAGTTTAAATCAAAATGACACTGGAAAATCAATGTGGCCGTAAATAATAAATAATACATAATAAAATAATAATAAAAAGAATGGGTGAAAAATTCCCATGTTTAAATTAACATGCAAGCCTTTCCCTGTGCAAAAATGTACCACGCCTTGTACTGTAAATGTGCATGAAGCCTTTCACTTTTTCTAAGAGAAAAATACCTTCTATGAACATTCAATCAGGACAATAGGTTTCCTGTATGATGTATATGATTATATAGCTTAATATTTATCATCTCCACCCCTCATGATCGTGCATCTAGACTTACAGTTTCATTTCAGAGCCCAATAAAAGTGCATCTTCTGCTGGTCCGAGACACAAAGGCTGCTGTCTTGTTATTAGTGAAGACTTACAGGATTTACAGGAATAGTAAGTATATGTTTAAAGATTTTATGTAAAAGAAAATAATAATTCAGCAAAAGCAAGACAATAGAATTAATCTAGCATTTTGTAAAACCAATTTAAACATGACCAATAACAATGACCTGCACACTACCAAAAGTGAATAAATACATAGAAAAAATTTACATGTACAATTCTTGGCAGAACAGAACTATTTCATATGATTTGACAACCTTTCCTTCTGTACTTTAAAAAAGATTATAATTTTCCTTTATGTAAGATTATAATTTTCCTTTCCTTTTTCTTAGTAATGTTTACATTTTTGCTGTATTTTGTATATATTGTTACTACACTATGGATATAAGTGGTACGAATATATTGTAATTAAATATTATTTTACTTATATTGTATTGTAATATACTAGTATATTTTAGAGCTTGCATTTATAATTATTTTCTTTCTCTTTTTTTTCTCTTTCTTTTGTAACTGAAGGAATACTTTTGTTTAATCTCATCCTGATTTCTTAGTCCATATGTCGAAATAAATGCTGTATTTTCTTTCTTTTAGTAGGCTAACTCTCTGATTGAAAAGCATCAATAAAAAGAGTTAAACTAAAAGTGCATAAATACACAATCATTATGGTGAAAAAATATTTGGGGGATTTGTATTTCAGTGTGATACAGTTTTCTATTTTCCATACACCAAAATCTGTACAATGTTATTTAAATACTATAAATAATTGTATTTTTAATCCAATAATTAGGACATAAAGCAATCAAATAAATTGAGTATATCAATGTAAAAACTACTGCAGGGATTAGTTTATATTTCTAACAATTAAAAAATGTGTTTATAGTTTTCAAATAATAGAAATTTACATTAATATCGACTCTATTGTTTTATAGATGAGCGCATCTAAACCCAAGGAAAGGTAATTCTGCTCAGATTCCTAGAATTATGGAGGCTTTACACTTCATTACTTAGTGATACTGCATTACAAAGTCTATAACATTCAGACAATAACTGTTTAAAATGAACTGCAGACTAAAGTGTATACAAATCTAGAATATCTGATATCTAAATATATCAAATAAGTCATGTTAACTTCATTACTGGTCTGTCTGTCTCAGTGAGGTGAGAATCAAACACTCTCTGAATAAAAGCGAGGAGGAGTTTGTGGTCAAAAGGAGAAATGCTGTTCAACAAAGCCTGAAGAAGCTTCAGATAAACTGTGGCCAGGTGAAACATTTTCTGTTACATATTTCTGACTGGCTGATGAGCATCAGATGTTAAACATCAGCTTCACTCTCTAGAACAGTGGAGGGCCACCCACTGTCTTTCCGAGTTTAGCTAAGTAAACACTCCTGAACCAGCTAAACAAGGTCTTATACTAGAAACTTCCAGACAGGTGTGTTGAGGCGAGTTGGAGCTAAACTCTGCAGGACAGTGACGCTCCTAGGCCGAGTCTGGACACCCCTGCTCTAGATTGTGAAAATGACACATGCTTAATGTTTCAGAATGAGGTGCCAAACATTGCATTACTGGGATCTGGAGGAGGAGCAAGAGCCATGGTGGGTTTGCTGGGATCCCTGGATCAACTCCAGAAAACAGGTCTTCTGGACTGTGTGCTTTATCTGAGCGGAGTCTCTGGATCCACCTGGTACAAACAACACACACACTCCCTCACTCATACACTCCCTCACTCACACACATACATACTCACACACTCACTCACTCACACACATACTGTACATATACACATTCATTCACACACTCACTGACTCACTCACACACACAATCGCAAGAATCGAGTCCATCCTAGCCACGGTGTCCAGGATAAAGCTAGGCCAGGCCATCACTGTGAAACATTTCAAAGGTTGTTAGGCCTCATGGCAGCTGCATCCAATGTGATACCATTTGGCCTGCTGTACAAAAGGGGCCCTGCAATGGTGGTTAAAAACCAAGGGGATTTCCCCGATTCCACTCCACGTTTCACATGAACCCGTTCCGCATGATCAGGGTTACGCGCAGATACCTTCGTTCCCTATCTATGTGGAAGAAACTCACCAACTGTCCCAAGGTCCTATGCTGGGAGCACCATGTCGCTGGAAAGTCGTTTCGACTCTGGTAATACGATTCCTTCGAGGAGCTTGGAGGATGAGACTCGCGACTCAGAGTTCCCACATGGGATCTGGCAGTGGTTCTCAAAGGACTGCTCGAGGCCCCCTTCGAACCCTTAGAGTCGGCTGAGTCCAAGAACCTTTCTCTCAAGGTAGCTTTTCTCTTAGTAATCTTAAAAGAGTAGGAGATCTTCAGGCCCTCTCTATATCTCCTGAGTGCCTGAGGTTTGCTCCTGAAAGGCTATCTTGCATCCCAGGCCAGGCTATGTGACTAAGCCTTTTCATCCTCCATCTCACGTGACGGCAGAAAATGAGAGACTCCATTTGCTTTGCCCTGTCAGAGCCCTCAATATTTATGTTCAGAGATCTTCTCATTGGCGGAAGTAAGACCAGTTGCCGGTGTGTTTCAGGTCACCCAAGAAGGGGCTCCCCGCATCCAAAAAGTCCATCAGCAACTGGATAGTTCAGGCTGTTTCTCTGGCCTGTCAGGTGCACAGTTTGCCTTTACCTTTGGCCGTGAGATCTTACTCAACCAGAGTCATGGCGTCCTCTAGAGCCCTCCTCTCAGGGGCCCCTATCCAAGAAATGTGTGATGCGGCTGGATGGGCCACCCCTCATACTTTTACAAGATTTTATAGTCTGGAAACCTTCCTTCGATGCCAGGTGCACAAGTGCTCTCATCCTAAGTTGTGCCTGTTTCAGCCTCACACTAGGATAGGCGGGGTTCATTGTGGCATAGTGGGTATTCGTTCCCCAAAGTGTCGCTCCGATGCAGAGCGAGTTCCCTCGAAAGGGAACGTCTCGGGTTACGACTTGAAATACAACACTTAGAAATCCCCCAAAAAAGTATCTGTGTACTTTCTTTACTGAGTTGAACATCTCCAGACAGGAACTCCGTCTGTCTGATGACAGTTAGAATGACGGATGTGAACGCGATAACTTCTTGTTACAATGAACACAAAGAAGAAATGGATTGTATTTCATGTCGCGTCTTAATTTCTCACAACTTTTTTCTGTGTGTTTTTCTGGGCGAGTGAGAGTGAACTGAGTAATAGAGACTCATGAACACAGTCAAGCACAGAAGACCAAAGGCCAAGGTCGAGAATTTTTTTAAATAGTACATTCAATTTCAGTTTGTTTTGCACCAAACTCTATCGTAAATCACAAACTGGCTTATCCACCTGGCGCTATTGGCAGGTTTAACATGATGACTATAGAGAAGCTCTATCACACGAACGTCAATCCAATTCCTTTTAACCTCTCGATGATGCTCAATGGCTTCTTTAGCAAACAAATCGCTCGAATGGGTGTAAATACCACTCACTTTCATGTTTTTTTTGCACAACCTGCAATAATTGCTTGATGCCATTGCTGCTTCTGCAAACCGCTGATCAATGCTCCAAACCAACACGTTTTTCGTGGCGCTCTGCAAAGTACATCACCCGGATCATTGGTCTGATTGGTTTAAGGACTATCCAAGTGCGTACAGAGTCATTTGAACTATGCCCGTTGTTCACAACTCTTGTGCAGTCGAAAATACAGAGCAGACTCCCCAACCAATGTTCAATCTTAAAAGATTGAGCTTGATCTGGTGATAGCCAGACTAACGAAAAATGTCATCACTCAAACTTTTTTGTGATTGTCCTGGCAGTCTCTACAACAACATTATGATGTAAAACAAATTATCTTCAGGTAGATGAACACACACTAACAGATCAGAGGGATCAGCACAATAAAGATCCATTTCCGATCTACACAGCGATCGACAAGCAATGCAAACAGCACAAAGATGCAGGTTTGTGTTTGTGTGAGAGAAAGACAGACAGAGTTAATGTGTTTGTGTCAGCTGTTATATGGACGTGTTTCTGTCTGCAGACCCCTGGTTTGAGTTCACTCCATATGAAGCCGGTTATTCCCTCACTGGAGCGTTTGTGGAAACATCCAACTTTGGCAGCAAGTTTGAAAATGGCTGTAAGATCAAGAACGAGCCTGAGATTGACATGCTGTACCTGCAAGGTATCAATGGAGAGTTTATTATTATTATTTGTAATATCAGCTTACTAGTAAACAGTACTTTAAATTGACCTAAATTAAAGAATAGTCAAAATACAGTACAGACTCTCTGCCGTGAGCTTTCACAAAGTTGCAGAGACAAAATTAGTTTTAGCGTTCTGTTTGCTTCATCATGTGTTTTCTGCAGCTCTGTGTAGCAGCGTTTTAGCGGATGAAGAGGAGATCTGGAAATGGATAAAAGGTACAACTCGCACTTGTTCTGAGGATTTAAGACTGCTTCGAGTTATTTCATTATATCATGTGAACTCACAGTTCCATTTGATTTTGTTTTCAGCTCTTTTACTACCTGAAATGAAAAAGAAATGTGAGAAAATGAGGCAAGGTAAAGAATTTTATTGCATTTATTTTTTGGTTGCATTTATCTTTCATGGCCAAGCAAATGTTCAAGATACACGCTGACAAATTATGCGGAAGATCATAGTTTTGGTTGTGCGAAAAGAATATGAACAATTGCAAAGACTGTCAGTGGTCCCATCATTAACCCTACTAAGGTAAAGGGTTTTGTTGAAATTTACATATACTTGAAAGTTAAGTGAGAACACAATTGAATAATCTGAGCCACCTTTACAGAGTGAACATAAATCTGATTGCATTCAAGACATTTTTACAGTGTGTTCTTGTATGTGTGCTTCCTACAAAAGATCCAAACTCCCCACCTATAGATGAATGTCACCAGGTGCTTTTGAACCTTGTGAACATGAATCTTGCGATGTTGAAAGACGTTGATCCTTCTGCTTATGATAAAGACATCAGAGCAAAGCTGACAGGTAAACATTAACACCATTACTGTCCAAGAAAGAGGGTCTCTTCACAGTGAACAGACTTGTTCTCATTGAATTTATGCTGTGAAGGAAAGATGTAGTTTTTTGTTAGGTGAACAACATATCATCATATCATATTTATTTTAATGGTATGAATCACTCAACATTAAATTGGATTTGATATATTTATAAATGCAGATGTTTACATTTTTACTGTATTTTATTATGCATTTTATCTTTTATATTTAAATAATTTTTTTTAATTATATTAGTTTTTTTTTATTTGATTTTATAGTTTAGTGAACATATAGATTCTAGTGTATACAAATTAACAGTGCATACAATTAGAAAAAAAATGTTTTATCTTAGTCATCACTTTTTTTCTTTTTTTTCTACAAAATGTGATTTGTGTGGCATTAGAAGAGCATGGGATATTATGTCTTCGTTATATTTCTGTTTAATATGTTCAAAATGTTTCTGCTGTTTCTTCATGCTTGACATTTACTCAATAACATAGTTTGGGAGACTGATTATTAAAATATTGTATTACTTTGCTTCTGTTCCAATTCATTAATAAACTGTTCCTCTGAAATGCTATTTTTTTCATTATTATTATTATTTTTTACCTTTGTATAGATTGAATATTTTAAATGGTTGGTTTTATGAACCATAGGCTCAAGAAATGTTATAATTTCCAAATAGAAATTTCTGACACACACTAAAAAGAGTTAAATAATATTAAGTAGATTCGAAAATACAGGAACACGTAGAGGGTCGAGCGCTGGAACTATCAATAAAACATTATGAGTTACAACAGCAAAAGATGGAAGCGGCTCAGGTGTGATAGGAGACAATCTTTCATTCACAAGTTAAACAAGAGGGCGCCAAAGCTCAATCTTCTCTGCTTGGACACCATAGAAGTGAGATGAACTGTAGAATTAATATTTTAATTTATGTTTTTATGTTCAACCGATTATATAATCAAATAAAAATGTGATACAATTAAAACATTTTTAAAATGAATATTACATAAAAGGATAAAATGGAAAAGACAGGTCAATATAAAATGTTATAGAATATAAAAAATATAAAATTGTAAATATATATCTATTAAAACATGCTACCAATTTAATGTTTAGTGGTTTAAAAGTTTTGCCATGAATACTAATACTTGGTAATGCATTTATTAATCTAATGCCGATGATATACAAACATGGCATTTATTATAGACCTTTTACTTCAGTTTACAATTCAGCTTAGTATGCGGTCAGTAACATGATACAGTTTCTCCTGTGACATCGCAGTTAATCATTGCACTTTGACCTTAAAGATGCAGAAATATTCTGTGCTTTATTAACATTTTGTTTGTAATGACAGTGGCCCTGTCCCTAATGGCTCACTTCATATGGATTTACTTTCAATGGTTGCCAAGCTCAGGTAGCGCGGGCGGTTATGACGTCATCGGACTATGCCGCGCCGGCGCAGTGGACCAGAAGTCAAGTCAAGTCAAGTCATCTTCATTTATATAGCGCTTTTAACAATGTAGATTGTTTCAAAGCAGCTTTACAGAGATAAGCGTATAATTTAAGGTAACGGAGATTGTTTTGGAACCCGGTGAAACTATGTTGTGTCTGTATGTGGGGTACCCAAGTTTTAGGTTAAAAGACACACAGTAATTTGAGTTATGGTGGTCTTGTTTATTATGTTATTATGTTTATTGAAATTAGTTTGTATAAAGTTTGTTTTGTTCTAAGGTGGGGATATATGTCAATCTGAATGTGGAAGATATCACCTTATGACACTTACCTATTAATTTTGGTGCCAGAGAAAAGGACTCCAGAACAGGACTTGAGACTCCAGAACAGGACTTGTTTACCAAGTCGAGCCAACGTGCTACTGCGAAGTCGTGAGCTATACCTATATCGTATATTGTGGATTCTTGTGAGTTTGTGTACATATTTGTCTAGTTTAATCTCTTTGATTTATTTTGTTGTTTTATTTTTGTTGTTTTATTACTTTGTTTTACGGGACTGTACACTTGTATATATACTGACTTTCTGGCACTTGTAAATAAATACCACCATACTCTGAAGAGTGCTACAGGTTCAGCCATCATTTTTATTTATTTTTTCGGAGTGTTACACGTCCGCAGTATAGACTCGAGGTGACCCAGTTGGGCCTGCCAAAGGTCTACGGCCTCACAGTCCTTCAGCGCTTAAGCCTGACAAGCTTGTGCTTGGTGACCTTCACAGTGCATTGGTCAGCATGGCGAAGTGGGTGTTAACATCACCATATCGTCAGTTACTGATGCAGAGTTGAGTTCCCTTGAAAGGGAATGTCTTAGGGTTATGTATGGTGTAACGCAGTTCAGATGTTATGGGAAGAAGGAGGCGGGAACCGGCGAACATTCATGAAGCTTTAATATCAAAAATAAATCAACAACAAAACGAAAGTAAAAGACAGCAGCCCCTCACAGACGACTGCTGTCACATAATAAAACATAAAAATCACAACAGGCCTGTCCTCTCTCGCTCTTCACTGTCGTCGCTCCTCCTTTATGCTTCCGTTCCTCCGTGAGAGATACGAGACCGGTGCGTTGCGCAGGTGTCGCTCATCAGTAATCACGCCACCGGCCTCGTGCCGCTCTCTCGCGGCCCTCGGCCTCGTCCTGCTCGCCACATAGGGGGTGCTTCCCAATATCCCTCCTCGTCTCCTCGCTCCTCCATCCTCCATCCTATGACCCGGAAACCGATCGAGCTCAGCCATCTTGAAGGACATCTCAATTCTCTAATTACACCGCAAGGAGTCATGGATTGAGGAGGCTTCCAGAGGAGTCATGAGCGAGGATACACAGGTTTATCCTATGCGGAAGTGTTTTATTGACTAAACGTGACGCACGTATCAATTCTCCTCCCCCTTCACATCTCTCACAATAATCTTAATTTATACTTTATTTCTGCAGTTTATATAAACCACATATTTCAACAGGGTATCTTGCTTTATTATTATATATTATGAATTTCTTAAATAAACAAACTTCAACAACATAAGGGCAGATCCTTTGAGCGCAGCTGATGACGCGGTGAGGTGACGCTCGAGTGATCAAGTATTCCAATGTATCAAAAAGGATTTTCTTCGATTCCTCCGTCCTCCTTTTCTTTCCTTGCAGTCTTCCCTCGCATCCTACAGGGGGTGGAGTTGAGACGCGAGGAAAGGAAACGAGGATGCACAAATAAGAAATGAGAAGCACCCATGGTATGTAGGTTCCCTGAGGAATCTTGATTTATTTAAACATTTGTAAAAATTTGTTAACGATATTGTTATCATATTGCGTAGTTGTGCTTGGAGTTGATTGTTTTATTTGTGATAATAACACAGTGAAACATGCCAAATTGTGCAATATAATTTTTGTCCAGGCGGTCATACAAAGAAATTATGAACACATGCATAGACAAGAGAGAACCAACAAAATATTAATAAATTGTATTAGTAAAATGTTGTAATCAATGTTTGCTTTTTCCTTTCAGCTTTTTGTTTTCCTCATGATTTTTTTATTTTATTTGCATAGTAAAATAAAACCTGTAGCTGTAGTTTGCACTTAGTTTGCACTGCTAGCTGGCAACAAAGGATTCCATTCATTGTGCTAAGCTAAGTTAGCGGTGGCGCTTCCAAACTAAAACAATGCATGCACTTAGACAACAATGCGTTTGCCCACCTATCTAAATGTAGAAAAGATGGTGAATAAGCCTTATTTCAAAAAACAGTGGAATGTTCCTTTAAAGGTGCAGTATGTAAGAATGACAGCTAGTGGTCGAAACAGGTACTGCAGTATTATTCAAAATATTGGAGATCGTGGTTTTTCCCGCCTCCTGCTCCTCAGACTGGACGGCACTCACTCGGGTTGCCAGTTTTAGCATGCGCAACGGGGACGAGCGTAATGGACAATGAAAATTGGCAAATTGGCAACGTGAAGTATCACAGACCAAAACAAAAAGAAACATTCCAGCCTGGAAACGCGCATTTCAAAGTAAAATAACTGGCTGTGGAAGTGTTTTTCAGAGAAACAAGTATGTGAATTTAGCATGTTTCCCAAATATCTGCAAACATATTATGGTATTTTTATGCTTTAGTAGAGTGAAAAAGTTACATACAGCACCTTTAATGATCAGCTGTTTATATGAACAGACTGAAACATGCAAAAACTATTTAACATTAAACAGAAAAAAACACATAATGATTGGCCTATTGCTCCGTCCACATGTTTTCATGCACATTTCACATGCGTCAAAAACGTGTCCACATTAAGTGTAACTGGAATTTACATGAAAACACACAGTGAGGACTTTGCCGTCTAGTTTCAGATCGCTGCACACCACTGATATTTATTATTCATCTTTTGTGTTTTTCATGGCCGCACGGATCTGCTCCAGCAGATTGTCTTTGTTGTTTGTGATGTTTTTTCCAGCGACCTCCATCAGATCAGTGATTATCTCAGCGCTGAAAGGACCTTGTATAGTGGTATATTTGCTCCTCCACTCCTCAATATCATCTGAAGAAACATTAACACACTTAAATCAGAACACAGTTGATATTTCAGTTTTATTCAGGACATTAAGACTTTAACTTGCCTCCACAGTTGACCTCATTAAAGAGAGGGATGTGTATCACGGTTGGAGTGTTTTGGCCTTTGAACACATAGAAGTCCTTCGGTTTCTCGGAGTGTCCATTGGGAATGTTGACCTCAGGGAAAGGGATCTTTAGTTCCCCGCACGTCTTAGCAGCTTCCCTCACTGTCTGCAGTAAAAAACAGCACATTATTGTTTCATTAAAAGGGTTAAATAGACATTTCAAGTTTAAATTTAAAGTATTCACCAAAATCGTCGAGATGAGAAACCCCCTCTGAGATAAATGAGAATGCTAGCGAACAGCACTCTCTAGGTATTATAAATAAATATGGTTAGATGAAAACCCATGCTTTTATTTTTAAATGGTTTTCTTTCTTGTTTGTTGACATACAGCATTTGAAATGATCTGTTAATGTGTTTATTTTAGATTAGTATGAGCTCTGTCACTATGAATGTCAAAAATCTGCTGTTGAAGAAACAAGTCACGGGTTTGGAACGACATGAGAGGGAATAAATGATGATTTCTGGGGGATTTATCTCTTTAAATGAACTTCTATGAGTGAATTCTCTGTGCGTATAATACCATTAAAGGATCACCGTCACTGAAATCCAGGGAAATGATGAGGTCGATGTTTCTCTCTTCTCTCAGCACTGGGAAATAGGGGGAGTTCAGCAACAGTCCAGCGTCCATATAATCTCTCGTCTCACTTTCCGGAAGAGTGGAGGGCACTGCTTTATCTGAGGGATCACAGCATTATTATATTAATCACAATAAATTTCCAGTTAGCATCTGTCTATGAGTTTCTGTTCTCACCTTTCATGTTGTGAAGAAAGTCATATTTCCTGCCCCAGATCCACTGAGCCATGCAATCAAAAATACTCACCCAAAGATCTGTAAAACAAATACGCAGTGGTTCTTAAATTCAGTAATTGGTTCTGATACAGAATATAAAACAGTATCAGAACCAATTACTGAACACATTTTAGGCATAATATTAAGAAATGTGCCTAAAATGTGTTTTGATATCATTATTAATAAGGATTGTATGATTGCTGTATAATATCAGTTTTTAAATACATGATATCTAAAGTGTACTTAAAGTATACTTACAATTGTTCCACTTTACCACAATCAAATATACTTAAGTATATCTCGGACCTCAGCACTATTTCCTCACAATTAAAGTGCATTGAGTATGAAATTAGTTGTTCCAGTTTAGCAGACTTTAAGTATACCAGTTTGGTATTCCAAAAGTACAATTGCAGGGTATTTTTATTAAGCAAATAAATATGTAAATGTATTTGTAGTATACTTAGCACAAAACAAAGTATTTCAAATACATTTTAGTATATTTGTTTTTCACTAAGATGCTGCTATTGGAAGCTTTATGGAATCTTACAGTAAAGCACATTCGGTTTATGCATCAGTCTGGCTAGAAAATCAAAAATGAAGTACATTATACAAATCAACACACTGTAAAGACAGGTCAACCTACCTTTATGCTTGAAACTGCGGTAATGACTCAAAAAATTTAACACATCCTCAGTGTATTGTTTCATAAACTGTTTTGCATCAACTTTTTTAGCGACATTCAATTGTTCCGTTTGAAAAATCAGCTGATGTTTGCCTCCAGAGATCTCTGAGAAAAGAGGAGAACATGATTGAGTTATTTTAATCTGATACAGGTTTGTGTATCTTGTGTTAATTAGATGTTTTTGCATATTACCGTTTCATCAATAAGTTTGTAGTTTATTTTACTGTTTAAATGTTGCTGAAAGGCCATTAAAGATACATTTTCCAGCACACTTTTGTGTATTCTTACCTCTCAGTTTTGTTCTGATGGATTTATCGTAAGCTGACGGATCTTTGCCATTCAAAACCAAGAGATTCATGTCCACGAGATCCATGAGCGCCTGGTAACATTCGTCTGTGGATGGGGAGTTTGACTCTTCTGAAGAAAACACACCTTGAACAAACATGAACACAGGGCAAAATGTCTTGAATATCAAGTGCTTTCCATCCCCAAATTTATGACATTCAGATATCAGGTGTTTTAAGGTGACACTCATCATTATAGCTCACTTTTATTTTTCATCAGTAAAGAGTTTAACTTTTTATTCCTCAGCAGGTAGCATGAACAGATCATTAGACACAAAATAATAATAATAATAATAATATGTTTTATTTATAAAGCACCTTTCCCAAGCTCAAGGTCGCTGTACAAGAATATTACAGAAACACAGCATTAGGCATTAGTATGCATCACATAGGACATATACATACAATATACAGTAACAAAACAGCAGAACACTAAACAGAGGAGGGTTGGAAATACTGTAAGAAAAGATAGGTTTTTAGTTGAGTATATAGTAGAACTGTAACAAAGAGTTAGAGGAAGAGAATTCCAGAGTTTGGGAACCACAGCACTGAATGATCTTCCACATATACCACAAAAGATAAATCAACTTGGTCAATAAATAAAAGATGTAATAAATGCTTTACCTTCCATCGTTTCCATACGCATCATCATTTCTGTTTGTGTTTTAGATTTAGGTTTTAAATGCTGTAATAACTCTGGGGGGGAAATCAAATAGAATTAAGGTTCACATGATAATGAAATGACTCTCAGCTTTAGACAGAACTGAATCTTCAGAACAAATGAAGTTGCACCTTTTATTTTATCACAGAGGACTTGACGGATCTCGTCTTCATCGGCAAAAGCGCTGCCGCACATAGCTGCAGAAAACACATAAGTGTTCACAATAAACGAAAATGTATCATTTTTAAAATAAAATGCGTAATACAGTCTGATTTAAGCTCTTATTGTTAAGCAAAAATAATTTTTCCTTTAAATCACTGGGTAATGAGAAGGTTTATGTTGAAAAGCAGCACCTCAGTGTGTTGGTGAAATGATTTTAATGATTTTTCAGCATTTCTAATTTTAATGCTTTATATTTCAGTTTTGACAGACCTGGGCCCGTATTCATTAAGCTTCTCAAAGTGCCCTTTTAGTCTTATGTGCTAATAATTCATGAAATTTACTCCATCTTTCAAACTTAAGTATAAAAGCAAGTTATCACATTTCTTAAGGCTAAGAATCACTCTTTCTCCCCCGGTTATTTAAAGGGATAGTTCACTTTGAAATTAATTTTTGATATGTTTTAGCTTACCTCAAGGGCATCCAAGATGTAGGTGTCTTTGTTTCCGCAGTAGTTTCAATTTTGATATTTTTAGGTCAAACCGTTCTTGTCTGTCAGTCATATAATGCAGGTCTATGGTCACTGTCTCAAAACACAAGCACAGAGTCCAAATTAAAACAATTCCCCATCGTCCAAATGAAACAATTCCCCATCATAAGTACACATTGATGGCCTAAGACACGAAACGAGCGGTTTGTGTGAGAAAACGAAAACAGCACACGTCCAAATGATCTGACGGCGCGGGCGGGTATAGATATATACATAGATTCCGCCTTGGCTATGGTTTCGTTCCAATGAACTGCAGTAGCGAAGGCGACATCTAGTGTATACATCTATACCCGCCCGCGGGCGGGTATAGATATATACACTAGATGTCGCTTGGCTACGGTTTCGTTCCAATGAACTGCAGTAGCCAAGGTGACATCTATGTATATATCTATACCCGCCCGCGCCGTCAGATCATTTGGACGTGTGCTGTTTTCGTGTGCTGTTTTCTCACACAAACCGCTCGTTTTGTGTCTTAGGCCATCAATGTGTACTGTACAATGTGACAGACGGCTTCAACTTCCGGTCGACTTCCTTCCCGCTTGGTTTAGACCGACTCTGAAGGAGGAGTTAATGAGTTCATCTAAAAGGAGTTCCTAGAACTAAAATCATTCCCAGTTCCTGCGGTGCGAACACGCCGACATCCGGGAACTTCCGCCAATAGTTCTAGGAACTGTGAAAAGGTTTCCCGGTGCGAAAGCCCCTAATGATGACAGAATTTTAATTTTTAAGTAGACTTTAAGATCATACATCATTGACTGTTGTATTATGAATAGTTACAGACCTCTTTCACATAACATGTAATGAACATCACTGCCCAGACGTCAGTCAAGCTGAATAGGTCTTTCTCATAGTAATATTTCTTCAGTTTGGCATAAGCCTCTCCCCAGCTGACTGCAGGACCGCTGAGTCTCTGGACGATCTTGTCTTTCACAGTCTCTAGTTTGGTGGACCAGTCTGGCTCCTGATATAAGGAGGCCATGCACCTTCAGAGGAACAACATATGCGCTCATTTATGACATTCAACCTGTGTGTGTGTGTGTGTGTGTGTGTGTGTGTGTGTGTGTGTGTGTGTGTGTGTGTGTGTGTGTGTGTGTGAGAGTGTGTGTGTGTGTGTGTGTGTGTACCAGGTGGATCCAGAGACTCCGCTCAGATAAAGCACACAGTCCAGAAGACCTGTTTTCTGGAGTTGATCCAGGGATCCCAGCAAACCCACCATGGCTCTTTGTCCTCCTCCAGATCCCAGTAATGCAATGTTTGGCACCTCATTCTGAAACACACACAGTTTGTCTTCGCTAACATTTGATGTTTATCAGTTATGACATAATTTGTAAGAAAAAGGAATAGCCAGGCAGATATTAAGTAGCCTATACAAGTGTGGCAACCCGGAGATGTATTTGAAGGATAATTTGCCAACTACGCCACTCAGGGAGTTACACCCAGAGAATTTAGTGTCTTTTAAAAGGACACGCAAGTTCGTTTCATCAATAATCGCTCAGAAACATGGGTAACAATACAAAACGGTTGACTTTATTAAGTTACACAATCACTTTAAAACAATCATTAAAATATATCAGGCCTCAGCCGAGCACAGCTCATCATAAAGGTTTGATTCTAGAAAGGTCACAGGGACACTAGCTAACTGGGGCTTACCAGCAGGGTCAGGCTATCAGAGATTAGGCTGCCTATAGCAAAAAAATCATTCCTTTCACCAGTGCACGCACACACACGCACTCACACCATACTCCACGGATGGACACGGCACACTGTGAACACCACCACCACTTAGAAGGGAATAGAGCCGGCCTCCCTGCCTTTGGCACCCAGATCCTGCGACACAAGAACAGCACAATCTTAATAAGAGTCACTAAAAATGCTCACAGAATAAGTAAGGCAAATTGCCCTGTGTCGCTTTACATTAAACAACAAAACCCAAAATAAGAATTAACAAAACTGGAAAAGAAATGTACAAGGCCTAGTTGCCCTCAAATTACAAGTCAAATTAAACAAATAAAACAAAAAGAGTTAAAGAAATACAAAAGCAAAACAATGGATTTTAGTTTACAGAAAAATAACCCAAAATGATCTCAACAGTTTGCAGGAAATACACTAAACTGGGTTTAACAGTTTACAGAAAATAAACTAAACTCAATCAGTTTACGATAATTAACTAAACAGCAAAACAAAATACAAACTAGAAAAATACAAAAGAAAAATTACATTTAATAGGATAAATCAAATAAGCCACACAAAATAAATGCACTGCAAAACAAACCCCAAAAAGGGATAAAGCTCTTTGCGAACTAGAAAACCAAATAATAGAAAACAAACTAAATTAGAATATGCACAGGCAAAGAGTATCACTTCTATTCAAATGTAAATAAAGACGACTTAAACAAAACAAAAGAAAATAGCAAATGTAAAGCAAAATCAACACAAAACAAGACAGCAACGTTATCCGTGGGCAGGACGTGAAACGCGCCCAGCCAGCAGTCGCAGCAGCGCGAGATCTGCAGGAGAGACAAATCCGTTGATTTGAACCATACGAGAGGGAATGGCGATCAAGCAATCAGCTTACGCTCTCCAACGTTTTAGGAGAGTACCTGGAATAAAATTGAATGTCACCATTTAATATTACTATTATAGAAGCCTCACCCAAACCTAGTAAACGCCTGTTACATACCGATGACGAATGATGCATGCATAATCAGGAGCGCACACACCCAATAACGGCAGTCACAGCAGTAGTGCGAGACCCGCACGAGAAACGGAACAGCTGACTCGCACTTTACGAGAGGAAATGGCAATCAAGCAATCAAGAGCTTACTAAGGTGCAAGAAAAACACACGCAACCAGAGAAAATTAGTTACTAACTTTTAGGAACAATCTCCTTAAGTCACCAAGCGTTCCTACCTTTCTAATGTCCACACCTGATGCCGGAAGCAGCCACAGTAAAGTGTTGGCGGCGCGTCAGTGACGTTGACAAATGACGTTGACCTCAAGCACAGGTCTATCGCACTTTATATCCCCATAGTGAAAGCCAATTGGCTTACGATCCACATAATTATAAGGGAAGGTAAAGGGCCTTCCCACCACAATCTACCCCCCCTTTCTATGTCGTCGTCCCGACGATCACAAAAAAAGGAAAGGAATTCTCAGAATAATAAGATGGTTAATCCCAAGGCCTAAACAAAGCTGAGATGGCCCTAGACACTGGCCCAATGGGAACCTCAACCTCCCTTTCAGTCCCTCTCACAGTGCGTGGGAGACGATGCATGTTAGAGTGCTGACCCGCTGTGGTACGTCCAGTCCTGCGTGTGGCAACCGGCCCGTCACCCGTTGAACCCGAAGGTAAAACCAAGGGTACCTCCGGTTCCACAGTTGGAGGATTGCAATTCCCTCTACTACCCAACAATAACTCATTTGTGGGATCGAATGGCGCTAAATGACCCAAACCCTCAGGTGCAAGTATTTGAGCAGGTTGAGGGGTCTCTGGCACTAATACCATTAAGTCAACATCTTCCACCTCGTCCTCTAGTGGGGAAACCCTTGGTTCACTCACTGGACCATTAGGCTGATCCACTAGCATGGATTCTCTCCGGATACGGTTCTTCAAAAGTGAACGGTGAACACTTCGTACCTTATCCAAATCTTCAACTGGCGCAATAGTGTAAACGACGCCTCCCTCTTTCGGTGCCCTCACTACCTGATAAACTATGGGACTCCACAGATCCTGGATCTTGTGGCGGCCTCTCATGCTGTGATCACGGAGGTAGACTAACTGACCCTCCTTTAGTGGCAAGTCACGGACATGCTGGTCGTGTTGTGACTTGCGATAATCTGCAGCTGCCTGTAGACGTTCACGCGCTCCCTCATAGGCGACCTGTAATCGCGACTGATGTTCTAAGATCCAGTTGTGCACGCTACCCGCACATGGCTCTGCTACCCTACCAAGCAAGAAGTCCACTGGCAACCGAGGCTCTTGACCAAACATTAAAAAATACGGGGATTCTCCAGTTGCCTGGTGAGGAGTGGTGTTATAGCAAAAGGTCACTTGTGACAGGCAAGCAGTCCACTCCCTCTTGCTAGAGCTTGGTAATGTCCGCAACAAGTTATGCAAGGTTCTATTAAATCTCTCACACTGACCGTTACCGGCAGGGTGATAGGGGGTTGTGCGCGACTTCTTCACTTGGTAAAACTCGCACAACTGGCGAATCAGCGCCGACTCAAAGTTACGGCCTTGGTCAGAGTGAATGCGTCCCGGAACTCCGAACTTATAAAACCACTCGTCAACCAACACTCGGGCAACAGTCTCAGCTCGCTGATCACGTGTCGGCACAGCCATTGTAAACTTGCTAAACACATCGGTCATTACCAAAACGTTTTCCTGCCCCGAAGAAGAAGGCTCTAGCATTGTAAAGTCAACAGCAAGGATTTCGTTGGGTCTAGAACTCAACAGGTGGCCCATAAAGCCACGAGCTGCTGGTCGAATGTCCTTCGCAAGTTCACAACGGTCACACTCTTGGCACCAACGCGTAATGTCAGCAGACATACCTGGCCAATAGCATCTCTGTCTTATTAGTTCACCAGTTCGCTCTATCCCCTGATGTCCATGCTGCTGATGCAACTGCGTCAAGACCTCCCGTCTGAGCACATCAGGTAAAACCATCTGAAAAACATCCTCACCTCCATCAGGACGAGAAATCCTGCGATGTAGTACTCCCTCTTTCAGTACCAATCGATCCCATTGCTGGAACAAGGTCAACACTGGCTTAGCCAACTCTCTACGCTCCTCAGGCCCTGGACGCTTTCCTTGTTCCCAAAATTTCATCACAACCCCGATAACTGGGTCGGCTTCCTGCAGGGAACATATATCCAACACAGAATAATCTGGCAAAACACTCATTGTTGACACAACTGCCTGTGCTACCCGCCCCATACTAATGGCCTGATACAATGACGCTGGAACAGCACTACCACCTACTAAACCTTCTGGAATGCCCCCAGCAGTTGGATCCTGTCTGGAAAGAGCATCCGCATTACGATTGCTCTTTCCTGACCTGTACCTTACCTCAAAATCAAATGCTGCCAATTCAGCTGCCCACCGTTGTTCTGTGGCCCCTAGCTTGGCTGTAGCCAAATGACTAAGGGGATTGTTGTCCGTGTACACCAGACACTTGTGGCCAAGAAGGTACTCTCTAAATTTCTCAGCCATGGCCCACTTGAGCGCAAGAAACTCCAATTTCATGGAGCTATAATTGGACATATTGCGCTCAGTGGGCCTTAGGCTGCGGCTGGCATATGCTATGGGACGCACTTTACCTTGATGTTCTTGAGAGAGCACCGCTCCCAAACCTCCGTAACTGGCATCCACTTCCAGTATAAAGGGGCGAGAAAAATCAGCATAAGCCAGTACTGGAGCCATTGTTAACTTGCTCTTCAAACCCTCAAATGCTTCCTGACACTGATCAGTCCACACTTGAGCCAGACTCTGTCCCTTCCTTCTCCCTGACTTACCACCAGTGACCTCAGCTACCAACTTATGCAGGGGGGAAGCCAATTTGGCAAACCCCTCCACAAAGCGCCTGTAGTAACTGGCAAACCCCAAAAACGTCCGTAATTCAGACACACTGGTAGGGCACCGCCACTGCGCTACAGCCTCAATTTTACTTGGGTCAGTTGCCACCCCTTCGGCTGAGATGACATGCCCCAAGTATCTTACTTCTTGTCTGAAGAACGCACACTTCTCAAGTCTTGCCTTAAGCCCCTCCTGTTTCAAGCGGCCCAGAACCACCTCCAATCGCTCCAAGTGTTGAGCTATTGAAGAAGAGTACACAATTATGTCATCGAGATAAAGTAGCAAGGATTGTCGCTGTTGGTCGCCAAACATCCTCTCCATGAGTCTCTGAAACGTGCTGGGCGCATTGCAAAGCCCAAAGGGCATCCTGTTCCATTCAAATAAACCAAATGGAGTACAGAAAGCAGTTTTAGACTTGTCTTGTTCCGTGACAGGGACTTGATTATACCCACTGGCAAGATCTAATGTTGAAAACCACCGAGCCCCTGTCAACGAATCCAAGGACTCCTCTATACGCGGCAATGGGAATGCATCCTTTCTGGTCTTTGCGTTCAGGTGACGGTAGTCTACGCACATGCGTAGACTACCATCCTTCTTCTTAACCAACACTATGGGGGATGCATAGGGGCTACTACTCTCTCTTATGACCTGTGTCTCCAGGAGCTGACTAATGTGGGTCTTAACCACTTCATAATCTGACGGCGGTATCCGTCGGTACCGCTGCCTGACAGGGGTATCATCCAGTAAGGGGATATCATGAGAAATGAGACGGGTACAGCCTAAATCTCCCTCGTGAGCTGAAAACACCACTTGATATTTCTGAAGCAGCGCCCTTACCTGCACTTGCTCTTCTCTTGACAAAACAGACCAATCAACAGACTCAATCTGCTGAGCCAGCGGAGAGGCTGTCTCCAAAGAAAGAGACTGAACTGTAGCAACGACCGGGTCAACTTCCACAACTCCTGTAGGTAAACTGATGACATAAGCCTCCCTCAAACTACCAATCACAGTTGTTGGATACAATACCACATCCACCGTGCCCACATTTACGATAGGAACCCAAACTGTACCATGGGTCACTCTCACTAGTGCAGGGGATGCTAAGAGCCCAGCCGGCAAACCTGACTCAGGGGGCTCAAACAGGACTGTAGAGCCAGAATACTGGGAAGAACAGGTGGCAGTAACTAACTTCATGGTGCCCCCAGGGATTCGACACGCCCGACGTCCCCGTACCCGTACATTTCCTGCAAGAGCCGAACAACTCTTAGTACTCACTTGTTGACAGTGTTGTAATGCTTGTAAAACACTCGGAGACTGCGCAACGATAGGCAATTCAAAAAGGGCAATGCCATGCTGTCCAAACAGATCCTGATAACAACGGCCTAGTATGTTCATCCCCAGCACCCCAGGAACATCTTTACACATACCGCCGGGAGGGTCTCGGACAACCAACACACCACATCCTGAAACTACCCTGTCACAAAGCTTGACGTCAAGCTCCAGGTAACCAACATATGGGATCGTAAGCCCATTAGCTGCCCTAAGCTGTAACCATTGACAAGATTTGAGACGATCTTGACCCCAAGGTTCGAAATGCTGCAAAAAGCAACTTTCCGTAATTGTGGATACCATGGAACCGGTATCCACTAAACACGATACTGATACTCCTCCCATACAAACAACAAGATGTGGACAAGATGACATTAGATGAGACAATGAGCGGGGAAAAGCTAAATTACTTGAGCCAATTACTTCCCCAACCGAGTTGTGACTCGACAGCCCGGCGGGGACTAGTTTCCCGAAAATGGTAGATTACGAGACTGCCCATTTCCAGTCGTATTGGCGCCCGTTGACGGTGACATAGGACGCGGGGAAAGTCGTTCCCCATCACAATCCCTTGCAAAATGTCCGGGTCGTTGACAACGTCTACAGATCACAGGACCGGAACGAGGAGATCGACCCCGTACATAAGGAGTCTGAAAACGGGAGAAACTTTGGGTAAGCTGATCTAACTGCCGCTGTTGTTGTTTTAATAAATCCCGCAGTTCACCCAGCTCTGACTGCTGTGGTGAACTCTCAACCCCCGCAGCAGGCCCACCCCGCACACCATACTGAACGCCATAAGCTAATGGCATAGAATGACTACGCCCTCTCGCCCCGCCAGGCATTCCTTCTCGTTCCCACCTAATCGCCTCACCTCTAACTTCAAGCAATGTAGCGGTGGGTTGACGACGGACCAGTTGTTTAAGTTCACGCCGCAATGAACTATCAGTAACATATTCCACAAACTGGTCTCGCAACAAAATCTCACCATTGGAAATTACATTAGGGGAGCGACTTTTGACCCTCTCCAGAAGGCCCATCAAAGCAAGGGAAAACTCTAATAGGGTTTCCCCTTCGAGTTGCCTTCTGGAGAAAAAGGCTTCCTGTACAGCCACGTAAGACTGAGAGCAGCCATATAGTTCACGCAAGGCTAAAATAATTTTATCAGGGTCCCCACGCTCAATCTCAGGACGATAACGAACTTCCTCACGAGCCTCTCCCTCCAGATGGTCAAATAGAAAAAATGCTTGATCTGCATTAGACAAATGGCGTATCCTCATACAGGCCTTTGCCTCCTCTACCCACTCGTCAATACCCATACCGGTTTTACCGTTAAACTTCGGACATCTACGGTCTCGGGGTACAAAAACAAACCTTTCGGGTACAGAGGTGCTGGCAACAGCTAACTGAGGGATTACTGGTGGTACTGCAGCGGTGCTAGCAGCAGCAGCATCAGGCAGCTCAACTGCCACCTGAGCCTGCTGCAACCTCACATTATCAGCTTTCAATTGAGCCACCAGTTCTCTCAATTCCTGCAATTCAGCCTCCATCTTATCAAAAGAGATAAAACAAACTTACCAAAGACGAGTGCTACCTCACAGGAATATTACAAAGGAGGATAACCCACCCACGGAAACACTGCTGCCCTGTTCAAACGCAAAAAGTCACAAACAACGGAAAAAAAAAACAAGAAAAAAAAACAAATTAACCAAAATCAAACCTCAAAATGTACCCATGTCTCTGCCAAAATATTAAGATGAAACCCTGCCGACTACGCCAGAATGTGGCAACCCGGAGATGTATTTGAAGGATAATTTGCCAACTACGCCACTCAGGGAGTTACACCCAGAGAATTTAGTGTCTTTTAAAAGGACACGCAAGTTCGTTTCATCAATAATCGCTCAGAAACATGGGTAACAATACAAAACGGTTGACTTTATTAAGTTACACAATCACTTTAAAACAATCATTAAAATATATCAGGCCTCAGCCGAGCACAGCTCATCATAAAGGTTTGATTCTAGAAAGGTCACAGGGACACTAGCTAACTGGGGCTTACCAGCAGGGTCAGGCTATCAGAGATTAGGCTGCCTATAGCAAAAAAATCATTCCTTTCACCAGTGCACGCACACACACGCACTCACACCATACTCCACGGATGGACACGGCACACTGTGAACACCACCACCACTTAGAAGGGAATAGAGCCGGCCTCCCTGCCTTTGGCACCCAGATCCTGCGACACAAGAACAGCACAATCTTAATAAGAGTCACTAAAAATGCTCACAGAATAAGTAAGGCAAATTGCCCTGTGTCGCTTTACATTAAACAACAAAACCCAAAATAAGAATTAACAAAACTGGAAAAGAAATGTACAAGGCCTAGTTGCCCTCAAATTACAAGTCAAATTAAACAAATAAAACAAAAAGAGTTAAAGAAATACAAAAGCAAAACAATGGATTTTAGTTTACAGAAAAATAACCCAAAATGATCTCAACAGTTTGCAGGAAATACACTAAACTGGGTTTAACAGTTTACAGAAAATAAACTAAACTCAATCAGTTTACGATAATTAACTAAACAGCAAAACAAAATACAAACTAGAAAAATACAAAAGAAAAATTACATTTAATAGGATAAATCAAATAAGCCACACAAAATAAATGCACTGCAAAACAAACCCCAAAAAGGGATAAAGCTCTTTGCGAACTAGAAAACCAAATAATAGAAAACAAACTAAATTAGAATATGCACAGGCAAAGAGTATCACTTCTATTCAAATGTAAATAAAGACGACTTAAACAAAACAAAAGAAAATAGCAAATGTAAAGCAAAATCAACACAAAACAAGACAGCAACGTTATCCGTGGGCAGGACGTGAAACGCGCCCAGCCAGCAGTCGCAGCAGCGCGAGATCTGCAGGAGAGACAAATCCGTTGATTTGAACCATACGAGAGGGAATGGCGATCAAGCAATCAGCTTACGCTCTCCAACGTTTTAGGAGAGTACCTGGAATAAAATTGAATGTCACCATTTAATATTACTATTATAGAAGCCTCACCCAAACCTAGTAAACGCCTGTTACATACCGATGACGAATGATGCATGCATAATCAGGAGCGCACACACCCAATAACGGCAGTCACAGCAGTAGTGCGAGACCCGCACGAGAAACGGAACAGCTGACTCGCACTTTACGAGAGGAAATGGCAATCAAGCAATCAAGAGCTTACTAAGGTGCAAGAAAAACACACGCAACCAGAGAAAATTAGTTACTAACTTTTAGGAACAATCTCCTTAAGTCACCAAGCGTTCCTACCTTTCTAATGTCCACACCTGATGCCGGAAGCAGCCACAGTAAAGTGTTGGCGGCGCGTCAGTGACGTTGACAAATGACGTTGACCTCAAGCACAGGTCTATCGCACTTTATATCCCCATAGTGAAAGCCAATTGGCTTACGATCCACATAATTATAAGGGAAGGTAAAGGGCCTTCCCACCACACAAGGTTTTACCTCACTGCAGTGTATCTGAAGCTTCTTCAGGCTTTGGAGAACATCTTTTCTCTTATTGTCTACAAACTTCTTCTCCTTCTTATTCAGAGAGTGTTTGTCATCACTGCAGACAGACAGACCCGTACTGCATTTAACTGTGATGCTATTTCATATATTTAGCATTTTGAACAATTATTTGCATAATTATCCAGTTTGTAATAGACTTGTGTAATGTAGTACAGTACTTCTAGGCGATATAATGAAGTAAATCTTAGAAATTTGAGCACAATTACCTTTCCTGGTGTTTAGATGCACTCATCTATAAAACAGTGGAGTCAAACATTAAAGTTAAAATCTATAATTACAAAACTAATAGAGAACATCTTTTGAAACTCTTTTGATCAACTTTACAGTTCTTTTGATAAAAATGAGTCCTAACTCAAATGTCAATTATTGAGCCACTGTTGTTGTTTATTTTGTTTTTTAATGTAAGTTGCTAACAGTGGGAGTTATTGTTGGTTTTAATAAAGACTCTGTGCACTTATTTCTAACATCTCTTCCACTGTAAAAGAACCAGAATACAAAAATATGCTTAGAGCTCTACCTAGTGGTCATATTAAGAAACTTAAAGGAGGAATTCATGAGACAGCTTGATCATTTAAAGTCTGCGTGAACCGGAAGTTGCAAACGACTTTTCTCCAGTGTTGTGACGTATTTCCCAGTGAAAAGGAATATTGAACAGAGGGCAGGGTTTTATGGCAAGCCATTTTAACATTTAAAAGCAAATTTTGACTATCCGGAATTAACATTGTAGATATCAACAATGTCTTTCTGACTAGTCGTAATTACATTTTGGATAGTTGGAATTGTCATTCAAGATATCTGTAACGTAATTGTGACTAGTCGAAACGACAGATAGAGATATCTGTAATTCAGTTTTGACTAGGCAAAACTGAATTACAGATATCTGCAATGACGTCATTGAAAATGACATTCAACTCGTCACACATCTTAAATGACAATTGCAGATATCTGTAATTCAGTTTTGACTAGGCAGAATGAAAGTTAAAGATATCTCAAACGTCATTATGACTAGTGCAAATTATTGTGCATGACGTTGCTCTATTTTACATATCCATTTCCCCTCCCCACCATAATCAAAGAAAAAGTGGGTTAATTTCTTTATTTCTATGAATGGAAGAAGAAAGAAGCAGGCATGGCATTGGCTGTAATCGAAAAAAACACCAGAAAATGTTTTTTATATACAAAAAAAAATAAAATAATTTTTACAATGCTATGTTTATGTTCATGCTTAAAAGGTTGTTGTTGCCGTAAGATTTATGCGTGAAAAAGATTCACACTAATTCACTATAATAAAGATGCTTACATGCATGCCATTATTGAAAGTACAATAACATTAACTTCCTTATGAGAAACAAAGTTCTTAGTTCAGATTAGTTCTTATTTTTTATTTTATTTTTTCAGTTTGAAACAGCATGAAAAAAGACGATTAAAAACTCTGGTTGCTCCGACATGGTGCTAATCAGTGCTAATTAAAGTTAACAGTTAACAGGTGTGATTTGATGATTTGAACAACACGCTCTGCTCCCGCCTAAAGTGTGATGCATGCATACAGATATCTGCAACGTCATTTGGCCTAGTCAAAACTCTAATTCAAGATATCTGTAATTACATTTTGACTAGGCAGAATAAAAGTTACAGATATCTCAAATTTCAGATATCTCTAATCAAACTTAATTTTTTAAAATATCTTTAACTTGATAATAGATATCTACAATTAAATTATGACTATCCCTAACTCCAGTTTGAGATATCTACAACGCCATTTTGACTAGACATAACTCCAGTTACAGATATCTACAACGTAATTTCGCCTAGTCAAAACTTAATTTAAGATATCTGAAAAGGAACATGTAGATATCTTGAATTGAGGTGAATTAAAGATATCTTGAACTGGAGTTATGACTAGTCAGAATCTAATTGAAGATATCTCAAACTAGAATTACAGATATCTACAATTCAGTTACAGATATCCGTAATTCACATAGTGGATATCTGCAACTGAATTGTAGATATCTGTAATGATAAACCCCATTCAAATGAATGGCAAAAGTGATGTCATTTGTCCTAGGAAGAATGTCTTTGTGGATATCTGAAATGACAATTATGGATAGGAAGAATGTAGTTGCGGATATCTGAAATGTTCTTTTTGACTAGGCAAAACTGAATTAAAGATATCTGCAACACATATCCAGTCTAGCTTTTAAATGTTAAAATGGCTTGCCATAGGGTTTTACTCTAGCGCTCCTCCTCTCCATCTCTGCTCATAACAGACTAACGGTTTGAGGGGAGTGGTTAAGCGTTTCCCAACCCAAGTCCTCAAACCTACGTCATCAGGGAAGGTCCTCCAATGCAGAGGGGAGGGGCATTTTCAGATTTTGATTAAAGATTACGAAGCCAAAAAATTTTTTTGTGTGGATTGACTTGCATGGATGAATTGTTCACCACAAAACGATCAATTTAGGCAAACAAAGTAAATATGGTCAATTTTGATTTCATGTGGACTTTAAACAGCTTTAACTAAATACACAAAAGCTTAATATATGAACAATATGAACAATTGCAAAGACTGTCAGTGGTCCCATCATTAACCCTACTAAGGTAAAGGGTTTTGTTGAAATTTACATATACTTGAAAGTTAAGTGAGAACACAATTGAATAATCTGAGCCACCTTTACAGAGTGAACATAAATCTGATTGCATTCAAGACATTTTTACAGTGTGTTCTTGTATGTGTGCTTCCTACAAAAGATCCAAACTCCCCACCTATAGATGAATGTCACCAGGTGCTTTTGAACCTTGTGAACATGAATCTTGCGATGTTGAAAGACGTTGATCCTTCTGCTTATGATAAAGACATCAGAGCAAAGCTGACAGGTAAACATTAACACCATTACTGTCCAAGAAAGAGGGTCTCTTCACAGTGAACAGACTTGTTCTCATTGAATTTATGCTGTGAAGGAAAGATGTAGTTTTTTGTTAGGTGAACAACATATCATCATATCATATTTATTTTAATGGTATGAATCACTCAACATTAAATTGGATTTGATATATTTATAAATGCAGATGTTTACATTTTTACTGTATTTTATTATGCATTTTATCTTTTATATTTAAATAATTTTTTTTAATTATATTAGTTTTTTTTTATTTGATTTTATAGTTTAGTGAACATATAGATTCTAGTGTATACAAATTAACAGTGCATACAATTAGAAAAAAAATGTTTTATCTTAGTCATCACTTTTTTTCTTTTTTTTCTACAAAATGTGATTTGTGTGGCATTAGAAGAGCATGGGATATTATGTCTTCGTTATATTTCTGTTTAATATGTTCAAAATGTTTCTGCTGTTTCTTCATGCTTGACATTTACTCAATAACATAGTTTGGGAGACTGATTATTAAAATATTGTATTACTTTGCTTCTGTTCCAATTCATTAATAAACTGTTCCTCTGAAATGCTATTTTTTTCATTATTATTATTATTTTTTACCTTTGTATAGATTGAATATTTTAAATGGTTGGTTTTATGAACCATAGGCTCAAGAAATGTTATAATTTCCAAATAGAAATTTCTGACACACACTAAAAAGAGTTAAATAATATTAAGTAGATTCGAAAATACAGGAACACGTAGAGGGTCGAGCGCTGGAACTATCAATAAAACATTATGAGTTACAACAGCAAAAGATGGAAGCGGCTCAGGTGTGATAGGAGACAATCTTTCATTCACAAGTTAAACAAGAGGGCGCCAAAGCTCAATCTTCTCTGCTTGGACACCATAGAAGTGAGATGAACTGTAGAATTAATATTTTAATTTATGTTTTTATGTTCAACCGATTATATAATCAAATAAAAATGTGATACAATTAAAACATTTTTAAAATGAATATTACATAAAAGGATAAAATGGAAAAGACAGGTCAATATAAAATGTTATAGAATATAAAAAATATAAAATTGTAAATATATATCTATTAAAACATGCTACCAATTTAATGTTTAGTGGTTTAAAAGTTTTGCCATGAATACTAATACTTGGTAATGCATTTATTAATCTAATGCCGATGATATACAAACATGGCATTTATTATAGACCTTTTACTTCAGTTTACAATTCAGCTTAGTATGCGGTCAGTAACATGATACAGTTTCTCCTGTGACATCGCAGTTAATCATTGCACTTTGACCTTAAAGATGCAGAAATATTCTGTGCTTTATTAACATTTTGTTTGTAATGACAGTGGCCCTGTCCCTAATGGCTCACTTCATATGGATTTACTTTCAATGGTTGCCAAGCTCAGGTAGCGCGGGCGGTTATGACGTCATCGGACTATGCCGCGCCGGCGCAGTGGACCAGAAGTCAAGTCAAGTCAAGTCATCTTCATTTATATAGCGCTTTTAACAATGTAGATTGTTTCAAAGCAGCTTTACAGAGATAAGCGTATAATTTAAGGTAACGGAGATTGTTTTGGAACCCGGTGAAACTATGTTGTGTCTGTATGTGGGGTACCCAAGTTTTAGGTTAAAAGACACACAGTAATTTGAGTTATGGTGGTCTTGTTTATTATGTTATTATGTTTATTGAAATTAGTTTGTATAAAGTTTGTTTTGTTCTAAGGTGGGGATATATGTCAATCTGAATGTGGAAGATATCACCTTATGACACTTACCTATTAATTTTGGTGCCAGAGAAAAGGACTCCAGAACAGGACTTGAGACTCCAGAACAGGACTTGTTTACCAAGTCGAGCCAACGTGCTACTGCGAAGTCGTGAGCTATACCTATATCGTATATTGTGGATTCTTGTGAGTTTGTGTACATATTTGTCTAGTTTAATCTCTTTGATTTATTTTGTTGTTTTATTTTTGTTGTTTTATTACTTTGTTTTACGGGACTGTACACTTGTATATATACTGACTTTCTGGCACTTGTAAATAAATACCACCATACTCTGAAGAGTGCTACAGGTTCAGCCATCATTTTTATTTATTTTTTCGGAGTGTTACACGTCCGCAGTATAGACTCGAGGTGACCCAGTTGGGCCTGCCAAAGGTCTACGGCCTCACAGTCCTTCAGCGCTTAAGCCTGACAAGCTTGTGCTTGGTGACCTTCACAGTGCATTGGTCAGCATGGCGAAGTGGGTGTTAACATCACCATATCGTCAGTTACTGATGCAGAGTTGAGTTCCCTTGAAAGGGAATGTCTTAGGGTTATGTATGGTGTAACGCAGTTCAGATGTTATGGGAAGAAGGAGGCGGGAACCGGCGAACATTCATGAAGCTTTAATATCAAAAATAAATCAACAACAAAACGAAAGTAAAAGACAGCAGCCCCTCACAGACGACTGCTGTCACATAATAAAACATAAAAATCACAACAGGCCTGTCCTCTCTCGCTCTTCACTGTCGTCGCTCCTCCTTTATGCTTCCGTTCCTCCGTGAGAGATACGAGACCGGTGCGTTGCGCAGGTGTCGCTCATCAGTAATCACGCCACCGGCCTCGTGCCGCTCTCTCGCGGCCCTCGGCCTCGTCCTGCTCGCCACATAGGGGGTGCTTCCCAATATCCCTCCTCGTCTCCTCGCTCCTCCATCCTCCATCCTATGACCCGGAAACCGATCGAGCTCAGCCATCTTGAAGGACATCTCAATTCTCTAATTACACCGCAAGGAGTCATGGATTGAGGAGGCTTCCAGAGGAGTCATGAGCGAGGATACACAGGTTTATCCTATGCGGAAGTGTTTTATTGACTAAACGTGACGCACGTATCAATTCTCCTCCCCCTTCACATCTCTCACAATAATCTTAATTTATACTTTATTTCTGCAGTTTATATAAACCACATATTTCAACAGGGTATCTTGCTTTATTATTATATATTATGAATTTCTTAAATAAACAAACTTCAACAACATAAGGGCAGATCCTTTGAGCGCAGCTGATGACGCGGTGAGGTGACGCTCGAGTGATCAAGTATTCCAATGTATCAAAAAGGATTTTCTTCGATTCCTCCGTCCTCCTTTTCTTTCCTTGCAGTCTTCCCTCGCATCCTACAGGGGGTGGAGTTGAGACGCGAGGAAAGGAAACGAGGATGCACAAATAAGAAATGAGAAGCACCCATGGTATGTAGGTTCCCTGAGGAATCTTGATTTATTTAAACATTTGTAAAAATTTGTTAACGATATTGTTATCATATTGCGTAGTTGTGCTTGGAGTTGATTGTTTTATTTGTGATAATAACACAGTGAAACATGCCAAATTGTGCAATATAATTTTTGTCCAGGCGGTCATACAAAGAAATTATGAACACATGCATAGACAAGAGAGAACCAACAAAATATTAATAAATTGTATTAGTAAAATGTTGTAATCAATGTTTGCTTTTTCCTTTCAGCTTTTTGTTTTCCTCATGATTTTTTTATTTTATTTGCATAGTAAAATAAAACCTGTAGCTGTAGTTTGCACTTAGTTTGCACTGCTAGCTGGCAACAAAGGATTCCATTCATTGTGCTAAGCTAAGTTAGCGGTGGCGCTTCCAAACTAAAACAATGCATGCACTTAGACAACAATGCGTTTGCCCACCTATCTAAATGTAGAAAAGATGGTGAATAAGCCTTATTTCAAAAAACAGTGGAATGTTCCTTTAAAGGTGCAGTATGTAAGAATGACAGCTAGTGGTCGAAACAGGTACTGCAGTATTATTCAAAATATTGGAGATCGTGGTTTTTCCCGCCTCCTGCTCCTCAGACTGGACGGCACTCACTCGGGTTGCCAGTTTTAGCATGCGCAACGGGGACGAGCGTAATGGACAATGAAAATTGGCAAATTGGCAACGTGAAGTATCACAGACCAAAACAAAAAGAAACATTCCAGCCTGGAAACGCGCATTTCAAAGTAAAATAACTGGCTGTGGAAGTGTTTTTCAGAGAAACAAGTATGTGAATTTAGCATGTTTCCCAAATATCTGCAAACATATTATGGTATTTTTATGCTTTAGTAGAGTGAAAAAGTTACATACAGCACCTTTAATGATCAGCTGTTTATATGAACAGACTGAAACATGCAAAAACTATTTAACATTAAACAGAAAAAAACACATAATGATTGGCCTATTGCTCCGTCCACATGTTTTCATGCACATTTCACATGCGTCAAAAACGTGTCCACATTAAGTGTAACTGGAATTTACATGAAAACACACAGTGAGGACTTTGCCGTCTAGTTTCAGATCGCTGCACACCACTGATATTTATTATTCATCTTTTGTGTTTTTCATGGCCGCACGGATCTGCTCCAGCAGATTGTCTTTGTTGTTTGTGATGTTTTTTCCAGCGACCTCCATCAGATCAGTGATTATCTCAGCGCTGAAAGGACCTTGTATAGTGGTATATTTGCTCCTCCACTCCTCAATATCATCTGAAGAAACATTAACACACTTAAATCAGAACACAGTTGATATTTCAGTTTTATTCAGGACATTAAGACTTTAACTTGCCTCCACAGTTGACCTCATTAAAGAGAGGGATGTGTATCACGGTTGGAGTGTTTTGGCCTTTGAACACATAGAAGTCCTTCGGTTTCTCGGAGTGTCCATTGGGAATGTTGACCTCAGGGAAAGGGATCTTTAGTTCCCCGCACGTCTTAGCAGCTTCCCTCACTGTCTGCAGTAAAAAACAGCACATTATTGTTTCATTAAAAGGGTTAAATAGACATTTCAAGTTTAAATTTAAAGTATTCACCAAAATCGTCGAGATGAGAAACCCCCTCTGAGATAAATGAGAATGCTAGCGAACAGCACTCTCTAGGTATTATAAATAAATATGGTTAGATGAAAACCCATGCTTTTATTTTTAAATGGTTTTCTTTCTTGTTTGTTGACATACAGCATTTGAAATGATCTGTTAATGTGTTTATTTTAGATTAGTATGAGCTCTGTCACTATGAATGTCAAAAATCTGCTGTTGAAGAAACAAGTCACGGGTTTGGAACGACATGAGAGGGAATAAATGATGATTTCTGGGGGATTTATCTCTTTAAATGAACTTCTATGAGTGAATTCTCTGTGCGTATAATACCATTAAAGGATCACCGTCACTGAAATCCAGGGAAATGATGAGGTCGATGTTTCTCTCTTCTCTCAGCACTGGGAAATAGGGGGAGTTCAGCAACAGTCCAGCGTCCATATAATCTCTCGTCTCACTTTCCGGAAGAGTGGAGGGCACTGCTTTATCTGAGGGATCACAGCATTATTATATTAATCACAATAAATTTCCAGTTAGCATCTGTCTATGAGTTTCTGTTCTCACCTTTCATGTTGTGAAGAAAGTCATATTTCCTGCCCCAGATCCACTGAGCCATGCAATCAAAAATACTCACCCAAAGATCTGTAAAACAAATACGCAGTGGTTCTTAAATTCAGTAATTGGTTCTGATACAGAATATAAAACAGTATCAGAACCAATTACTGAACACATTTTAGGCATAATATTAAGAAATGTGCCTAAAATGTGTTTTGATATCATTATTAATAAGGATTGTATGATTGCTGTATAATATCAGTTTTTAAATACATGATATCTAAAGTGTACTTAAAGTATACTTACAATTGTTCCACTTTACCACAATCAAATATACTTAAGTATATCTCGGACCTCAGCACTATTTCCTCACAATTAAAGTGCATTGAGTATGAAATTAGTTGTTCCAGTTTAGCAGACTTTAAGTATACCAGTTTGGTATTCCAAAAGTACAATTGCAGGGTATTTTTATTAAGCAAATAAATATGTAAATGTATTTGTAGTATACTTAGCACAAAACAAAGTATTTCAAATACATTTTAGTATATTTGTTTTTCACTAAGATGGTGCTATTGGAAGCTTTATGGAATCTTACAGTAAAGCACACTCGGTTTATGCATCAGTCTGGCTAGAAAATCAAAAATGAAGTACATTATACAAATCAACACACTGTAAAGACAGGTCAACCTACCTTTATGCTTGAAACTGCGGTAATGACTCAAAAAATTTAACACATCCTCAGTGTATTGTTTCATAAACTGTTTTGCATCAACTTTTTTAGCGACATTCAATTGTTCCGTTTGAAAAATCAGCTGATGTTTGCCTCCAGAGATCTCTGAGAAAAGAGGAGAACATGATTGAGTTATTTTAATCTGATACAGGTTTGTGTATCTTGTGTTAATTAGATGTTTTTGCATATTACCGTTTCATCAATAAGTTTGTAGTTTATTTTACTGTTTAAATGTTGCTGAAAGGCCATTAAAGATACATTTTCCAGCACACTTTTGTGTATTCTTACCTCTCAGTTTTGTTCTGATGGATTTATCGTAAGCTGACGGATCTTTGCCATTCAAAACCAAGAGATTCATGTCCACGAGATCCATGAGCGCCTGGTAACATTCGTCTGTGGATGGGGAGTTTGACTCTTCTGAAGAAAACACACCTTGAACAAACATGAACACAGGGCAAAATGTCTTGAATATCAAGTGCTTTCCATCCCCAAATTTATGACATTCAGATATCAGGTGTTTTAAGGTGACACTCATCATTATAGCTCACTTTTATTTTTCATCAGTAAAGAGTTTAACTTTTTATTCCTCAGCAGGTAGCATGAACAGATCATTAGACACAAAATAATAATAATAATAATAATATGTTTTATTTATAAAGCACCTTTCCCAAGCTCAAGGTCGCTGTACAAGAATATTACAGAAACACAGCATTAGGCATTAGTATGCATCACATAGGACATATACATACAATATACAGTAACAAAACAGCAGAACACTAAACAGAGGAGGGTTGGAAATACTGTAAGAAAAGATAGGTTTTTAGTTGAGTATATAGTAGAACTGTAACAAAGAGTTAGAGGAAGAGAATTCCAGAGTTTGGGAACCACAGCACTGAATGATCTTCCACATATACCACAAAAGATAAATCAACTTGGTCAATAAATAAAAGATGTAATAAATGCTTTACCTTCCATCGTTTCCATACGCATCATCATTTCTGTTTGTGTTTTAGATTTAGGTTTTAAATGCTGTAATAACTCTGGGGGGGAAATCAAATAGAATTAAGGTTCACATGATAATGAAATGACTCTCAGCTTTAGACAGAACTGAATCTTCAGAACAAATGAAGTTGCACCTTTTATTTTATCACAGAGGACTTGACGGATCTCGTCTTCATCGGCAAAAGCGCTGCCGCACATAGCTGCAGAAAACATATATGAGCTTAAAAGTGTTCACAATAAACGAAAATGTATCATTTTTAAAATAAAATGCGTAATACAGTCTGATTTAAGCTCTTACTGTTAAGCAAAAATAATTTTTCCTTTAAATCACTGGGTAATGAGAAGGTTTATGTTGAAAAGCAGCACCTCAGTGTGTTGGTGAAATGATTTTAATGATTTTTCAGCATTTCTAATTTTAATGCTTTATATTTCAGTTTTGACAGACCTGGGCCCGTATTCATTAAGCTTCTCAAAGTGCCCTTTTAGTCTTATGTGCTAATAATTCATGAAATTTACTCCATCTTTCAAACTTAAGTATAAAAGCAAGTTATCACATTTCTTAAGGCTAAGAATCACTCTTTCTCCCCCGGTTATTTAAAGGGATAGTTCACTTTGAAATTAATTTTTGATATGTTTTAGCTTACCTCAAGGGCATCCAAGATGTAGGTGTCTTTGTTTCCTCAGTAGTTTCAATTTTGATATTTGTAGGTCAAACCGTTCTTGTCTGTCAGTCATATAATGCAGGTCGATGGTCACTGTCTCAAAACACGAGTCCAAATTAAAACAATTCCCCATCGTCCAAATGAAACAATTCCCCATCATTAGTACACATTGATGGCCTAAGACACGAAACGAGCGGTTTGTGTGAGAAAACGAAAACAGCACACGTCCAAATGATCTGACGGCGCGGGCGGGTATAGATATATACATAGATGCCGCCTTGGCTACGGTTTCGTTCCAATGAACTGCAGTAACGAAGGCGACATCTAGTGCCGCGGGCGGGTATAGATATATACACTAGATGTCGCTTGGCTACGGTTTCGTTCCAATGAACTGCAGTAGCCAAGGTGACATCTATGTATATATCTATACCCGCCCGCGCCGTCAGATCATTTGGACGTGTGCTGTTTTCAAGAGATAACAACGATATAAATACTGTTCGTTTTCTCACACAAACCGCTCGTTTCGTGTCTTAGGCCATCAATGTGTACTTATGATGGGGAATTGTTTCATTTGGACGATGGGGAATTGTTTTAATTTGGACTCTGTGCTTGTGTTTTGAGACAGTGACCATCGACCTGCATTATATGACTGACAGACAAGAACGGTTTGACCTAAAAATATCAAAATTGAAACTACTGCGGAAACAAAGACACCTACATCTTGGATGCCCTTGAGGTAAGCTAAAACATATCAAAAATTAATTTCAAAGTGAACTATCCCTTTAAGACAGCTCGAGAGGTCTAGGAGTTGCCAGTAGGGGCTTGTGAAGGCACTGAGGAGACAGAGATCTGCGCAGATCTTTCAGGAGAGGAAGAATGTTTTGTTAACAGCACACCGGTTTAAAATTTGTAATTAAGACGGAAAGTGGAAAATGTGTTTATCTTTCATTTTCAATGTGTATATCATAATGTATTCTCTTGAAAATTATTTATTGTCAAATGTGTGTTGAATGTAAACTTTCACCATTCAATGTAAATTCATCTGAGAATATTCTTAAATAAGGAAATCTATTCAGTGATTGGTCCATAACTATGTCATCATCCAAAATCCCATTTGTGACACAGCAAAGTGTAGTGAATTATCTCTAAGACTGACACTTAAGATTTAGTCCTACACTTCACTTAAATTACGACTGAGATGCTTGATAACTAACTTTTAAAAGCTGCTCTGAACCAAGAATTGTTTTACTCTTAAGTCAATTCTTAGCAGTGTTCTTGTGAGTAATTCTCAGAGGCTTGATAAATGAGACCCCTGATCTCCAGATCAATCCCAGATACTATTGATCTGTTTTACACTATTGAGGCCAAAGTACAATTCATAGTAATGTGAATAAGAATTAATGTTAAAAAGGTAAATAATTTCATTTAGAAGTTCATGTAATTGTTAAAATGTTAAATAATACTTAAAAGGTTAAAAGCATACTAGAATTCATGTGTTTATAGTATTTGGTACATATTGGTAAAATAGTGTACTGCCTCTTTAAGAAAAGGCCAACTCCGGCTATATTACGTTGATTCTTATGACATTATGTGATTCAGATCTTGAGAGCTGTGGAAGCGAACGGTTTTCTTACCTGCTAACTGCTAACTTCTAGCTACTTATATCTTTTATTTCATTAGCAACTACAGAATAAGTGTATTAGTCAGCTCACATTTTCTTTTTTGTAAATTTGAAACCAAGGAATAAAACCGGAGATTTTCATCTTTTATTTTAACAACGTTTCAAAGTGGATTTATTGAACTGTGTTGCTGGGCTGGCAATGAACACTGCAAATGGGACTAGCTGCTTGGAATAATATTAGACAGTTATTAGTGTAAGCCATTGCATATCTCAAGATTTCAAACCTCTACACCCAGATACTATTGATCTGTTTTACACTATTCTCTAATTCAGGTCAATGTACAATAGAGAATCAAGAGAATGTAAGTTGATATTATAAATATTAATAAACTCTCCTGTAACAGAGTTTGTTACCTTGCAGGTACAGCATGTCAATCTCAGGCTGGTTCTTGATCTTACGGCCATTTGCAAACTTGCTGCCAAAGTTGGATGTTTCCACAAACGCTCCAGTGAGGGAATAACCGGCTTCATGTGGAGTGAACTCAAACCAGGGGTCTGCAGACAGAAACACGTCCATATAACAGCTGACACAAACACATGAACTGTCTGTCTTTCACACACACACACCTGCATCTTTGCTCTTTTTGCATTGCTTGTCGATCGCTGTGTAGATGGGAAACGGGTCTTTACTCTTCTGGTCCCACTGATCTGTGAGTGTGTGTTCGTCAATCTGAAGAGGAAAAATTCAGCAGCTGTTATTTATCATGTTGGTGTAGGAGAGAACTGGAACAATTTATTCAGTCACAATCAAGATCAAGTGAAAAACACCTGCTAGTGTAACCGGTTCTCGCTACCCGTTCGGATTCTATCCAGGGTCTCCGGCCTGGAAAGCTAAAGACCGCAGTCTCTATTGTTACTCTTGAGATCAGGGGAGTGAGGTTTACACACACAGCTCTCACTGGCCTACAACAGTTACACTAGGAATCGTTTATAAATCTCAGATTTTCAATAGGGTCTCAGACTTTTGACTTCTATATTTTTTTTCCTACTATGGAAGTCAGTGGGGTCCATCATCAACTGCCTGGTTACCGACATTCTACAAAATATCTTCTTTTGTGTTCAGCAGAAGAAATTCATACAGGTTTGAAACAACTTGAGGGTGAGTAAATAGGAGCTTTCGCACTGGGTAGATCTAGGAACTGGCCACCAGGATGATTCCCAGAGAACTAATGGTTCCCATAGGAAGGTTTTCCTGGTTGCAAGACGTATATTGTTGTTGTGACTTTTATTTTGACAGCGCTGAGAACACCAGAGCTCATAGTGCTCGCATTCTCCATGTTCATTAGTTAACAATCTGTCCAACACGTTATTAGATAGAACTGTTATACATAGAAAGTAGACAGTGATGAAGAGTTATTAGCGTGCCGTGTGTTTGATGTCCAGTGTTGCTGAGCAGAAATACATAATCATGTTTCTCTTATTCTCCTCAGAGTCACGTTGGATTTTCTCCTCAGTGTAAAGATTAAGAGCTTCATCTATCACTGTTTTACATGTTCGTAGAGTTAGTTTATGGAGTAAATATATAGGTTTTAATCTGTGTGTTTACACAGCTTTTTAAAACTGGCGGGTTCTGGTGTTTCACGTGCGTTCGGCCAATCAGCGAACACTAACGTCACGGATAGTTCCTATAGCGCTGGTTTAGACCATAGACAGTATAAGAAGTGGACAGAGCCATCTCATTGGAACTCAATTGAGACAAGTGAAGCCCATTTTTAGCGATTTTTTAGGACTTCCGTTCCTGACGCGCAGACTCAAACCGACTCAAACTGAGCTTGACGACGTAGATGTGACGTGAGCAACCCGTCTGTCTTCTAGTGGCTGTGCCAAGAGAAATCTGAATCATTCCCTTCCGAAACTTGCAGAGACGGAGAGCGTGAGTAGGAGGTGTCCATGAGCTAGGAGCAGGAGCAACTTTTGCTAGGTATTCTGATTAATTATTTTGTCATTTTGCCTCCACATCCCTCCGATTGTGTGCGAGCTTCTCCTCCCGTCCATACGGTAATCTCTCTACTGTGCGACAGAGAGTCGCGTGGTTATGATGCAATCGTTAGCCTACTTTTACAAAAACTGCTTCTACGGGGCCATAACATAAGCTACAAGGTAATGGAGCATTTTATACATTGTCGTGTTTCTTTAGAAATAAATAATGGACAAATGGAGTCTTCAAACGCCTCAGATGTAAAGTTATTCGCTGTCAAAGTGACGCCAAAATGAATGGGAGTCAATGGAATGCTAACGCAAGTGAAGTTCTGCTACAAGATGGTGGCACGCGGCCGGCATCAACTTCCGGTCAACTTCCTTCCCGCTTGGTTTAGACCGACTCTGAAGGAGGAGTTAATGAGTTCCTCTAAAAGGAGTTCCTAGAACTAAAATCATTCCCAGTTCCTGCGGTGCGAACACGCCGACATCCGGGAACTTCCGCCAATAGTTCTAGGAACTGTGAAAAGGTTTCCCGGTGCGAAAGCCCCTAATGATGACAGAATTTTAATTTTTAAGTAGACTTTAAGATCATACATCATTGAGTGTTGTATTATGAATAGTTACAGACCTCTTTCACATAACATGTAATGAACATCGTTGCCCAGATGTCAGTCAAGCTGAATAGGTCTTTCTCATAGTAATATTTCTTCAGTTTGTCATAAGCCTCTTCCCAGCTGACTGCAGGACCGCTGAGTCTCTGGACGATCTTGTCTTTCACAGTCTCTAGTTTGGTGGACCAGTCTGGCTCCTGATATAAGGAGGCCATGCACCTTCAGAGGAACAACATATGCTCTCATTTATGACATTCAGCCAGTGTGTGAGTGTGAGTGTGTGAGTGTGAGTGTGAGTGTGTGTGTGTGTGTGTGTGTGTGTGTGTGTGTGTGTGTGTGTGTGTGTGTGTGTGTGTGTGTGTGTGTGTGTGTGTGTGTGTGTGTGTGTGTGTGTGTGTGAGAGTGTGTGTGTGTGTGTGTGTGTACCAGGTGGATCCAGAGACTCCGCTCAGATAAAGCACACAGTCCAGAAGACCTGTTTTCTTGAGTTGATCCAGGGATCCCAGCAAACCCACCATGGCTCTTTGTCCTCCTCCAGATCCCAGTAATGCAATGTTTGGCACCTCATTCTGAAACACACACAGTTTGTCTTCGCTAACATTTGATGTTTATCAGTTATGACATAATTTGTAAGAAAAAGGAATAGCCAGGCAGATATTAAGTAGCCTATACAAGGTTTTACCTCACTGCAGTGTATCTGAAGCTTCTTCAGGCTTTGGAGAACATCTTTTCTCTTATTGTCTACAAACTTCTTCTCCTTCTTATTCAGAGAGTGTTTGTCATCACTGCAGACAGACAGACCCGTACTGCATTTAACTGTAATGCTATTTCATATATTTAGCATTTTGAACAATTATTTGCATAATTATCCAGTTTGTAATAGACTTGTGTAATGTAGTACAGTACTTCTAGGCGATATAATGAAGTAAATCTTAGAAATTTGAGCACAATTACCTTTCCGGGTGTTTAGATGCACTCATCTATAAAACAATGGAGTCAAACATTAAAGTTAAAATCTATAATTCCAAAACTAATAGACAACATCTTTTGAAACTCTTTTGATCAACTTTACAGTTCTTTTGATAAAAATGAGTCATAACTCAAATGTCAATTATTGAGCCACTGTTGTTGTTTGTTTTGTTTTTTAATGTAAGTTGCTAACAGTGGGAGTTATTGTTGGTTTTAATAAAGACTCTGTGCACTTATTTCTAACATCTCTTCCACTGTAAAAGAACCAGAATACAAAAATATGCTTAGAGCTCTACCTAGTGGTCATATTAAGAAACTTAAAGGAGGAATTCATGAGACAGCTTGATCATTTAAAGTCTGCATGAACCGGAAGTTGCAAACGACTTTTCTCCAGTGTTGTGACGTATTTCCCAGTGAAAAGGAATATTGAACAGAGGGCAGGGTTTTACTCTAGCGCTCCTCCTCTCCATCTCTTGCTCATAACAGACTAACGGTTTGAGGGGAGTGGTTAAGCGTTTCCCAACCCAAGTCCTCAAACCTACGTCATCAGGGAAGGTCCTCCAATGCAGAGGGGAGGGGCATTTTCAGATTTTGATTAAAGATTACGAAGCCAAAAAATTTTTTTGTGTGGATTGACTTGCATGATGAATTGTTCACCACAAAACGATCAATTTCGGCAAACAAAGTAAATATGGTCAATTTTGATTTCATGTGGACTTTAAACAGCTTTAACTAAATACACAAAAGCTTAATATAGTTATTCTGATAAGAGTGTATTGTTCCAACAGTTATAGTGTTTACTAGTTTGCATCAGGCCACTGGTTTTGGCAAAGTTTTAGTTAAGAATTAAAGCTCTTTACTGAAAAAGTCTGGATTCATACTGTTGTGCACTTATTAATATAATGACATTAAGCCTATTAATTGCCCTGTTGCAGAGGTGGACAGTAACAAAGTACATTTACTTGAGTACTGTACTTAAGTACACTTTTTGAGTATCTGTACTTTACTTGAGTATTATCTTTTCTGGAAACTTTTTACTTTAACTTCACTACATTTGAAAGACAAATATCATACTTTTTACTCCGCTACATTTCTGTCAAGGTCCTTGAGTAGAAAGTAGTAACGTCAAGGCAGGGGATGATTTTGGTTTGGAAATGAAAGTCGGGTTGACGTCAAAACCCGACGTCGGACAGACGTTGGATTTTGGTTGGAAATGAAAGTCGGGTTGACGTCAAAGCCAAAAAACTAAGCCAAGGGCACTATTTGAGGGAGCAGCCATTTGGGTGTCCGAAACCATTGTAGACGTAATATTGAGTGCACTTATTCAATCTCATATTCTTTTTTTTTTTTTTTTTTTTTTCATATTCAATCCCACTACTGGAACTGTGTTCTAGAAATAAATGTGATATTGATATGAGGGTAGGCAGGCATAGATTCAGAGGCATAAGGTACTGTAAGTATTGCATTCAACAATGCAACAATAATAAAACAATGCATTGACATTTATTTTTTACTTTTGATACTTAAGTACTTTTAAAAACGAGTACTTTTACTTAAGTAAGAATCGGTCTTTACAACTTTTACTTGTAACGGAGTAATATTTGACCAGTAGTATCTGTACTTTCACTCAAGTAAGGAAGTTGTGTACTTTGTCCACCTCTGCCCTGTTGTAAAAGCTTTAAATCATACTCACTGTTCTTGTATAGTCTTGTAAAATCCCGAGGCTTCACCAATATCAGCACAGCAGCCGTCGACTCTCAGATCAAACTGAAGAGGCTCTTTTATAGGACTCTGAAACCTATAAAAGTCTATAAAAACCTATAAAAGTCTGAAGTCTAGATGTCATTGTGAGAGCTGAGGTGAGGAACCAGTTTTTCATGTCATTTCCTGGTACAGATTTTTATCTATCTATCTGTAATGGATAAAAATCTAAAACAGATCAAATCAAATTAAAACTTAAATAGACAAGCAAAAATAAAAATTGTGTTGTGGAGAAATTACCTCTGCATCTAAATAATCTAGAGAGAGAGAGTGTGTGAAAAGTTTATTTTCTAAAAGTCCACAGGTAGAAACAAGCCCATATAGTTGAAGAAACACCTGTAAATTCATTCACATATAGACACAAATAATAATGCATATAAAATACATATAATATAAATTTTATAATAAAAAAATAATAATAATGTTTAATTTATATAGCGCCTTTCACAATAACAATAACAGTAAAGAACAAACAATCAGTTCATACATAATAAATGGACAGTAGACATTTCAAGTCCCCGTCCAAGAAATGAGCGATTGCAATATCTCATTCCAATCGAACACAAACAGAAACGATAATAGAAACAAAAAACAACACTATTTACAGACAGCATAAAAGGTGGGCAGTTGAAGCAAAGGTCAGATACAAAAGACTAATGGTACATAAGGAAACATCATGGGCCCTATTTTAACGATCTGAAACGCAAGTATCAAATGCAAGTAACTTTGTGGGCGGATCTCGGGCGCTGTTGCTATTATACCGGCGGGATAAATTACTCTTGCGCTCGACGCAAATCTAAAATGTGTTGGTTTTAAGTAGCTTCATTACTCATAGGTGTGGTTTGGGCGTAACGTGAAATAAACCAATCAGAGCGTCATCTCACATTCCCTTTAAGAGCAGGCGCGCTTGTTCCATGGCAGATTGCTATTATAACGGCGGATTTGCCAGGAGCGGTTCACAGCCGAGGAGACCGACGTTCTCGTCAGGGCCGTAAAACACAGAGAAGTGACATTGGGGATGGAGAAACACACCCAAATTAGCTTCGCTTAAACAGGCGTATGATAATTTGGGTAAATGTGTAAGCTAGATTTATGCCTATTTATGCCTATCTTCATGGACACCACAATGATTTCCCTCATGTGGAATATTGTTCCTTGTAATAATGTATGATTTGCAAAAATGAAAACTGCTGCGTCTGTGTAGACGAGAGAAGCAAAGTGTATGAGCGTTGAGCACACGCTACATTATGGTCAAGCATGCGCCCTTAAAATAGCATCTGAATAACATGCGCAACGCGACACTGACTTTAGACGAGGTTTCTCCTGGTCAGTGGCGGAATTGTTTTCTGAAACTGCAAAATAGCACCAGGGAACGTTTGCGCCGGAACACGCCTCCTCTTTTCGTTGAACCGCCCCCGGGAGTGCAAGTTCATTCCCTAATTTACCGACGTGCGTCTGTGGAGGGAAAAGTCCGCTGTGCACGGGTGCAAAATAGGAATGATACATGCGTCGGTGTACAAAGTCAATTGCGCTGGGTGCAAGATAGGGCCCTATGACTGTAGTAGAGTTATGGAAAATGTTTAAGAAAAAACATGTCATGACTGATTAAACAAATGGGTTTTGAGTTTAGACTTAAATTCATGCAGTGTGGTGGTTGTCCTAAGAGCCAGGGAAGAGAGTTCACCCATAGATGATAGACGAAATCTCGGCTCACAAAGGAGTTCACAGCCAGAATATCGGAGAGGTTGAGCGGGAATACAGGCTAAGGAGAAAGTAAGTCAGAGAGATAGGATGGAGCAACACCATTGAGTGACTTAAAGGTAAGCAGAAGAATTTTGTAAGTAATACGAGAAGACACGGGTAGCCAGTGGAGGTTAAACAGAATAGGAATGATATGAGTTGATCGTTTAGTGTATGTTAGCAATCTTACGGCACAGTTTTGAATACATTGCAAATGCGAGATATTGGTATTTTTGCTGGTATTCCAGAAAAAAGAAAAAAAAAAAACATTACAGTAAACGAGGTGAGATGTGATAAACACATGCACCAATGATTCAGTGCGTTTTGGGCTGACATAGGAACGGAGTTTGGTAATACCGCAAAGTTGAAAAGTTGAAAAGAAGTTGAAGTTGAAGTTGAAAAAATGCAGCTTTACAGAGTTGACTAATGTAACCCCTAGGGGGCGCTCCAACGCACAATTTGGATATTTAGAATAGAGACCCCAAAAACCCACGCTCCCCTTTTAGATAATTAGGCAGGTTGCGTCCAATGAAGGAACAGAAATGGGACTGATGTACTCAATTATAAATTTATTAAACACTCGCAAATATAAGAATTGGCAATCAGGGCAGACAAATAGTTCCCACAAGTAACAGTAAACAATTTTACAATAAATAGGTCACAGTGAATAAAAGCCTCATAGTAAATAAGTTACAGGGTATAAAGTCTAACAATATCAAAACTACAGTGCATAAAGTCGAATAAATAGGTACTGTTCACAAAACACTGCAAAAACACTTCAAACCAATTCGGCCGTGCAAACATATACTAACACAGCATTTCACACTTCACTAGTGAACATTTCATCACAAAATAGACGCTAAAGGAGTTCCTATAGTTCCTAAAGGAGATATTGCTCGATGCCCATCGGCCGAATGTTGGGAGTATGACTGCCAAACAGAAAATAAACAAGGAAATAAAGCAAACACAACATTTAAATGAATAGGCTACCACAAGCAGGGCTCAATCCTAAACCCAACTAGGTCCGGGTCATCCAGAGAGTAGCCGCTCCAAAAACACACACACACACACACACAAGAGATACAAAATACAACAGAATGATTAAGCTCAGGAAAAACAGTGGCTAGTGACCGACGTAGGCAATCCTCCTGTAAATCACAAGCATAAGTGGTTTATGATGCTATGACAATTTAAAACAATAACCAATCTCCAATTGGAAGATTAAAACAGGAAAAGGATCAAACTTACGTTTTTCTTTGAATCAACGCCGTATGCCCCATAGCAATACAATCAAGTGGTGTGGATGACTAATAACTGTGCGCACTCTCATCAGTGTTGTTTCTATTCATAGGTGAAATTAACAAGAGAATAATCAGCGCTAAACCTTATACGTTATATCTAAAAGAAACAGAGTCAGTGAACTTACATTGCTGCAACTCTTATAGGATCACTACTCCCTATTATAAAAGCAAGTTTCTGTAAGCTCGTCACTGCTGGTACCATTGACTGGACACCATAAACGCAAACGCTGGTACCATTGACTGGACACCATAAACGCAGACGCTGGTACCATTGACTGGACACCATAAGCGCAGACACCAGACCGAGCTACCGACAAACAAACAATGAACCGTGTTAAGCAGTTCAATGAATTTAAAAACAAATAGGCATGGACTTCCAAAAGGACTTGCGTTACTTACGTTGCTGCAAGACCTATGCAAGATCACTACTCGCTATTATGAAAGCAAGTTTCTGAAGGCTCGTCACTGCCGGTACCATTTTCTGGACACCATAACCGCAGGCGCTGGTACCATTTACTGGACACCATAAGCGCAGACGCCCAACTGAGCTACAAACAAACAAAGAGCCGTGATAAGCGGTTCAATATTAACAACGAATAGACATAACCTCCCAAAAAGACTCACGTTCTCCCCCTCGCACAGCCGATACACCAAGAGACTCACTCTTCCCTCACGCCGCACCATTTTTCCATTCCTCTCAACGCCTTTAAAGAGATGCGTCGCTTACGCCACCTGATCCAAATAATCAGCCGGCCTTAAAGATGCACTTCTCAACTCAACCACTTGACCCGCTACATTCACCGCCCCTAAAATGTCACCGTCTCGGTGACAAGTGGCAAAGGTGCTACAACCAGGGCCTAAAAACAACATTATAGGAGCTAATGGTTAAAGCAGCTTCCCCATTCCCCTACTACCCCCGGACAAGCATCACAAGAGAAAGCCCTCGCGTGCACTGGGCGGACGCCCTCCCCATCGTCAACCCAACGAAGTGACTCTCTACGCACCTCTAAAAACTGCGAGTCAGGATTGAGGCGAATAAATTGTTTTAATTCCCTGTGCAACATTTTGCCTCGCACATTTTCCACGAACTAATCGCGAAGAACCGAGTCAGGGTTAGAAATAGCAGTTGAATTTTTGCGCTAACAAATTTCCATTAGGACCATTAAGGAATGGGAAAACTCACGCAACGATTCTCCCTCACGCTGGCAGCATTGGAAAAACTTTTGTTGAGCCTCAATGTAAGAGTGTGCACAGCCAAAAGTCTGAAGGCTGAAAGATGCACTTCTCAACTCAACCACTTGACCCGCTACACTAATATAAGCGTTGAAGGGTCAAGAATGATACCCAAGTTATGTAATGCTTTTACTTCATATTGATAGTTTCAGATAAAGCTGGTGTTGTGTAATATTCAGTTCCCATTAAAAACTGTTCCAGTGTATATAATTAAAATGGAAAATATATATATTGTTAGGAGTTTGTGTGTTATTCTGCCCTCTAGTGTCCCTTCTGGGTATTTGCTTGTTTTTCAGATGGGTGTTCCTCCAGATAATTCACCGGACGTGGCGATTGGTTCGTCTCCACAACCAACCAGAATAAAAGGACCACCCCAAACACCTTCCAGAGGCCCTTTGTGCCACCGCGTGCTTGCGTCGCTGCCTTTTAATTCGCTCTTCGTAGGTTCGAGTATCTTGCCAGAGAGAAAGAGTTTGTTTAATGCTATATGTCCTGCTATTGATATGAATCTGTATTGTCTAAATTACCTTATGTAAATATTGAGTGATTTGTACTGTCAACGTATTAAGGGCTGTAGGAGGTTTGACGCCATTTCTTTTGATGTACATATTTTGCACTCTGTTTTTTTATTTAGGGAGTTAGGGAAGGATTGTGTATTTAATTTTCTTTTCTTTTGGTTTAGGAATTTAGTTTATCTAACACGAAGGGGGGTTTTGTTTATTATTTTGGCTTTGTCATCCTCTGAAGTTGGAATTTGTTTCCTTTTGCCCGTAAATAAAAGTAAATACGTTTTTCCTAATCTCTCTGGTAGTGAGACTCATTTCACTCTTTTTTAGTTGCGAGACAGACCCCTAGACGGTCGTAACAATATATATAAAAAGCTTTTGATATTCCTATCTGCTTTAAATTAAAAAAATAATAAATGTTTGTTAAAAACATATTTATTCGGTAACACTTTACAATAAGTTCCCATTAATTATTGTTTAATGCATTAACATTAACAGTGAGCAATAGTCCACAGGTAGAAAGTCCACAGGTAGAAACAAGCCCATATACTTGAAGAAACACCTGTAAACTCATTCACATATAGACACAAATAATAATGCATATAAAATACATATAATATAAATTTTCTATATAATAATAATAATAATAATAATAATGTTTAATTTATATAGCGCCTTTCACAATAACAATAACAGTAAAGAACAAACAATCAGTTCATACATAATAAATGGACAGTAGACATTTCAAGTCCCCGTCCAAGAAATGAGCGATTGCAGTATCTCATTCCAATCGAACACAAACAGAAACGATAATAGAAACAAAAAACAACACTATTTACAGACAGCATAAAAGGTGGGCAGTTGAAGCAAAGGTCAGATACAAAAGACTAATGGTACATAAGGAAACATCATGGGCCCTATTTTAACGATCTGAAACGCAAGTATCAAACGCAAGTAACTTTGTGGGCGGGTCTCGGGCGCTGTTGCTATTATACCGGCGGGATAAATGACTCTTGCGTCCGACGCAAATCTAAAATGTGTTGGTCTTAAGTAGCTTCATTACTCATAGGTGTGGTTTGGGCGTAACGTGAAATAAACCAATCAGAGCGTCATCTCACATCCCCTTCCATGGCGGATTGCTATTATAACGGCGGATTTGCCAGGAGCGGTTCACAGCCGAGGAGACCGATGTTCTCATCAGGGCCGTAAAACACAGAGAAGTGACATTGGGGATGGAGAAACACACCCAGATTAGCTTCGGTTAAACAGGCGTATGATAATTTGGGTAAATGTGTAAGCTAGATTTATGCCTATTTATGCCTATCTTCACAGACACCACAATGATTTCCCTCGTGTGGAATATTTTTCCTTGTAATTATGTATTGTTAGCAAAAATGAAAACTGCTGCGTCTGTGTAGACGAGAGAAGCAAAGTGTATGTGCGTTGAGCACACGCTACATTATGGTCAAGCATGCGCCCTTAAAATAGCATCTGAATAACATGCGCAACGCGACACTGACTTTAGACGAGGTTTCTCCTGGTCTGTGGCGGGATTGTTTTCTGAAACTGCAAAATAGCACCAGGGAACGTTTGCGCCGGAACACGCCTCCTCTTTTCGCTGAACCGCCCCCGGGAGTGCAAGTTCATTCCCTAATTTACCGACGTGCGTCTGTGGAGGGAAAAGTCCGCTGTGCGCGGGTGCAAAATAGGAATGATACATGCGTCAGTGTACAAAGTCAATTGCGCTGGGTGCAAGATAGGGCCCTATGACTGTAGTACAGAGTTATTATCATGACTGATTAAACAAATGGGTTTTGAGTTTAGACTTAAATTCATGCAGTGTGGTGGTTGTGGTCCTAAGAGCCAGGGAAGAGAGTTCACCCATAGATGATAGACGAAATCTCGGCTCACAAAGGAGTTCACAGCCAGAATATCGGAGAGGTTGAGCGGGAATACAGGCTAAGGAGAAAGTAAGTCAGAGAGATAGGATGGAGCAACACCATTGAGTGACTTAAAGGTAAGCAGAAGAATTTTGTAAGTAATACGAGAAGACACGGGTAGCCAGTGGAGGTTAAACAGAATAGGAATGATATGAGTTGATCGTTTAGTGTATGTTAGCAATCTTACGGCACAGTTTTGAATATATTGCAAATGCGAGATATTGGTATTTTTGCTGGTATTCCAGAAAAAGAAAAAAAAAACATTACAGTAAACGAGGTGAGATGTGATAAACACATGCACCAATGATTCAGTGTGTTTTGGGCTGACATAGGAACGGAGTTTGGTAATACCGCAAAGTTGAAAAGTTGAAAAGAAGTTGAAGAAGTCGAAGTTGAAAAAATGCAGCTTTACAGAGTTGACTAATATAAGCGTTGAAGGGTCAAGAATGATACCCAAGTTATGTAATGCTTTTACTTCATATTGATAGTTTCAGATAAAGCTGGTGTTGTGTAATATTCAGTTCCCATTAAAAACTGTTCCAGTGTATATAATTAAAATGGAAAATATATATATATAAAAAGCTTTTGATATTCCTATATGCTTTAAATAAAAAAAATAATAAATGTTTGTTAAAAACATGTTTATTCGGTAACACTTTACAATAAGTTCCCATTAATTATTGGTTAATGCATTAACATTAACAGTGAGCAATACATTTGTTCATCTTTGTTAAAGGTACACAAAATTAACAAAATTTAAATAATGAGTCAAAACACCATTAAAATACATTTAAATGTTAATGTTGACGTTGCAGTGTAAAATATATTAAAGGTACGCTATATGTAACTTTTTTTTTTCAAAATGTACATTTAAATAACGAGTCAATACATCATCAATCAATCTTCCAAAACGTATTTTATGTAACAATGTTCATGGTTGTAAGAGAAATTTGGATTTTTCTGTGATAGGTGTAAACAAATGAAAGAAGCTATAGTAAGCATGCCAGAAGTGTGTTTTAAGAGAGTTTATTTTCAAATAATCCACAGGGTCACGAGGCTGCCCTTGCTATGCAAAGGAATAAATCACCTGGTTTAGATGGGATACCGCCTGAGTTTTATGTTGTATTCTGGAATAAATTAGGTCCCTTGCTTCTAGACATGATAACAACTTCAATTGAAAAAGGCAGCTTTTCTAGAGATGTTAATACTGCTCTAATATCTCTACTTTTAAAGAAAGATAAGGATCCTTCAGAATGCGCAAACTATAGGCCATTAAGTCTGTTAAATTCCGATTTAAAGATTTATGCAAAGGTACTTGCCCGGCGCATTCAGGAACACATGCCCTCGCTAGTCCATTGTGATCAGACAGGTTTTATTAAATCTAGACTGGCAGTGGATAATGTCAGGCGTCTTCTACATATAATAGATGCATGCAGCTAAGGTTCCTTCAGCAGTGTTGTCCCTTGATGCAATGAAGGCCTTTGATAGGATGGAGTGGTCATTCTTGTGGTCTGTTATGGAAAATATGGGTTTTGGTAAGGGTTTTATACATATGATTAAGGTCCTTTACTCTAATCCCACAGCATTAGTACTCACAGGACAATTACTTTCCTCACCAATTGCTATCACTAGGTACACGACAAGGGTGTCCTTTAAGTCCAGCTCTTTTTGCTCTCTCCCTTGAGCCTCTTGCCCAGATGATTCGACAATCCACTGAGATAAAACCTATTTCCATTCACAATACTTTGCATCATGTAGCATTATATGCAGATGATGTTCTGGTTTTCATGGAAAATCCAGTACAGTCTATTTCTAGCCTGCTTTCTGTTTGTGAAGAGTTTGGCCATTTATCTGGTTTCAAGGTTAACTGGTCTAAATCTGCCCTTTTACCTTTAAATGAGTCTGCTAAAATATTGCAGTACCCACCCATTATTGCTGTTGTTCAGCATTTTAAGTATCTTGGGATACAAATTTTTCCCTCTTTGAACCACACTGTGACACACAATTTTTCAGAAGTAGGCAAGGACATCAAGAGAGATTTGGACAGATGGATCAATCTGCCCAACTCTCTGCAGGCCCGAATCTCTATTGTAAAAATGAATATTTTGCCTCGATTGAATTTTTTTAGCTCTATGATGCCCCTCTCCCCTGCTGTCAACTTCTGGAATAAAATCCATGGTAATATCTCCCAATTCATCTGGAATAGAAAAAGACCACGTTTAAAACTGACTACTTTGCAAAGGTAGAGGGTAGATGGGGGTTTGGCAGTGCCTGATTGTAAGCTCTATTTTTGGTCTTTTGTACTCCGGCCTTTGCTTGTATGGTTTAACCCTTATATTCCTGTCTCTTGGCGCAAGATAGAAGAATATATTGTGCATCCATGGAATCTGGAAGACATCCTTTTCTCTAATGTATCAAATAAGCAATGTCGGCTGCGCTTTGGTCCCATAGTTTCCCATCTTATTCAAACCTGGAGGTTAGTTGAATCTATATGCAAGGTCTCCTGCAAGTGGCATACACAATCTCCCATATTTAATAATAAAGGATTGACAATTGGAGGCAGACCCATTCCTCCTTCACATTGGAGTAGGAGTGGTATTCGTCATTTGAAAGACATTTATAATGATTCTGGTTTGTGCTCTTTTCAAGACATTGCAAACTCATTCAATTTGCCAGCATCCTCATTTTTCTTTTATCTACAGCTTAGATCGGCCCTCAAAGCGTATGGTGTTCCTTGGCAGCAACCTTTGCTTGTACACCCATTGTATAAGCTGATTATTGCTCAAGGGAATAATAGGGGCTTGGTGTCCATATTATATAACTTTATATTGGAGGCCTCTTATGCCAAATTGCCTTTAGATAGGCTGTGGAGACGTGACTGCCCAAGTTTGGATCCAGAATTTAATTGGGAGGATGTTTGGGTAAATATAAAGGAGGCCTCTCGTAATCCTGACCACCAACAGATACATTTCAACTTTGTACATAGAACGTATTTAACACCTCGTAAACTCCATTTAATGAAGAGATTAACTGATCCAACTTGTACCCAATGCGTTCTGAAGGTTCCAGGCACTTTCTTACATATGATGTGGGAGTGTCCACCTGTTGCTCAATTTTGGACTCAGGTGGCATCCAGATTATCTGATCTGGTTTCAGCAACGATACCTGTAACGGTGCCTGCCCTGTTACTGAATAACCTAACAATGTTGAACCTTAATAATCAGCATAAGCGCACAGTACTAGCTGGCCTCACAGCTGCTAAAAAGATGATTGCATTGAGATGGAAGCCTCCTCATTCACTTTCTGTTAAATGTTGGATTCTTACATTTTTAGACGTGACTCTTCTAGAATTGTCTACTGCTCGAGTTAAAGGGATAGTTCACTTTGAAATTAAATTTTGGTATGTTTTGGCTTACCTGAAGGGCATCCAAGATGTAGGTGTCTTTTTTTCCGCAGTAGTTTCAATTTTGATATTTTTAGGTCAAACCGTTCTTGTCTGTCAGTCATATAATGCAGGTCGATGGTCCCTGTCTCAAAACACAAGCACAGAGTCCAAATTAAAACAATTCCCCATCGTCCAAATTAAACAATTCCCCATCGTAAGTACACATTGATGGCCTAAGACACGAAACGAGCGGTTTGTGTGAGAAACCGAACAGTATTTATATCGTTTTTACCTCTTATAAAACAACCACGTCGAAGTGATCTGAAGTCGCGGGCGCTTCCTGCTGTGTGACGTGTGCGCAGACTGGTGCATAGATATATATACTAGATTTCGCCTTGGCTACGGCAGTTCATTGGAACGAATGTCTTTAATGCGACATCTAGTGTATATACATCTATGCACCAGTCTGCGCACACGTCACACAGCAGGAAGCGCCCGCGACTTCAGATCACTTCGACGTGGTTGTGTTATAAGAGGTAAAAACGATATAAATACTGTTCGGTTTCTCACACAAACCGCTCGTTTCGTGTCTTAGGCCATCAGTGTGTACTTACGATGGGGAATTGTTTAATTTGGACGATGGGGAATTGTTTTCATTTGGACTCTGTGCTTGTGTTTTGAGACAGGGACCATCGACCTGCATTATATGACTGTCAGACAAGAACGGTTTGACCTAAAAATATCAAAATTGAAACTACTGCGGAAAAAAAGACACCTACATCTTGGATGCCCTTCAGGTAAGCTAAAACATACCAAAATTTAATTTCAAAGTGAACTATCCCTTTAATGGTGCGAAAGAAAAGGCTCTCTGTAATTGGAACACTGTTTCTGAATCACTAAAAGACTGGGTGAAATGATCTCTTTTCTTTATCTGATTTAATTCAAGTTTATTATGTGTACTCATTAGTTCAAGTTCCTGAAATTGAGTTATTCCCCTTGTTGTTGTTGTTGTTGTTTTTTTTTGTTTTTTTGTTTTTTTTCATATTTACGTATATTGCAATGTATGTGTATATTTTGTGCATGTGCATGTGTGTATATATAGATATATATATATATACATATTTTCTGTTGACTGCTGCTTGTGATTTTGAAATGTTTAATCTTGTTGTTCTTTTTTCCTTCAATAAACATTTGATCACAAAAAAAAAAAATCCACAGGGTCAAACATATAGTTGAAGAAACAAATATAAACTTATTCACATATCCACATTATAATGTAATATAATAATAATATACATTCTATTTAATACTTCATTTGCTTGTACATTCATATTGATATTTTACATGTACAGTGCTATGCATAAGTTTAGACACCCATGCTAAAGTTGACTAAAAAGAGGAATAAAAAATCATCTTTTGGAAATTGAACTTAATGCCTTAATTAAAAAAATTAGGAAAAATCCAACCTTTAAGGACACCAATTTTCTTTGTGAATGAATAATGTATCGTAAATAAATAAATGTTCTTCCTTAAAATACAGGGTGCATAAGTCTGGACACCCCTATGTTAAATTCCCATAGAGGCAGGCAGATTTTTATTTTTAAAGGCCAGTTACTTCATGGATCCAGGATACTATGCATCCTGATTAAGTTCCCTTGGTCTTTGGAATTAAAATAGCCCATAGATCCATGAAGTAACTGGCCTTTAAAAATAAAAATCTCCCTGCCTCTATGGGAATTTAACATAGGGGTGTCCAGACTTATGCACCCTGTATTTTAAGGAAGAACATTTATTTATGTCCTTAAAGGTTGGATTTTTCCTATTTTTTCTAATTAAGGCATTAAGTTCAATTTCCAAAAGATGATTTTTTATTCCTCTTTTTAGACAACTTTAGCATGAGTGTCTAAACTTATGCATAGCACTGTATGACTGATGCTGAGCTGGGAGTCATTCATTTCTTCTGCAGTGAGTTGGGTGTTTTTTTAGCTTTATCATTTCATTCTGTTGGGAAATCTGACAACATGATTCAGAACATCTTACACAATTCATTGGTTCCCCAAAAACGTTCACATATTTAACAGTTTTTGACAACTATTAATTTAATCACCTTGAACAAAACTTACATAACAGAAGACTTCATTTCAGGGACTCTTATTAGCTGCATAATTCTAATATGTAACATCAAATGACCTCAAATCCGTTACTTTGCACATGGATCAGTAAGCTGTTATTTTGTGCGCCTTTAACCGTGTGATCACTAATTCTGTGGGAAAGACATTGTGTAACATAACCATATCTGCAGAAAACATATTGTGCAAAACAGATAGAGGGAATTAGTGTTTAGTGAAACACACATTTCAACATCTGTAACACCCCGCCTTTCATATTGCCATATTTATCTGATAAATATTAAAGTCCGTAAACGGTTTAAATGTCAAGTAGGCCTACTAAAAGTGCTCAAAAGAGCAGCAAAAGATTAAATCCTTCATTAGGAAACTAACATTAGATTTCTCATCTGGCTGCTTCAGAGACATAGACAAATGTCTGTATGTCTCAGTGATTTGAGTTAAATATGTATGATTATGGTTATTCATGTGCTACTTCCATAACAACAGCTATTCTCGTCTCAGTGAAGCCGCCCAGATTATTTCTGCAGGTTTATGGTCCAAAATTAATCGATGAAAAGACAAATTAAAAATGTTCTTCCCAGTGCGGCTGTTTCCTAGCCTGTTAACATCAAGATGTTAGGTCTGGCAACTCTCCATAGAAACGGCTCAATCCGAGGGGCGGGATAAACGGCTGTCTTTCAAATTCCCTCTGCACACATAGGACAGCGCTTCAATCAACCAGACCACTTTATGGGATCAAATTCCCGCCAAATATATAGCGGTCACGTATAAAAAAATAATAAGCGTGAATCAAAAATTTAAAAACACATGTAAAAATATATTGCACAAACTGAAAAAAAAAATGCAAAATGATCAGAATAGCAAACAACGTGGTCACGGATCAAAATATAATAAGCGTGAATCAAGAAATAACAAGCATGAATAAAAACTTTAAACACATTAAAAGTTATTTTGCACAGAACTTAAACTTTTGGTCATGCTTTCTTAAAAAGTATGTTTTCCTTTGTTTTATTACTGTGTACTTTGTGTTTTCTTGCATTTTCTGCTCATATTTTACTCTTTTGTACGCTTGTGCTGTTTTTCTCTTCGCTCTTCTTTCTGTGTTCTGCGCTTGCTTTCCCAAATGTTGCAGTTCGAGTTTCATGTAAATTAGGGCGGGCTTAAGCGTCACCATTGGTCCACTAGTTCTAGATTGACAGCTACTCCTCTAGCCAATCAATCGAAGAGGGGAGTTGACGTCACACCAATGCGACTCGTGGCTACTGATGCTTATGTAGGAGTACAAGCTGTTTATGTTTGTACAATTTATTCAATTCCATTATAATATACTAAAATGTTATTTTTCTAATACTTTTATATACTGTTCAATTTCTTATTTGTGCTTTGTTATGTTCATTTATTAAATTAATTATTTTCGCCTGGCATACCAGCGTGATTACGTCACCGCACACTTCAGTGGGTGGTGCGCGCCATGATGCACTTCATTCTGAGTAAATACAGAGAATGTCTAATATGGCGAGAAGTTTCACTCTCAGTACACTTCCGGCTTCTGAACTGGTTGCAGTTCCTCTCTGATTCCATATGAGGGCGCTCACAGGACGAGTGCAGAATGAATGGAGGTCAATGGCGCTATACCAATAAAAATCCACTTTTCTCAGGATATAATTTTTTGTCTAGTAATTTGAATGTTGTATTCGAAAGGAGATGCAAATAAATTACACATTGCTGGGTGTTAGATTTTTTTAATCACGTATTTGCTTTAAAAAGTCTTTTAAAGTGTCAATGACGTCATACACATGTACGACCAGAGATACTGCTTCACGGCAATCCTTCGCTCACTCTGGTGCATTCGCGCTCTGCACTTTCTTTTCTCTCGAGGCATCGACACAACACAGCTGACACAGGTAAATACACGTGCTAGAAGAGTTTTTGTTTTGTTTGTTTCTGGTCCCGCTGCAGATGACACGATGCCATCAAGCGGTATCTCTGGTCGTAATCAGTCCACTGACCAATCAGCGTTCATTAGCAGAATGCTAGCGTGTTATGGGCAACAACAACTCAGCCTGTAAGAAATCAAAAGGACATAAGTACTCGTTCATTCAACTTTCGTCCTAAAACCCACGTTGAACTTAAAAAATCTACAATCAGATCTGAGATTTCTAAACGGCAATCGGGTGAAAGAGACAAATTTAGCCGTCTAGCCCCATACACTCCCATTCATTCTGCACTCATGGCGATCGCCCCCAGTGGAACTCTGGTGGAACTACAACCAAAATTCGTACAACAGGGCTTAATAGGGAGTGGGCAGGCTCTCCGTAGACGGGCTCTGCTAAATATAACAACAAAGAAGCACTGCTGCGCTCTCTTTTATTTCATTTTTCTTTAATCCTTACTCCTTTTCAGGAGTGCTGCACTTACTTATACAGGGGAAGGCGGCAGTTAAATTTAACTTTACAAAGACTTTCAAGCAGTAAAGCTATCTGAACTCTGGACATTAATAATTAAATTCATCTTTTTTGAGATACATGAGAATGTTACTGTGCACACTTGTAATTGGTGTTAAACAATATTACTTGGCTCATGATGTCAATATGCTAAGGCTGCTGTAAGTAAAACATCCTGCAGTTATGAAACGCTACAATTCGTTGCAAAAACTAAAACGGCCATTGTCTGAAGACTTTAGGACTTTGACCTGTAAACGCTACGCATTGCCTACCTTTTTTTATTAACCTCGCCAAATTTGACAAGATTATTGAATATGATTGTGTTACAGAGAAGATATACAGAAACCAGTTGAATTTAATACAGTGATTTATTACAAACTTATTGTGTTTACTTACATAGCTACATAATTGCATATTACTTAAGGATTAATGTTTTAAGTATAGCTTAAAATTTGAATACAGCAACATCTCCATCAGCGATAGGTAACGTTGTTTCTAGAGTGCCGCTGTCCTGCAGAGTTTAGCGTCAACTCCGATTAAAAACCTCACCTGTCTTAAATATCCTAAAGACGATGATTAGCTGGTTCAGGTGTGTTTGATTAGGGTTGGAGGAGCTAAACTCTGCACCCAGGACCGACATTACCCATCCTTGTTATTGAATAAATATGAAAGTAAAACGACCGGTAGGTGGTGGCAAGTTACTGCTCGGAGAAGATCGACGCTCGCGGTGCCAGGTCCAGTGCATTGATCATTAGAGGTGAATGATGGATCATCAGACAGGCATAACTGTAACAGGTCGTCGTTAGGATGACGAATTTAACGATACCATATTTCCAGGTATACGTATATACCGGCAACAGGTTGAGTTGCAGGCACACATGCAGTTTAAAGGTGTCCTGCCACGGAAATTTTTTTGCCAACTGAGTTGATGGTCGTCTTCTCCTGTATAACAAGTAAGCATCAGTAGCCACGAGTCGCATTGGTGTGACGTCAACTCCCCTCTTCGATTGATTGGCTAGAGGAGTAGCTGTCAATCTAGAACTAGTGGACCAATGGTGACGCTTAAGCCCGCCCTAATTTACATGAAACTCGAACTGCAACATTTGGGAAAGCAAGCGCAGAACACATAAAGAAGAGCGAAGAGAAAAACAGCACAAGTGTACAAAAGAGTAAAATATGAGCAGAAAATGCAAGAAAACACAAAGTACACAGTAATAAAACAAAGGAAAACATACTTTTTAAGAAAGCATGACCATAAGTTTAAGTTTTGTGCAAAATAACTTTTAATGTGTTTAAAGTTTTTATTCATGCTTGTTATTTCTTGATTCACGCTTATTATATTTTGATCCGTGACCACGTTGTTTGCTATTCTGATCATTTAGCATTTTTTTTTTTCAGTTTGTGCATATATTTTTACATGTGTTTTTAAATTTTTGATTCACGCTTATTATTTTTTTATACGTGACCGCTATATATTTGGCGGGAATTTGATCCCAGACCGCTTTCCCAACAGCGGAGCTAACGTTAGTTGATAGATTCAACTTTTGCCATATCTGGCCGGCAAAACTACGAACACATCTTCCTTTTTTTAAGAATGACCGAAGTGCCGTTCTTTGCTCTTTTCTCAAAGAAAAACTTAACTCCAAGTCCTCCAGTCGCGGACAAAGCCGATTCGAAAGACTGTTCTCCAGCAGCAGCCGCCATTCTTTGTTTTCAAGTAGCAGGAACCGTCGCAACTCTGTCGTCATTATGTCAAGCCCGCCCCGCCTACTCTATACACGACGTGATTGGCCTGACCCAATTTAGGGTTTTGCAGCTCGAAAGTCAATGGAGAGTTGCTAGACTACCCAGGAAGCAAAATACATTTTGCTGCCGCTAGGGTGCGTCTAGATTTCTAGGCTAGCTGTTTCCACAATCACACAGAATTAAAATCACACACACTACCATGAATTCACTGGAAAGGAAAGAAGAAAAAAAAAAGTCTACAATGAATGTTTGAATATTATTGCCATTACATGAAAAAATAAGTGACCTCAGTCTTAGAAAAAGGGTTCACTGGGGTTCTATTTAGAACTCTAGAGTTCTTGACTCAGTTTTAAAGACTCCTTGTGCCAAAAAGGTTCTATATAAGAATGAATGTCTTAAATGATTGCATAATACTTTCATGTTTAACAGTTATTTCATTTCTTTCTAGTGGTAGAGTATGTTTATGAGCTGCATAAAATGTAACTAAAATTAAAAATGAATGAAAATAATTAATGATGGAATCCATTATGGAACCTAAAATATACAGTGCCTGACGGAAACTTTAAGGTTCTTTTTATTTTAAAGGTGCTGTATGTAGTTTTCAGCGACCTCTAGCGGTGATGTTTCAGATTGCAACCAATAAGTTTTTAAGCGCGTGCTCGAATTTATGAGCGAGCACTGTGCATAGACAGTAGGAGTGTGACGAGACGCTTACTCCACGAGACGAGACACGAGATTGGGTTCACGAGAACGAGACAAGACGAGATTTTTACACAATTTTTAAGAAATCCTCAATGATGAAATATATGAATGGAAAATAGTCTTTTATTCAACTGAAAATCACAAAATGCAAAACAATTTAGGTGCATTTTGAAATCAACTTGTAATGAATGTTATTTTACTTCTATTTTAATGAATTCTATGCAGTAAAGGACACGCAAACACTGCAAAATGTTTTGCTATAAACTCTACCGTCTGGCTTCTCCCCTGTACGATTTCACATGAGAAATCTAACTCCTTCCCACAAATCGAACATAAAAAAAAATAAACAGTATAAATAAAATAAATATAAATAACTGAAATAACACTTTAAATGCAAACAGTAAGTGTGTATCCATAATCAAAGTACTACTCTCTCAAAACTACAAGTTCAAACAGAAACAATTTTTTTCTTCAAGCATGAAAAAGAGATAAATTAATTACACAGAACAGCCTAAGATATGGTCATGTTCTTTTTCAAGAATATAAGCATGTCGACGATTTCTGGCAGCAGTTGAGACCTTTGGGCAGTAACTGGGCTGCACGATATGAGGAAAAGCTGAGATGTGCGATAACATTGTTTAATATTGCGATGTCGATATGACTTGTGATATGTGAATGTTAGCTATACTGTTGTTCCCATGTCTTAGTGCTTTAATAGGTTCTTTGCATGCTAGGTCAAATGTTTATTACCTGCCTGGTTCAGATTACACTATTTTAGCGCGATTTTGGCACGATCCGTTTCGTGGAGACTCGTAAAGGACAACGGGCGTCGGGACGCAAGATTCGATCGTTTCATTTCGTATAGTGTGTCATAGTGGGCGACAGCGCATCTGTGATGCTTCACGACATCACGACAGAAAGACTAGCATGTTTAATTTTAACGGTCCTCCACGACGGGTTGAGTGTGAGCGAGAGTGAGTGTGCGCGAGTGAGTGAGAGTGCGAGCAACAGTGAGTGTGCGTCTGTGCGCGCGCGAGTGAGCGTGTGTGTGTGTGTGTGCGCGCGCGAGTGAGCGAGGGACAGTGAGTGTGTGTGTGTGTGTGTGTGCGCGCGCGCGGAGTGTGTGTGTGCGGAGTGTGTGTGTGATTGGCCCGGCACACAAATGATTTAAAAGTGGCAGGGGCATCTTTAATACAAATTTCACCCTCACGCTCCATCACGCTGACATCACAACAACTCATGAGACAATAGTCTAGATGGAAATAGGGGTCCACGCGCACCCCCCGGCTTTTTTTATGCCACCTGATTTTTTCAAATCTTTAAAGTGTCTATTTTCAGAATCTGCCAGGTGCCAAGCTGAAATAATGTCCCAAAGGCTTCATTTTTAACCCTTTGCGGAACCCGACCGGAACCCGAAAAATCAAAAAATTATATAGAAAGTGGCATAACATTTGAAGTAAACAACATACAGACACAAATGAACATATTTTCCCATACAATTCTGACCCCAGGAATTGAATGGAATGGTTTTTTTGGACATTTGAAAACATATTGACCCTATTTCTGGACAATAATAGCAAAAAATGGCCAAAAATGTGTAGAGGATCAACTATATTTTCATTTTCTCAAGCGCATAGGGTGATTTTTTTTTTTCACAAACTGTTATTTCTTTATCATTCAAGTGTCTATTTTAAAATTAAATTGGGTACCAAGCTGAAATAATGTCCAAAATGCTTTATTTTTAACCCTTTGCTGCACCCGACCGGAACTCGAAAAATCCAAAAATTATATAGAAAGTGGCATAACATTTGAAGTAAACAACATACAGAGACAAATTAACTCCTCTACACTCATCAGAAACTGCAAATTATTAACATAAAGTGTAGTTGTGATTAGTTTAAAAAAAGAAAAAGAAATATAACATGGTAACATATTAAAAGCATAAATAAACTTAGGGAGTATACTCATTTTGATAACACTGATTTTCCCAATAAGAGTTAGTGGGAGAACAGACCAGGTCTGAAGTTTCTTTTTACATTTCTCCAATAAAGAATTATAATTGTCCTTGAATAGTTTATCCAAAACGGGTGTCACTTAACTATTCCAAGATATTTAAAACCATATACGGACCAAGAAATGGGGCATTCTTTCCTAACATTTTCTTCATTTGGAATATTAAGAGGGCAAGCAATTGATTTTTGCAAGTTGACCTTATACCCTGAAATCATAGAAAATGTTTTAATATCTGCCAGAACATGGCGCAAAGTTAACATAGGCTCAGTGACAAACAGTAAAGTATCGTCCGCATAAAGTGAAATTTTGTGATGTTGTGTGTCTGTGGTCACTCCTTTTATCATAGGATTATTTCGAATCAACTCAGCAAACGGTTCTAGAGCAATAACAAATAATAATGGAAAAAGAGGGCAACCTTGTCTAGTACCTCTTCCTAAATACATTAGGGAAGATTCTACATTATTAGTGCAAACAGTTGCATTTGGAGTATCATATATTGCTTGGATCCATTGAATGAAGTTATAACCTAATTTGAATTTATCTAATACTAAAAACAAAAAATCCCATTCTAAGCGATCAAACGCCTTCTCGGCATCGAGAGATATTAATAGTGAGGGTGTTTTCTGCTGATTCAAATAATGAATAATATTAAACAGCCGTCTAGTATTATCAGACGAATGACGACCTTTAATGAACCCAGTTTGGTCTAACTTTATTAATTTAGGGAGAATAGTTTCTAATCTCTTCGCTAACAGTTTTGTAATAATTTTATAATCACAGTTAAGTAAACTTATAGGCCTATATGAGGCACAGTTATGAGGGTCTTTACCTTCTTTCAAAATGACAGAGATTCTAGCTGTTTTCATAGAAGCAGGAAGAGTATTGTGACTAGCAAAATTGTTAATCATTAACATAAAAACCAATTTAAGTTGTGGCCAAAAAGTTGTATAAAATTCTCCAGAAAACCCATCTGGGCCTGGTGATTTATTTGCTGACAGTGAATTAATTATAGAAAGCACCTCTTCCTCAGTAAAGTTTTTATTAATAGTTTGTTGATCGGAGACTGTAACCTGAGGTAAATCTAACCGATCTAAAAAAGCTATTGCTTCAGGAATTGAAATATTTTGTGATTTATATAAACTACTATAAAAATCAAAAAAATGTTTATTAATTTCTAATGAATCATATGTTACATCGTTTTCAGTTTTAATGGCCATAATAGTTCTCTTAGCTTGTTCCTCATTTAAATAATGTGCCAAAAGTTTACCCGGTCTGTTACCAAGTTCATGTATTTTTTGTTTCAAATACATACTTTTTTGTTTAATATAGTTTGAATGGTCTAAATTAAAATTTGTTCTGGCTATAACTAATTTATGCCAATTTTCTTCAGATTGATCTTGCTTATGTAGCGCTTCTCTAAGTAACAGTTCTTCCTTTAGACCATTAGTAATTCATTTTCTTTCTCTATTTTTATAAGAGGAGTATGATATAATATGTCCTCTCAAAGTAGCTTTTTCTGCATCCCAGAGTATGGATGGGGCTATCTCAGATGATAAATTAAAAGTATTAAATTCTTCAATCCACTCTCTCATTTTCTTACAAAACATTTCATCTTCTAATAGCGAGTTATTAAATCTCCACATTTTAGATTTGTGAACTTCATTTAAGGTAATTTCCAAGGAAACCATTGCATGATCTGATAAGGAAATTTCATGTATTTCACAAGATGAAACAAGCTTCATATATTTTTTTGGAAGAAAGAAATAATCTAAACGAGAATAAGATTTATGCCTATTGGAAAAATAAGTATAGTCCTTTTTTGAGGGTTAATTTCTCTCCATACATCTATTAGCCCTGTTTCTGCAACATTTTTGCAGATTTAGGGTTAGAACCTACAGAGTGTGAAGAAGATCTATCTAATTTTGAAAGAGTTAAATTATAATCTCCTCCCATCAAACCAAATGTTGTACATTGCGTATTTAGAAGAGAAACCATATCATAAATGAATATAGGTGTGTCTATATTAGGCGCATATATATTAAGTATGGTTATCTGTTTGCCCCAAATTTTCCCGTTCACCAAGATGTATCTTCCCTCTGTATCTGAAATCTGATCAATTAATTCAAACGATATATGTTTATGAAATAAAATTGCCACTCCTCTACTATTTGATTTAAAAGAAAAAAAGAAAATCTGTCCAACCCAATCTTTCTTCAATTTAAGATGTTCTTCAGGTAAAAGGTGAGCTTCTTGTAATAAAGCTATTCCCACTTTCTCTCTTTTGAGAGCTGTGAGTATTCTTTTCCTTTTAATAGGATGTCCTATACCCTTAACATTCCATGTACGGTAATTAATTTTAATGATTTAACCATAATAGTCTTTTTAAGGAAAAAATAAAGAAAAAAAACTCTTGCAACCCTTCAGGCTTACATGGCAGGTAGAATCCATCAAATAAAAACAACAACAAGAGAACAGAAAGAAAAAAACAATTTAACACAAACAAAACCCACCCACTCACATACATAGAGACTAACAACAAAAAGAGTTCCATCTGCACCACCCAATTTCCGGGTGACATCTTTTGGTGACTGTTGTTTTGTATAAAAAATTAGGGTCAATGTAACCAAGTTTATAGGCTACATATCCTGATGCAGCAGGCAGTGTCCTCCTCCCCCATTCCCACTCAAGTGTGCAGTTCAATGATCAACGTAGATTCTCAAGCAGTTTTGTATAATCCTTTTTCTTCCAGTTCTATTATTGCTGCAGCTGGAGTTGAGATGTTTCCATTTTAATGCATTTTATCTTTTATATTAAATCTTTTTTTAATTATATATATATTTTTTAATTTGATTTTATAGTTTAGTGAACATATAGATTCCAGTGTATACAATTAACCGTTTTTAATTCCTTTTTTAATTTTTTTTATCTTAGTCATCACTTAAGATAAATCAGCATTTCTTTTTTTTTTTTTTTTTCTACAAAATGTGATTTGTGTGGCATTAGAAGAGCATGGGATATTATGTCTTCGTTCTGTTTAATATGTTCAAAATGTTTCTGCGGTTTCTTCATGCTTGACATTTACTCAATAACATAGTTTGGGAGACTGCTTATTAAAATATTGTATTACTTTGCTTCTGTTCCAATTCATTAATAAACTGTTCCTCTGAAAAATAAATGTTATCCTAAAATGCTGATTGTAATAGAACTGATAGATTTCATGAATGTTAAAGGTTCTTCATGGAACCGTCGATGCCAAATAAAGAATCTTTGTATTTAAAGGAGAACTCGGTAACTCTAGCGAACTCTAGTCACTTCTTCGCTGATTTTTCCTTTTGTTGTCGCATGTTTTCCCCACGAGCTCCCCCTACAGATGTGGGGGGGCGTATATTTCACAACACGGTCGTAAAAAACTCACTTGCGGCGGCCTCCTCCCCCTCTCTACCGCTGCTCATGTGCGTTTGTTTTGATCGGAGCAAGCCAACTGTATCGCGTGGAGCTATGTCTACCGAGGTGGGTAATCTGGTAATACATCATACATGCGTGTGTGTTTATGTCGAATTGCCGTAAAGCAATTCGTGTTTCGCGCTCGTTCTCGTTCTCGTCCTCGCTTCTCACGAGACTTCCAATTTCTATCTTGCCGGGACGGTAGTCCCCAAGTTGCAAGGTTGGTTTTCCGCCTGGGAACGCTGGGGGGAGCGGGGAAAGTCACCAATATCACCAGAACAGGGTGTTTAACCATCCAAATGATTTCTAGACAGTTTTATTAAGTTAAAAAAGTTACCAAGTTCTCCTTTAAGAGTGTGGTTAAATGTGCAGTATATTTCTACCTCTTACATTCTGCATCTTTTCTCTCTCTCTCTCTCTGACACAGACGTCCCATGTACCAGAAAGAGAAATGATTAGTTCATCTCTTGAGTCTGGTTCGGGTTCGAGTCGTTCGTTCTTCAAGTCACAAACCTATAGGCTGAATGCAAAAACAGAAATGATTGGTTCATCTTTCGAGTCTTTCGGGTCTGAGTCCTTCGTTCTTTTGTCGCATGACAGCTGGTATCTCACTACAAATACAACATTAGATTCGTATTAGTGCTTCATGAGGCTTCATTTGCCCATCCCTACAGAGCACAGTAAATCAGACCAATCAAACAAGCTAATCCAGAGGGTGAGACAGGAACTGGAAAACCAGGAGACAGGCAGATATCAAGAACCAGGACCATAGAAACCAGTGGAAACGCAGTAATACACATATAAGACTTCACACGGAATGAATGGGTGTAGATGGTTTAATTAGGCTGAGACTGACAAGGTAATGAGACACAGGTGGATGATGAGTCCGGGCAGTGAGTTATGGGAAATGTAGTTTCATGAGGAAATGACAATAGTCTGGGGTGGAGCGCCCTCTGGTGGTAATGACAGGCACTCTCACTGGTGACACACCATACCCACAAACTACTGGATCAGACCACAGGCCAGTGGACACTCCTCACACCATGAACAGAGAGTGAGCTGATTCATGCATTATTCACTTTCTCCCCAAATAAAGACAGCTTGATTGACAAGCAAGCATGCACACAAATAACAAGTTCATAAAATACAAGTACCATCTAGAGGTTAAGTACCAAATTCTGCCTCAAGATGGCGCTACATTCACAACTTCACATGGTTATTATCCATATGCATCTATGCCCTAAAATCCAGTAGATTTTGCAAGGCATAAGTGAGCTATTTTATATGAATGTGTGAGACTCCTGATCCGTAAGGTAAACAACTAGAAGAACATCAGTTTCCTACGGTTCAGCGCGTTTTTGTAGAGAAGCCACTAAAAACATTACGGAGCACAATCATTTATTTTGGGAATGTCCTAAGGTTTGAAATTTGAAAGATTATTAACGAAAAGAAGCTAAGACTGTTGTTAATCTAGACGCTGATTTGATGTCATTGTGTTTCTCATTGGATGGTGATAAAAATATTTATTTTAAATGTAATTATTATATGTGCTCGTTATTTTAGTCATAAAGTCAAATGGTTTGAGAAAATGCCTGTATTTGAACTGACATTAAAATACATAGGAAACAATATGTAAAAGTAAGAACTCAAAAGCAATACGAGAAATGCAACTGTTTAAGAGATACAATGTTTTTCTATTTTTTTCTTTCTATATACCCCTGACGTGTTTGGTTATATGTACTCTTGTTTGTCCAATATGCTTCGTTCTCAATACAAAAACAAAAATATTAGAAGCAGAATAACTATATAACTATATAACTATATAAATATTTGCACTCCTAAACTGTGGAACGATCTTCCTCTGCCTCTTCACCGTCTGCTTTTAAATCACTTTTCTCCTTTGACACCTGACGTTGACATTTTGTTTATTTTATGTTTTATGTCTCTTGATTTGTTTTGTCTGTATTATATACTTTACATAAAGCATGTATTTTATGTTTTTTGTTTATTTTTTCTGTACAGCACTTTGGTCCACTTTGGTTGTTTTAAAGTGCACTGTAAAAAAAAAAATAAGTGCAATCAACTTGGATGTTTAAGTCATTTTAAATTGGCTAAAATTTTTGTTGAACTTACTGGTGTATAACTCAAATATTTTGATGAGTTAAAGCAATGTAAATATGTATGTTGTCACAACTTATTATTCATATAATTTTTTCCAGTGCTTTATAAATTAAGTTTGATTTGATTTGATTTGATTTGACACAAACCAATGTGTCTAACCCTGAAAAAGCAGAAGCAACATCACGTCACGTGCAGTGGTTTGTCCCTGTCCCACGCCTCCCAGCTAATCATTACAGCTCCTCAACAATCATTACAGCACGACTCTCTCCTGTAATCTCAGTCTGCTTTCACACACACACACACACACACACACCTGTATCCCTGTGAAGAAGCATGGCTGTGCACGAGGAGGCCGGCAGACCCACATGGAGCAGGCAGATCGAGTTCACTCTGGCTGGGATCGGGTGTGCGGTGGGACTGGGAAACATCTGGAGGTTCCCGTACCTGTGCTATAGGAGCGGTGGAGGTGAGACACGCACTGCGGAAAATGCTTTAAAAAAAATATTTGCAGTCCAAATATCTAAAAACTCTTAAATCAAGATGCATTTACTAGATGAGTAAAATGCCATACAATATTATGTCTTGTTTTCTGGGGAAATCAATCAAAATCAAGAGAGCTGTTGCTTAAAAAAAGCCAATGGGGTCAGAAAAATAATGTTAATTCAAACAGAAACAAGATTATTTTTCTGACCCCGTTAGCAGATCATTTAGCTTTTTTAAGCAACAACTCACTTAAATTTGAAGACATAATATCTTATGGCATTTTACTCTTCTAGTAAATGCATCTTGATTTAAGAATCTTTCGATATTTGGACTGGAAACAAGACACAAATACTAAGTAAGAAAAGCATTTTTCGCAGTGCACAACTTATCTAATGCTTATCATCACTTACAAAGAGGACCAAACAACTGACCAGCATAACCTGTCCCGTGTTTCTCCTCATGGCACTTTGGATGTCTACCAATTAATCAATACACATTATTAGTGGCCCTTTGGTGTGGAAACACTGGCATTATGACGCCATGCATATGTCTGTATGACAGCTGAGTTTGTTATTCAACCGTTTCACCTTTACCTTTCAGACTGTAAAAGTCAGAATGACCACACATCCACAGTGTTGATGAATGAGTTTATCTGTAACGGGAATGGTGTGTAAGATCAACCGTGACACTGCAATTCCTCTCAGATCACACTGGACACCTTTATATTGCTATAATGCTTACGTGTAACTAGTGTTATCTAATGTAATCTAAAAATGTGTATATATATATATATATACTGGTTCAGAGTTTTAATTCTTTATTTTATTATAAGCTATGTCGATCTATACATTCATAATTTACATTTATATATTCATAACTATATATTGGATTTACATTTATATATTCTGTATATGTATATATATATATATATATATATTCCTGAATATATAAATGTGAATCCAAATATATATTTATAACATATATAATTAATACATATATAATAATATTTTAGAAGTTTTTCTATTTCACCATCTGATAGGTTTGACAAGCTTCTGTTATGATATGGTTGAACTGAACTGAACTGAAATTAACTGAACTGAACTGGACTGAACTGGACTGGACTGGACTGGACTGGACTGGACTGAACTGGACTGGACTGGACTGAACTGAACTGAACTGAACTGAACTGAACTGAACTGAACTGAACTGAACTGAACTGAACTGAACTGACCTGACCACAGGCCAGCTTCTGTTATGATATGGTTGAACTGAACTGAACTGAACTGAACTGAACTGAACTGAACTGAACTGAACTGAGCTGAACTGGACTGAGCTGAACTGGACTGGACTGGACTGGACTGGACTGAACTGAACTGAACTGAACTGAACTGAACTGAACTGAACTGAACTGGACTGAACTGAACTGAACTGAACTGAACTGAACTGAACTGAACTGAACTGACCTGACCACAGGCCAGCTTCTGTTATGATATGGTTGAACTGAACTGAACTGAACTGAACTGAACTGAACTGAACTGAGCTGAACTGGACTGAGCTGAACTGAACTGGACTGGACTGGACTGGACTGGACTAAACTGAAATTAACTGAACTGAACTGGACTGAACTGAACTGAACTGAACTGAACTGAACTGAACTGAACTGAAATGGACTGGACTGGACTGGACTGAACTGAACTGAACTGAACTGAACTGGACTGAACTGAACTGAACTGAAATGAACTGGACTGGACTGGACTGAACTGGACTGAACTGAAATTAACTGAACTGAACTGGACAGAACTGAACTGAACTGAACTGAACTGGACTGGACTGGACTGGATTGAACTGAACTGAACTGAACTGAACTGAAATTAACTGAACTGAACTGAACTGAACTGGACTGGACTGGACTGGGCTGGGCTGGGCTGGGCTGAGCTGAGCTGAGCTGAACTAAACTGAACTGGACTGGACTGGACTGAACTGAACTGAACTGAACTGAACTGAACTGAAATTAACTGAACTGAACTGGACTGGACTGGACTGGACTGAACTGAAATTAACTGAACTGGACTGGACTGGACTGGACTGGACTGGACTGAACTGAACTGGACTGGATTGAACTAAACTGAACTGAACTGAACTGAACTGGACTGAACTGAACTGAACTGAAATTAACTGGACTGGACTGGACTGGACTGGACTGAACTGAACTGGACTGGACTGGACTGGACTGGACTGAACTGAACTGAACTGGACTGAACTGGACTGGACTGGACTGAACTGAACTGAACTGAACTGAACTGAACTGAACTGGACTGGACTGGACTGGACTAAACTGAACTGAACTGAACTGAACTGAACTGAAATTAACTGAACTGAACTGAACTGAACTGGACTGGACTGGACTGAACTGGACTGGACTGGACTGAACTGAACTGGACTGGACTGAACTGAACTGGACTGGACTGGACTGAACTGGACTCGACCGAACTGGACTGGACTGGACTGGACTGGACTAGAATAAATTGGACTGGACTGGACTGGACTGGACTGGACTGAACTGAACTGAACTGGACTGGACTGGATGTTATCACCTGTGCATCCTCAGTGAAGTGTTGTTGCGGTCCCTGTCGTCCTCAGGTGCGTTCCTGGTGCCGTACCTGCTCATGCTGGTGGTGTTGGGGATCCCACTACTGCACATGGAGCTGACACTGGGCCAGTACCTGCGAAGGGGACCCGTACTGGCCCTCGCCAAAGCCTGTCCCCTGCTGAAAGGTCACAGCATGCATAATCATGACATTAAAATCCCTGAGATTAACTGCAATGTTAATGCACAACACCATGGAAATGTTTTGACAAACAAGTCCTTCAGACTCAGATCAATACAGACATAATTGTCACTGATATGAGAATATATGATTCAGTTCCGACTAAAGGTCAGTAACCTGTAATCAATCTATCCAGGTGTTGGCATGGCAACGGTGGCCATCTCTTTCATCATGTGCACATACTATAATATAATCATCACATGGGCGCTGTACTACATGTTCAGCTCATTTCGAAGCGAGCTTCTCTGGGAAAACTGCAATAACACATGGAACACGGCAAACTGCTCCGACCGGGCGAGCAACAGCTCCTCGTCCTCCACCGCCAGCCAGCAGTTCTTCAAGTGTGTTCATCCCTCTTCTTCTTAACTTAATCATGTAACCACCATAGACAAAAATATAGTCAAGGTGCCTTTATCTCTATGGCACTTTATGCAATACAGACTGTTTCAAAGCAGCTACTGCCAAACTGTTCCCCAATATTTAATATTTTTGAAGCTGCTCTCAATTATGCACCGCTCTGTTTGTTGTTAGAATGATGGAAGTCAGTCATTTAATCCCTTAAAACTCACCAAAATTACATATTTAAACGTTTTTTCCCTGAAAAAACATCTTTATGTCTTAAAATAGCTTGAATGTAACTCGACACCCTTGCCTCATTTAGTATGCGCGGTTCTATGAATATGCAAATGAGCCCCGCCTCCACTCACTCACTCAGCTCAGAGATCCACTGGTTGACGATCACACGTTGATCTGATTGGTTACAAGGTAGTTTGTGACGTCAGAAACACCAGCGATTTCAAAGCGTGTTTTTGAGACTGTCTTTGGTTCACTGCAGTTTTAAGGAGGAAATACTCAGCAATGGAGTCGACTTATGAATTTACACATGGTTTGTCTTAAAGCAGATTAAAAACACCACATAGACACATAAACAACATTAAAAGCTGGATTTTCATCACAAGACGACTTTAAAAGTTCGATATTTAGTCTGGTCAGCCTCAGTGGTCTAACAGCTCTTGTCAATGTCAAAATAATGGTGACATTGAGGTGACCAATCAGATCAAAGGAGGCGGGGCTTTACTGTTCACAGAAGCCGTGCATGAATTCAATATAGTGATCCTATAGTTTCATGGGTGAAAGAGTTAGAGGTAGTCTACTGGAAGTAGCTAAATATTTAATTTTAACTAATGTTTTACAATAGAAATGCTAAACGTCCAACAATATCCAGCGATGCAAACGACTCAACCGCTTGTGAAAAGTGTGCTTAACTGCAATGAATGTGCACTCAAATTTTATGAAAGTATTTATAAAAAATCTGTACTTGCAGTTAATATAATATTAATGAAATATAAGGCCACGACTTATGAGTCACTTTCATGACTGTTTCTAAACACACTTTAAGAAGTGCACTTTTTAATAATGTCAGTTTTACTTTAAAGTATATTTTAAATGATTATGTTTTAATAATCTTTTGTTGTGCTTTAAAACAGTACAAGTACACGTGTGTAACTGGATGTGTTGAATAACATATGAAGTTTTGAGATTACATTTAAAGTTAATACATTAATACATGTCCTATATGTGACATTAGGATATTAAATTATAAATATATAAGATCAAAACCTTTTTTTTTTTAAACGTGTCATAGAATTGACAAAATATATTTTAGTTTACCAGTATATTCTGCAGTACACTTTAACCATATTTTAAAGACAATAGACATAATCATATAACATCTTACTTAAGTGGGTCAGAACTTCAACTAATTGCATTTAATATTATTTAATTTAAATTTTAATACATTTTCATTTAACAGCAAATCATTTAAAAGTCATTTAAAAACAAAACATTCAGTTTGCACTTAAGCATATTATTTAAAAGTATATTATTTCCATAATAAGTACACTTTTTGAAAGTATGCAGAAGAGTACTTCTTTTTTTTGTCAAATTTCATGTAATTCATAACTGAATGTGATGTTTCGGCATATTGGGTATTTGATTAACAGTGAAGGTGTGCATATTTTAAAATATACACACATTTTGTACAACAAAAATTGCTCAAGACATGGTTACGGCCTTGCTTGATTGGTCAGTGAAGTGTTCTGATGTTGACTGCAGTGTGTGTGTGTGTGTGTGTGTGTGTGTGTGTGTGTGTGTGTGTGTGTGTGTGTGTGTGTGTGTGTGTGTGTGTGTGTGTGTGTGTGTGTGTGTGCCAGTTTAAAGGTGCTGGAGAGGACCAGTGGCGTGGAGGAGACGGGTGTCTTGAGATGGGAGCTCTTCCTCCTGCTTCTGCTGGCCTGGATCCTCGTCTACCTCTGCATCTTTAAAGGGGTCAAATCCACCGGGAAGGTAAGAATAAACAGACGGAGAACACAACAGTCATCATCATGCTGATGGGGGTAACGCATTACAAGTTACACGAGTTATGTAATCAGATTACTTTTTCAGGTAACTAGTAAAAGAATGCATTTCTTTTAAATTTACAACAAAATTATCTGAGTTACTTTTGCAGCAAATTAACCCTTCAGCAAGTTACTTTGTTTTCTCTTTTATTGACTGACAGCTCTCTTGTCCTCATGTTGTCCACAGTGAAATGCACAATTAGAATATTACGCAAACCTGCAATAATTAAATATGTAAAATATCGCAAATATACTTTATGTCACCTTATTAAACAACGTCTTTGCTGCTGACTTTCGATGATCCAATTCAACCATGAATGACTTTAGATTAACATCACATTTGTGTTTCTTTTTTTTCTTTTTTCTTGCTGAAGAGTGTTGAACTTAAAGGAGAAGTTCACTTTTAAAATGAAAATTCTGTCATCATATAATCACCCTCATGTTGTTTCAAACCTGTATGAATTTCTTTCTTCTGCTGAACAGAAAGGAAGATATTTAGAAGAATATCAGTAACCAGACAGTTTTTGGGTCCCATTGACTTCCATAGTAGGAAAAAAATATACTATGGAAGTCGATGGGACCCAAAAACTGTCTGGTTACTGATATTCTTCTAAATATCTTCCTTTCTGTTCAGCAGAAGAAAGAAATTCATACAGGTTTGAAACAACATGAGGGTGATTATATGATGACAGAATTTTCATTTTAAAAGTGAACTTCTCCTTTAAAGGTTTGTTTGAGCAGCGCCTTCTACTGTACAGGTGTCAATCTGCATTAGCTTCAGCCTGAGGCTTATTAAGGCCCTTGCACACTGAGGCCGAAATTCGCATCCGAAATTTTCGCACGTTAAAAAATAAATACAACCTCACGTTATGTCAATCACGCTTGCACACTGCCTCCGAAACTTTCGTCCGTCAAAAAAAAAATCGAATCAGGTTCGATTTTCTGCGTTTTTCGCGTCCATAGCAAGCATTTTGAATGGTGTTTTGACAATTTAGAGCCACCGAATCATGAATATTCACGAATACGAAAAAACACATGCGGAAATTTCGGACTCAGTGTTTATTTATCGCATGCGTTTTTCCGCTTTCGTGATTCGGTGGCTCTGAATTGTCAAAACACCATTCAAAATGCTTGCTATGGACGCAAATTTCAGACTCAGTGTGCAAGGGCCTTTATTCATTTCACTTTTAGTGTGAAAGAGCCTTTATATTTGCCAAAAACAGTTTTTCTTTTTGTTATCAAAAAACAAACAAAAAACCCAGCCCAGGTGAGAAAAAGTAATGTAACACATTAACGCACTTTCCACAAATTTTAGTTACTTTTTTATAGGGAGTAACGCAATATTGTAACGCATAACTTTTAAAAGTTACTTTACAACACAGGTCACATTCACATACTGATTTCATGTGTTCTGCAGATCTTTTTTTTCTAATTGAAAGGTTTTTTGGTATTGACAGAGATCATTCAAAAGAAATAAACAAAAAGCACATAAACACAAATAAATCGTACATAAAAGAAAATCCCAGATTAGGCTGTAAAATAAAATAAAATACAAAGTGATAAACAATTTGAGGAAAATAAAAAGTTATACAAATAATAACTTATAAAAATTACAAATTTCTAAATTTTTAATTAATTTCATTTTTATTTTTTTATTTTTTTTTATTTACCCATTTATGTGTTTTTCCCCCAAGGTGTTTCAAAGAACACCATGGTATTATCATGTTACCATCTCTTAAATACCATGTTAATACATTACTGCAGATTCAGCAAGACATGAACATATGGAAAATACATCAATCATAGTCATGCACTGCATTATATTATTTTAATGACAATTAAATTCACCTTATACTGTCCTACCTTATTACTATCATTTTATTTGTATTTTTCTCCAGATTTTCCATGTTCATGTTTGTAAGTTGATCTTTACACATGTTCGTCACAGGTTGTGTACTTCACCGCTCTGTTTCCATACGTGATTCTTCTGGCTCTGCTGATCAATAACGTGCAGCTGCCGGGAGCCATAGACGGCATCCGATTCTTCATCATTCCCGAGTGGGACAAGCTCCTTAATGTGGAGGTGGGGAATACATCACAGATAGGGCTGATAATACATTACAATCATTTATCATTATAATACTATCTTTTTTTGTTAAAGGGGTGGTTGATTATGATTTCACTTTTCTAACTTTAGTTAGTGTGTAATGTTGCTGTTTGAGCATAAACAACATCTGCAAAGTTACAACGCTCAAAGTTCAAAGCAAAGGGAGATATTTGCTTTTAAAGAAATCGCGTTTTAAGGACTACAACAAACGGCTGGTAGAGACTACACCACATTCCTCCCGGGTTAGTGACATCACCAACCCTAGAATTTACATAAACCCCGCCCCCTGAACAGGATTTATAGATTATCAAGACAGTATGCTAATCAATGACTAGAAGATAACTACACATAAGCTTCATAAATTCATCAACTAACCATTCAGAAATGTCCTGTTGCTTCTACATGTTGTCACTTCTTCTTGAGTCTCTCCATCATTGTCTAACTCCGGTTTGAACATAAAAGGCTAAAAGTTTTTGAAATTTCCAGTGCATGTGTGTGTGAGGTAAAAGAACACAAGCTCTTGAAGCTCCGCCCCCTGTGCCGGGAGCAGCTGCTCATTTGCATTTAAAGGGACAGACACAAAAAGTGACGATTTTAGCATGCTATATAAAAATATCTGTGGGGTATTTTGAGCTAAAACTTCACACACACACTCTGCGGACATCAGAGACTTATTTTACATCTTGTGAAAAGGGCATTATACCACCCCTTTAAAATAATTGTTTGGATGCACAAAAAGAAGTGCATTTAGTATTACTGCATTTAGATTAGGAGAAACTAAATAATGTGCATAAATGATGTTTTGGGTTTTTTTGTTGCGACTACACTGCAAGAAAATACATTCTAGTACAAATATCTAAACATTCTTAAATCATGATGCATTTACTCGAGAATGACTTAAGAAGTCTTGTTCTATGAAAAATTTACAAAAAAAAAATGAAGTGACTTTATGCTTAAAACAAGAACAATTATTTACCAATGAGGTCAGAAAAAGAAACTTAATTCAAAGGAGAAGAAATATATTTTTCTGACCCCATTGGCAGAAGTGTTCTTGTTTTAAGCAAAACTCACTTAATTTGGAGACATTTTGCTTCTTCAGTAAATATATCTTTATTTATTTTATTTATTTTGATATTTGTAATGGAAAACAAGACAAAAATGGCAAGTAAGAATATTTTTTACAGTGTACTTATGTATTGTCATTAACTTCATTAATACCATAAATTAAAGGTAAACTTTTGGCCTTCTAGTGTTTGAAATTCGAGATTTAGCAGCTCCATGTCAACCTTTCTTAACCTTTGCCACAGACACACACACACACACACAACTTTACGGATATGACGAGACACACACGGACGAGTACGTAATTTCCCGCGAAAACCATCCCGACAGGTTTTATATAAATACTATTAACAGGCTTACCGTAGTAAATCAGGGTAAGACAAAAACATGCTTTGAAAAAAAGATTGATGATGTATCGACTCATTTAATTTTATTTAATTTTGAACAAAACAAAAAAAAGACATACCTTTATGCCTACGTCAAGCTTACCTTTAACATGTTAAATTTGGCAGCCCTAATTAAAAACCTAATGATGGTAAAGATGAGAATGATTGAGAAAGGAAAGCTGCTGTATGTGTGTGTAGATCTTGAGACAATGCTGTGCTTGTTGTCATTCAGTTACACATTATGTTTGTTTGACTGTGTTTCATATTAACACATTGTGTAATGTGTGTGTGTTTAGGTATGGATTAATGCGGCGGCTCAAATCTTTAACTCTATCGGGATCGGCTTCGGCTCTCTGATGGCCATGTCCAGCTACAACAACTTCAACAACAACGTCCTCAAGTACGAGAAGATCAACCTGTGTTATTATAAATCCTGTGTGTCTTGTTGCATACACACCATCTCTAATCTACTTTCCTGAAAGTTATATAAAATCTAGTTGTATTTGTCTATATCGCTCCAGAGCAAAGATCACTGTGATAATTGATTTATAGCTCTCATTAATTTATACTGCCCTGTATTTAATGTTATATCATCAGGGCTAAATGAGCAGAGAGATATAAAATAAGATATTCATTAACATTGATTTAATCACATATTCGTCCTTTTTTATTCCCGTCACTGTAGAGACACTCTGGCCATTTCCATCACAAATTCCTTGACTAGTATCTTCGCTGGATTTGTCATCTTTTCCGCGTTTGGTTACATGTCCCATCTTCAGAACGTGCCAGTCAGTGAGATCGCAGTGGACGGTGGGTTATTTCAGTGTTGATTCCTTTACTTTGTTGTTTTTTTATAATGTTTGCAACTAAATAACTTGAATAGCATTGATGAATGATGATTATTCTCCGTGCAGGTCCAGGTCTGGTGTTCGTGGTTTACCCACAAGCCTTTGTGACGATGCCTGTTGCTCCTCTGTGGGCCGTTCTCTTCTTCTTCATGTTACTCTGCCTCGGCCTCGACAGTCAGGTATCATGACGACACTCTTTAACTAACACACACCTGGTTAATGTGGCATTATATAATGCTAACATGATGATGTTCTTACAATGAACTTTTACTGTATTCATAAACACTAAAAGTGTTAATGCATAACAAGAGACGAGTTCACATGACATGACCTACTACTTGTGATTTCCAGCAGTAGTTGCTCCTATTATACTGTAAATAGATGATTAAACATTGCTTGTGAGATCATTTGAGGGTGAATCTCACAAAACATTTGTAAAACATAACCAGGTCATTCTGTATTTCAACCTTGATCAAAAGAAGAAACAAATAAATAATCCTATCAGGCTTCTTTTTTTAATGCAAAATAGTGATATTAGTGATGCATGATATATTGGCAACCATATCGGTATCGATATCGGTCGATATAATTTTTAATGTTATCGTTATCGGCCCGATAAGAAAATTTGGCCGATATTTTAAAGCCGATAAATAATGTATTATTTCCTTCAGCTGCAACTCTTCAGATGCGCACTGTTCAACATGATGGGTTTGAAGTGCTTGAAATATGATTGAAATCACTTCAAAAAAGGAAAATACAGTTCAGTGCAACATGTGCAACACAAGTCTGTCATATAAGCTATACAATTATTATGAAACATCATTATAATTGTGTGCGTGGGACATGGATTTTAATGATGAGACTTTTGTTTTTGTAATCAGGCTCTCAAAAATGTAATACAAATTTGGATTTAGATTTATCAGCCAATATATCGGTTATCGGCTTTCAAATATATAGAATTATCGGTTATCAGTATCGGCCAAAATGTTCATATCTGTGCATCCCTAATTTATATATATTTTGGAGTGAAATGAAGCCATGTCTTCTTTAGGATTATATCACGACTGAAGACTGTTACATCTGTGATTTATAAATGTGAGCTGTTCATTCACTCTGTTCATGATAAAACATTAGCAACACATGCATGAATGTTTGCAGGAGGAATGCTGTTGGAATCATTTGTCAGAAACACACTGTTAAACTTTACCTCGTGTTGTTGTGCTGGTGTTCTGTAGTTTGCCATGGTGGAGGTGATGGTGACCAGTCTGTTGGACAGTTACAGTAAACCCATCCTGAAATACCTCAAACACAAGGAGTTTGTTGTGCTCATAGTCTGCGGTGCGGCCTTCCTCATGGGCATCCCTCATGTCATGCAGGTTACATGATCACTTTTACTTTACTTTACTTTACTTTTAGCTTTTATACTAACATTAAAGGTGCTGTACGTAGAATTGAGAAACTCTTGTTATTAGCGACACTTACTGCTCGTTCACACACTCGTGCTCACGTAACACAAGAGACTGAATGTGATTCAAGACCTGATATACTTTTCGTTCTTTGCTTAGAAGTAAAAAGAAGTTAGAAATACCTTTGCTGTGATTTACTGTTAACGATTTATTTTAAATAAATGACACTTGCATTTAAATTGTATTGTCTAAAGCAATGATATTAAGTGTTTGTATACATTAGTGAACAAAAGTGATAGAGGGTGTGTATATATATATATATATATGAAGAGTTCAGATGAAAAAGCCTCTAAGTGCCATCTGAAATTTTCTTAGAGGCTTTTGCATCTAAACTCTATATATATATATATTAAATATGAGGGAAGAACAAAACTTGAATCTGACAACATTATTTGGGGAAAATATTTGGTAACAACAGCTACAGGATTTATTTTACTATGCAAAAGAATGCATAGAAAAAAAACTGACTGGAAAAAGCAAACATTGGCTACAACATAACCAGTAATGTTATGGTTCTCTATGGTTATGTCAGCAAATCACAAATAAAACAAATTGATGCCAAGCACAACTATGCAATATGCTCACAAAATCTTTAATAAATAATATTTAAATTCATTTTTAATGCATTACTTTAATAATGCATTCATTATGATCCCATTTCAACTATATTTAATATAAAACGATTGCAGATGCATTTATGTCTGTAAAGCAGTATGGAGCTAGAAGAGTCTCAATAAAGATAAATGCACAAACTGCATTCACATATGCACACACAGGATACACAAATGCACATACATGATTCATAAATACACACACAGGATACACAAATGCGCACAAAATTCACAAATGCACACACAGAATTTTAAAAAGCACAGAAGATTCACAAATGCATACAAAATTCAGAAATGCACACAAAATTCAGAAATACACACACAATTCAGAAATGAAAACAAAATTTACAAATGCACACAAGATTCACAAATGCTCAGGACAAGATTCAGAAATGTATTTCTGATGCACACACAAATATATCTTGATTTACAAACTGCTTGCGGTCTGTGAACTTCACTGCATTTGTGTGTGAATTTTGAGACTCCCCTGACTTGGCTCAACACACAAATGCCTTTTTTTAAACAGGGAATGACCTGTGACCAATCAGATACCTCCCTTGTTTTAGCCAATCACAAGAACGCACCCCACGTGGGAGATTGTTTACTTGTAAGCCAATCACATGAAGTGTGGGCGCGAGCGAGCGAGGTGGGTGGAGTTCTGCCAGTTGGTTGAGACCATTTTTTACAGTCTATGGTTGAGGCGGTGGGCCGGACCTCGAAATTACGAATTTAATACTTACCTCTCAGCTGTGTACGTTTTTTTTTTTTTTTTTTTTTGCTGAGGCCATGTAATAAAATCGTATAAGTACTGCAGACATTGTTTCCAACTTTGTTGTTTGCACATTTGACGCAAAATGTCCTTACAAACTCTTACTTTTTTAAACCGGCAAGTAAGCAGGAGTACTAATCATAACGTTAGAAAACCTCCCGTTTCCTTGACAACCAATAAATAATGAACACAGTTTCTACAGCGGAGGCAAAGTAATCTTTGTCAGTGACCAAGAAGCTGCGTTCTTTAAATTTTAATTTTGCTTTAATCTTAAAAAATGTAATTTTAGTAATGTAGTTCAGTAATACTGAAGTAAAAATGAGGTGTTTTATCCGTTTAGCCTCAAATGTAAAAAGCCCTGTAACTCCTTTCCCTGACAAGTTGGGCAAAGTCTGTTCAATGTAGCCTAGGCTACACACAAATTATTTTTATTAATGCAATGGACTGTTGCCTATGGCTTGCTCAGTTGGGGATATTTAATTTAATTAATCAATCAACAATAATATTGATCAGCATTACCAAACGTGGACGTTTTCCACTAGAAACAAACATTGATGTATTATTTTAATTTAATACTGTGAAGCTGCTTTGATACAATCTCTATTGTGAAAAGCGCTATATAAATAAACTTGACTTGACTGTAACGGTACAATGCACATCCGTATGTCATATTTTCCTAATGTCTGGTACTGTTAAACATGTTTTCACGTGAATGAATAATGATATGCAAGTGATGCATATGACATACCCCCAAAAAAAAAAGGTTGTTGCTCAGAAGTCATTCTGAATAGACACATAACCAACATATATTTAGAAATCCAACCCTTGAGAGTTTACATTTCAAGTCTCAAAATTAATATTGACATATATATACACGCTTAAACACAAACAAAAACAACAAATATTAAGAATATATTTATTAAATGTATAAAATTTTTATGTGAATTTAGGATTGCAACTTATAACCACAACTAAAACATGGGGATTTTTTAAAGACAATCATCCCGCACATCCTATTCTATAATAAAATCAGCTAATCGAATATTTGAAAATCGTGCCTTATCCCTAATTAATATAGTATTATTGTGTAAGTGCATGACATGACAAGTAGCAAAGGCAGTGTAAGTGGGGTCAAATGTTCATAGCAAATTTAAAAATAAAACAATGTAGCAGCATCATAGTGTAAACTACCAGTGTATTTGTGCAAGAGTCAATCAGCTGCCCTTAGGTACTGGAGGGTGGGGGTGGAAGGAAGAGGCTCTCTATGATTCCCCTATAGAAAGTTAAGAGGATGGATTTTTGGGAGATGAGCCTTCCTCGACTGTGGGAGGAAGTGCAGAGGCTTTTGGAATTTCTTGGCCAGGTTCTGTTGGTGGTGTCGATAGATCGAGATGGGTCATCTGTGATGTGGATACTAAGCAACTCTGTGATCTTGACCTGCTCCATCATGGTGCTGTTGATGTGATGATTGTCAACGATCACCTCTGTAGTCATTTGGGTGTGGAGAGATATGATGTTGTCCTGTCCGTGTTAGATAAACAACTGAATTATATTCAGATAAATAAACACAGAAAGCGCACATTACTAGATAATATTCAATCACATTTTTCATCTTGACATTTGTATTAAGACTACTGCAGTTCTGACCACAAATAATTTTGTTAAATAGCTCAAAAACAGCCATCTTTAACTAAAATATTTTTCCACCATATTCCATCTTATACCTGTTCTGTTGTGTAGGTGAAGCCCAACCACTGACAGATGTACCATGCACAGAATTGTGTCATTGTATAAACTGACAATCAACCATAATTGGCTTAAATAACTCCATGACTACCACTATAAAGTTGATTTGAAATCATTCTTTATTTTGGTTTGCACTCTTTTTAGCTGATAATTAGTCTAGCTTACTTGTAGCCTAGGTAGCTTGCTGTAACCAACCTCGACATACCCTCCCGTTTACCCCGTGATTCTCCCTAGTCAGACTTATTTCCTGCTGTCTTCCCGTTTAAAATTTTTCCCGTAATAATCCCGTATTTGAAAACTCTTTGCTTAGTTTATTGTGTATGTACCGAATTATTATTTTGGATTAGCCTAAGCAGCATACCGTTATAGACCTAGCTTTACTGCTCCACTTACCAACATTCTTTCGTGGCTAACGTTACTGTTCTCATCAACAACAACCAGTGATGCGCGGGTTGATCCGAAATGAGCGGGTGCCTGCGGTTACGAGTCATCCAAAAATATTTTTAATGATATTCGGGTCGCGGTCGGTCGGATCGTTTGAAATAAAGATGCCAATTAAACCTTTGTAATTGATATAGTTCTAGACACAATTTTCTATGAATACGTTTTAAATTTAATTTACACTTTATTGGCTGAATAACTGGCGCGAAGATGACGCACGAGCTCAGTCTGCAGGTAGAGATGGAGGCGGCAAGAGAAAAGGTGAAGACTGGGGAGTGGAAGCTCCGCAAATACACAAATAGAAAGAGCAAAGGGTGGGAGACATTTGCCGAAATAATGAAAGATGATGACCAAAGTGCTGGTTTTGTCATGTGTAGGCTACTTCTTGCGATGCTATTTACACATTTGATAACCACAAAACTGGCACGACCAACCAGGCACGGCGCCAGGATTCCAGTTTTGGATAAGCCAGACCAATTGTGGGTGGGCCTTAAATTAAAAACGTTAAATAAAAATAAAATAAAAAAACGTTATCCAATCACGGAATAAAAAAATATTTACTAATATAGCCTACTGTTATATTATCTGTGCGTATACATAGATTGTAATAGCTTGATGCTCTTTAAATATTGTGTTGCATTGTAAAAGTAAATCCGCGATCGCTCTCCATGGTTCTGACCAAAGAAGAGAGCTTTGGAATCAATACCTGGGCTGCATTTTCCGACAACATTGTCTCTTAGCGCGCTGCGATAACTTAACTAAAGGTATACTACCACTAAAGGTACATCATTGCTAGGCGTCTTCAGGGCTATCATCCACTCGCGAGGCAGAGGCGCTGAGAGGCAGAGGCGCTGGCGCCCTCCTAGCAACGGCGCTGGCGCCCTCCTAGCAACGGCGCTGTTTTTGGTAAAACATGATTTTGACGACTTCATTAAGTTTTGTTTTATAGAAAACTCTTTTTAAAAGATTTTCGTTTTGTATAAATTGTATCTTAATTTTGATCAATGTTTTATCAATCAATTGCCCGTATTTATTAAATAAGAAGCATATAGCAGACAAAATAAGGCGCCGGTACGCGATCACTGCATGTGAACTGGAGGGCGCCGAAACTCAACTTGTGCCTCACAGATTTGATAAATATAGGCTATATATTACAGAAAGCTTGAAATGTCTACTTTTAAACGAAAATATTCAAACCAAAATAAATAGGCTATACTCTCTGATTATGTAGGCTAATCCATATGAAATGTGCATTTCTCTCTGGCGTTCATGGCGAGTCGGCAATCTCCGCATTGTCAACTTCATATTTGCAGCGACACAGAAAACACCAGTTTATTACTAAACAATTAAATGTCTCCTTGCTAATTTAGACACATTCATAATCATTACTTCAACCGGTTCTTTGTGGCAAGCTTTAAGCGTGCGGTCATTACGCGTATTCCTGTAGGCTAGCCTTTAAGTAATTAATTTAATATAAAGGGGCGATTTGTCCACGAATGGCTTAAATGAGCAACTAGTCGACAAGAAAAAAAAATAGTCGGAGGCAGCCCTTATTCCACATATTTTCGAACCAGCAGGCCATCTGGGTTGGACGAGCGACCATGAGCGGAGCGGAATATTCAGAAATGCGCTCTCCGCTCACGAGCTCTGATCGGAACAAACCCGAACCTGTCTGCTGAACTTGCGCAGAAACATCAAAATAGACAATGCCAGCTTTTTAAAATTGTTTTTAAAACTAAACATTTAGACTATTTTAGTTCAAATTATGAGCTTATATTGACGATTTTTTATAATTCTTGACAAAATTAGAATATTAAGTTATATTAATAGCTACGATGAGCATTATAGCTACTTAAAAAAAAATGCGGGTCAGGAAGCGGGTCGGGTACAATATTTTCTTTTTCGTTTTTTGCGGTCCGAGTTGCGGGCGGGTTAGTTGAAAACGTCGGTCGGGTGCGGTTTGTTTATACATTGACCCGCGCATCACTGACGACAACACTCACGGCGAACTATAGCTTGCAGTCTTAAATACAACTTATATGAAAAGCATTAAGATATAGGGGTGTATAATCATTGTAAAACAAATCTTACCTTGACGTTGTCTTGCCGAGACACACCGGTCTCTTCACGTTGGGTTGTAGACTGTACTAGACTCAAAACTGACGCGACGTCGGTTCAACGAATAACGTGATTGGCCAAATCTATTCAACAAGGTAACAACACAAGCGTTGATTGGATCTCACTCCGGCCAACGTTTGTGATCAGCTAGCGAAATGAAATCTATTTTTATACTTTAATGTGCAACAATTGGCGTTGGAAACAATCATTAATCTTTTTGTGAATTATTCATACAGACAAAAATGAGCCACACAGCTGCTGAGTAACTGTCAAATCAAAAACTAAACGAGATAGACGGACTTGGCCCACCGCCTAAGAAGCCGGTCTAAACCAACTGGCAGAACTCCACCCACCTCGCTCTAGCGCTCGCGCCCACACTTCATGTGATTGGTTTACAAGTAAACAATCTCCCACGTGGGGTGCGTTCTTGTGATTGGCTAAAACAAGGGACGTATCTGATTGGTCACAGGTCATTCCCTGTTTAAAAAAAGGCATTTGTGTGTTGAGCCAAGTCAGGGGAGTCTCAAAATTCACACACAAATGCAGTGAAGTTCACAGACCGCAAGCAGTTTGTAAATCAAGATATATTTGTGTGTGCATCAGAAATACATTTCTGAATCTTGTCCTGAGCATTTGTGAATCTTGTGTGCATTTGTAAATTTTGTTTTCATTTCTGAATTGTGTGTGTATTTCTGAATTTTGTGTGCATTTCTGAATTTTGTATGCATTTGTGAATCTTCTGTGCTTTTTAAATTCTGTGTGTGCATTTGTGAATTTTGTGCGCATTTGTGTATCCTGTGTGTGTATTTATGAATCATGTGTGTGCATTTGTGTATCCTGTGTGTGCATATGTGAATGCAGTTTGTGCATTTATCTTTATTGAGACTCTTCTAGCTCCATAAAGCAGGGCTGTATTGTGAAGTTCAGATGAAGTGTGTCTGATGAAGTTAATGAACGTCTCATGGTCTTCTGCTTCAGGTCGGGATCTACGTGTTCCAGCTGATGGATCATTACACAGCGATCGTGTCCATCATGTTCCTGGCATTTTTTGAAGTGATTGGTGTTTGTTGGCTCTACGGTGAGAGAGAAACATCTGATTCTTTATTCACAATGTAAAAAAAAAAAAAAAATGTTTTTGTAAATAAAACAAGCATGAAACAAAATTGTAAAATTGCAATATCTTGGTTAACCTGAGCTCTGTGTTAATAGGTGTGAATCGTCTGTCCAGTAATTTAATAGAGATGACGGGAAAAAGACCCAACATTTTCTTCAGGGTCTGCTGGTGGGTGATCTGTCCTGTTCTGATAACCGTGAGTGCGATCTCAGTGACTGACTCAGTGATAGGTGGATTGGTGTTGGGACTGAGAGGGATTTGTGTGTGTCCAGGTGATCCTGGTGTTCTCCGTGATCCAGTTTAAACCGGCTCGATACGAGGATTACGTGTACCCGCCGTGGGCTCAGGCTGTCGGCTGGCTCATCGCTCTAGCGTCCATCATCTGGATTCCTCTAGCAGCCGCTCACACACTCTGGGTTCTGCCCGGATCCTTCGCTCAGGTACTGGACCCACTCTCCGTTTCGGCTTCCAATGGGTCATTGGCTGGAGACATTTATTTCAAAGTTTGGGGTTGGAAAGATTTTTTAATGTTTTTCAAAAGATGTCTTTAATGCTCACCATGGCTGCATTTATTTGATCAAAATACAGTCAAAATTGTGAAATATTATTAGAATTTAAAAATAGCGAAAAAATTTGAATATATAGTAAAGTGTAATTTATTCCTGTGATCAAAGCTGAATTTTCAGCATCATTACTCCAGTCTTCAGTGTCACATGATCCTTCAGAAATCACTCTAATATGATGATTTGATGCTCAAAAAACATTTATGATTAAAAATGATCGTGATTTTAACAGTAAAAGACTGTAAAAATGCTACAGTGAAAAACTGTTAATTGGTTAACAGAAAGTTTCCTTACTATATACGGTGAATAACTGTGATAGATCTAATGGTACATTTAATGTAATTTTACTGTAAAATACCGTTAAATGTAGTTTTTGGAAGTGAAAACGAACAAGTCATTGTATAATTTACAGTGAAAAACCGTAAATTGACATTCCCACAATTCCCTGCGTGACACTTCACATTTGATGTATTTTTGTAAAAAATAACTATGTTTCGTCATAGTTTTGTTTTCTAATCAGTTATGTACGTTAGGGGTTTATGTTACATTTAATGTTGTTAAATTAATGTTTATTGTATTTTTAAAATTACCATGATGGTGTTTAATGTTTGCGTGAATGAAACTGTGCAGCTTCTATATATATATATATATATATATATATATTAGTATTAACTTTCTTGTGGAAGAACAGCTTTGATTGATCATGTGACTCATTACTGCTGTGATTGTTGGTTGTCAGTGTATTACAATGGTACAAAACAGATATTAATACTTTAATAGGTCGGTAAATTAACATTATATCAGATAATTAAATACGGTTTATTACTGTAAATTTTAAGTTAAGTCTGTAAAACCTAAAATGTTGCTACCGTATTTTTTACAGTAAACTTCCGAATAACCACAGCTGCCAGTTTTTTACCGTAAATTTAACAGAATTTTTTTTTTACAGTGAATGTTGGAAACAGTTCATATGTTTGTGGACACCGTGATACATTTTATTTTTCATGGTTCTTTGATGAATAGAAAGTTCAAAAGAACAGCGTTTATTTGAAATATAATCTTTTGTAACATTATAAATGCCTTTACTGTCATTTGTGATCAAGTGTTGAAAATGTTGAAAGGTAATTTCTAAGTTAAACGTTTAAGAATATTTGGGCCTATCCAGTAAAAAAATATAATTTTTTAGAGATAGATTAGCCTACTGGAGTACATTTCACAAGAAAATACTATTTCAGTCTTTCTACTTCAAAATGTTATGTTTAAATCAATTTTCACTCATTTCATAAATTGCTAGTATTATAATAATGTCAAAGTAAATCCTAAATCATTTCATTCCAGTGCAATGTTGAAAAATATGTGAAATGATCAGCACTGGATCGGTGAAGATACAGATTTGTGCTTTTCTCTCGTTTCAGAAACTAAAAAAGTCGGTCACACCGTTTTCTCTGGACGAGGACTCGGAGAGCCCGTATTACCAGCAGAAAGGAGCCATCATGGAGGTGATCCCCAACATCGCCATCATCAGCTCAGATAATAAAACACCAATCCAGACTAATTTATGAGCTGCTATTAAACCTGAGACTGGACTACAACCAGACCGCTGGAAACCAGACCGATCAAATCCAGTCAACGTGCCTGAGGATTATTGACCGGATCAGTGAAGATCTGTCTGAGATATTAGCCGAAATGTTTTAACAAGTATATTTAACTATGACAGAAACAACCCATTTTGTACCTAGAACTGAATCTCCTGAAAAGACAGAGAGAAGTGGAAATAAGCGTCAGCAGATTTAAAATAACACAACCATCAAATATTAAACTGCATATCAATCAAAAATTGCATAATGAAATGTGGAACCCAAGAAGAGATAAAATGACTGCACTGTACGTTCTGAATGTCCAGACAAAAACGCCATTTTCTCAGCTTTTTGTTGGAAATGTTGCTTTTTTATGAAACTTATCCACATTAAAGTTTTGATAAAAAAAAGAATGCATGAAGCTAGAATACTATTCTTTTGATATATATGTTCAGGTTTTCATACAACAAAATATTCTGGGGGCCAATTTTGTGAAAAAGATCATTAAAAAAGAGTTAATATCTACAGTTTGGCTGGGATTCCTGAACTTAACCTGGAAAAATAAGCACTTGTCTTTTAAGGTTTACTGTATGTGCATTACAAAACAGTGCAAAAATTTCATGTTGACATCATTCAAATTAAAGATCTCAAACTCAGACCAAGGCAAGAAAAAGAACGTAAGAGTCATTTGTTGTGCCCATTGTGATTTTATTGTCATTATCAGGTGTTTTGTAACCGTTCTGGGCGTGATCATTGAAGGACAGTCCGACATGAGATAAAGCCTTCCTCTTCAGGGTCCAGGCGCTGAACTTTAACCTCAGTGCGTTCAACCACCGGCCCTTTACAGTAATAGTTCCTTATTTTGTACATCTCCAGTTTTTATAAGAGTTAAAAGCTGACATTCATGCAAATTCATAATTAACCCATGCTAAAAATATACAAACCAAATACCACTAACATTGGCAAGAGTTCATGTGGATTTATACATTATAACAGAGGAACGTTTCAAAATACCTTCAGATTAAGACTTGATTGTTTCCACCCTATTGTAAATTTATAAGATTAAAGTGAGCGAATCTCACAGAAACATGTCCAGGTTACATTTCACCCTAAAAACAAAAGAAAATTATTTAATAACAATTTTTCCTTGTGACATTATTTTTTAATGTCAATTATGGAGTCATTAATAGAAAACTTACCTTAATTAAATTATTTTTCAAATTTAAATCTGCCATATTAAATACCACCATATTAAATACTTTAGAATTTAAATATTACATTACAGTATTTTGTTATTGTATTACAAATTTAAAAACAATTTAATGATTTTTTTTTTTCCAAAACATAAAATATGCATAAAGGCAACACAACAAATAGTACCATGATTAATAAATACTAATGGATTATGGTAATTAGAATTGGGGGAAAACGTTCTTTCCATGAAATAATGTCACAAATAAATGCAAATGTGAACTGGACAGGTTTCCTGAGAATTTGATTTATTTCATATTTTATTCAAACTTCGAATAGTTAAATTAAGGCTAAATTTTCCCACATATAAAACAGTTCCACCGAAAAGATCAAGTTTTGGATTTTTTTTTGAGACGTTGAGGCGACAAACAGTGAAAAGGAAAAGGAATTTATCCATAATCAATAATCATCATGTTCAGTCAGTAAGAATAGATTATATCAAGTATTATTTCTTTTCAAGTGTTCACTACAGTGTTTCCATACTCGAAGCCAGTGTCATACCTTCAGTGTAAAAACCAACATTGATCGGGTTCCTGATTCGGAGTGTGACTGCAATCAAACGGGCTTCTCCCTTAAATATGAAAATCATGCGCTTGATTTCATTTCATAAAAGCTCGAGACTCGCCGCTTCAAAGGAACGCACGGTATACAATCCACGGTAAATACGGTATGAGAACCACATCTACATACAATTCAAGTTTGACTAAAATTAATACAGTAATTAACATCACCTCACCCGCACCGAGCAACAATCGCCACACACTCTCAAACTAACAGAT
>NC_138225.1:2433071-2438071 GCF_964197995.2 Scardinius erythrophthalmus
GTATTCGTGGTTCAAGTACGACAAAAGTCCTAAGGGTCTTGGACCCCTCTGATGAACCCTCAATTTTTTTATTTTTGTTTAACATTTAAATGTTTCAGGTCAAAATGACCCGAGGGAAGGATGAGGTTAAAAGCCAGTGGAAGAGGCCAGCAGAAGTGATGGATAAAAGCAGCACTATTCTAATATGTATGAGTGTGTGTGTGTGTGTGTGTGTGTGTGTGTACTACAGTCTTCAGTGTCACATGATCCTTCAGAAATCATTCTAAAATGATGATTTGCTGCTCAAGAAACATTTATGATCATTATCAGTGTTGAAAACAGTTGTGCTCTTCATATTTTTGTGGAAACTATGATATTATAAATGTCTTTACTCTCACTTCTGATCCATTTAATGTGTACTATGTACATATGCAGCTCCTCTTTTTTTGAAACACATTCAATGCATTACTGTTTTGTAATTGTAATACTGCAGGTCTCCAGATCAGTCTCTCGTGAGGCTTCAGACGTCAGTAGTAATGATACTCACATCGATCATGTTCCTCCATCCTTCAGTGCTTCCGCTGAGCAGAGGTTCGTTGTGAGCCAGACCAGCGTTGTTAATACACACGTCCACTCCCTGATGCAGCGTCTTAATGGCGGAGAACATGGACAGAATCTCGTCCTCGTTGCACAGATCACACTTATACGGGATCAGGGTGCCAGTGTATCCCGCGCTCTGACACTCCGCCGCCAACTTCTGCAAGACAAGAGGAGAAAACCTTCACACACACACACTCGCTGGATACACGGGCGACGAGACTGAGTGTCTGAGAACATTTTAAAGCTCTTTTATTAGAAGAAAGCCGTTTATAGCGTTGCTGCTGATAGATCTAAGATTGATCAATGATCTCTTGACTGAGTAAATCTAAGGCTTCATCGCTCAAGCTGCATTTATTTGAGCAAGAATACAGTAGAATCAGTAATATTGTTACGAACTAAATAATTACATTACACTTTACTAAATAATAGTAATTTATTCCTGTGATCAAAGCTGAATTTTCAGCATCAATAAAATGACATCATGTGTGTATGACTGTGAGTGTGTGTGTGTGTGATTGTGCCTATGAGTGTGTGTGTGTGTGTATGTGTGTGAGTTAGTGTGTGAGTGTGAATGAGTGAGTGTGTGTGATTGTGGATGAGTGTGTGTATGAGTGTGTGTGATTGTGTATGTGTGTGTGTGTGTGTGTGTTCTCCAGTCTTCAGTGTCACATGATCCTTCAGAAATCATTCTAATATGATGATTTGATGGTCAAGAAACATGATCATTATCAGTGTTGAAACAGTTGTATATTATTGTGGAAACCATGACATATAAATGTCTTTACTGTCACCTTTGGGTCAATTTAATGTGTACTTACTGAATAGTATGTATTTTGTTTTTTTAAATATATACATATTTTTCCATTTTACACCCTCCTGAATCCAACTTTTATAGCTTTTCTTTTTTTAATCACATTCAATCCATACTCTTAACAACTAACATCACTACGCAGGTAAAATACTAACACTGCTCTCTCACACACACACACACACACACACACACACACACACACACACACACACACACACACACACACACACACACACACACACACACACACACACACACACACGTCTATAAAAGGGCTTTTGATCAGTTCCGTTGACAAACTGCCCGAGTCGAGTGATTTACACTCAGATGCACACACACACACACACACACACACACACACACACACACACACACACACACACACACACACACACACACACACACACACACACACACACACACACACACACACACACACACACACACTTCAGCCCTGATCACTGAACACATGATGCTTTATAATCCTGCAGAACGATGTTGTTCTCTAGATTCTGGAAGAGAGAGTTGGCCTGTATCGGCTCTTCAAGCCCCGGTTTAATGCAGTTCACGCTCCAGCGAGTCCTGAAGTATCATTACACGCCTTTGTGCTTCATCCCAGTTTAATAACGCACAGAACATTCATCTTAAAGTCAAAAATGATATTTAACTAGAGTAGAACTCATCTACACCGATTTACATGTATGGAATTGGAAGTGGAATTAATACTGTGCAAAATACCTGTTCACTTAATTTAAACAATTATGGAAATTAATATTTGTATATATATATATATATTATTGCATTCTAATCGATTAATCACAATTAATAGCATCTAACATAAAAGTAAAATATATATATATAGCCTATGTATGTATGCGTGTATGTCAGTGTATGTATATGTATATACATGCACAGTTTTTGTGTAAAAAAACAAACAAATTTGACAGTAAAATTACACACACACACACACACACACACACACACACACACACATATATATATATACATACATATATATATATATATATATATATATATATATATATATAAATAAATATATATATTTGTAATTTTACTGTCAGATTTGTTTTTTGTTTTACATAAAAACTATGAATTACCATTAAAAAAAAAACTGTATAAAAAAATCCCAGAAGTCCCTGCATTACACATAAAACAAGATTACATTTCTTATCAATAATTTTGTTTCTTGTTATTATTGACCATGTTTTATAAACAGGCCGTTTATGATCAGATTTGATTCATCATGTGGCTTTGTACTGTGCCACCTGTACTATTGTGGAGGTTATCGGTGCATTTTAAGATAAAATAAGATTTTGGTAGTTAAAGTAGGTATATTAACATTATATTACTTAATGAAATATAAATAAACAGTTATAAGTTGTAAAATGTGACCCTGGACCACAAAACCAGTCACATGGGCCAATTTTTTTGCAATTGAGATGTATACATAATCTGAAAGCTGGATAAATAATCTTTCCATTGATGTGTGGTTTGTTAGGATAGGACAATATTTGGTCGAGATACAACTATTGAAAATCTGGAATCTGAGGGTGCAAAAAAATCGAAACATTGAGAAAATCTCCTTTAAAGTTGTTCATTTATGTTGGCGATTGTGCTGCATTCACTCACACAAATAAATGTTTTATATATTTACGGTAGGAAATTTACAAAATATCTTCATGGAACATGATCTTTACTTAATATCCTAATGATTTTTGGCATAAAAGAAAAAGCGATAAACAAATATATTTATTTAGATAAACAAATATACCCGTGCGACTCGTGACTGGTTTTGTGATTCAGGGCCACATATTTACAGGCATCCTGTAAAACTGGAAACATTGTCACTGTATCTTTTATGTTGAATTTCTGGCAGTTATTTACTGTAAATGTAACAGGATTTTTATTTTTGTGTGTATATGCACACACAGCAACACCAAACAAAAAACTCCCCAGTCTTCAAATTATTAATGTCTGGAGGGGCAGATCTGTGTGTGTGTGTGTGTGTGTGTGTGTGTGTGTGTGTGTGTGTGTGTGTGTGTGTGTGTGTGTGTGTGTGTGTGTGTGTGTGTGTGTGTGTGTGTGTGTGTGTGTGTGGATGTACTAGATGAACTCTTGATGCCAAATGTAATGAAGCATTGTTGGTATCCTGAACCATCTGAACATAAACTTTAAAAGGTCACCGACTCCCTTAACAACAGTAATCTGCACATTAATAAATGAATTAAATACGGCAATGCGATCAATCATAACGTTTAAGTGTTACTATATAACAATGTGGATAAATGAACAACTTTTCACTTAATATAAACAATTATGCATGCCATCACTGTTTGGCAGAAAGTGCAACATACAGTACCAGTCAAAAGTTTGGAAACACTACTATTTTTAATGCTTTTGAAAGAAGTCTCTTATGCTCATCAAGCCTGCAGTTAAAAACAAAAAAAAACAAAAAAAACAGTAATATTATGAAATATTATTACAATTTAAAATAATGGTTCTCTTTTTTAATATACTTTAAAATGTAATTTATTTTTGTGATGCAAAGCTGAATTTTCATCAGCAAGTACTCCAGTCTTTGGTGTCTTATGATCCTTCAGAAATCATTCTAATATGATAATTTGATACTCAGTTATTATCAATGATGGAAACAGTTGTGCTGTTTAATATATTTTTTTGGAATACTTTTTTCAGGATTCATTGATGAGTAAAACGTTAACAGCATTTATTCATAAAAACAGCATTTATTCAAAATAAAAACATTTCTAACAATATAAATCGTTACCATCACCTTTTATCAATTTAACGCATTCTTGTTGAATTAAAGTACTAATTTCTTTTAAAAAAAAAATAGTTATTGTTCCCAAACTTTTGAACGGTAGTGTATATTGTTACAAAAGATTTCTATTCTAAATAAATACAGTTCTTTTTAACTTTTTATTCATCAAATAATCCTGAAAAAAGTATCTCAGGTTATAAAAAAATATTAAGCAGCACAACTGTTTCCAACATTGATCATAAATCAGCATATTAGAATGATTTCTGAAGGATCATAAGACACCAAAGACTGGAGTACTTGCTGATGAAAATTCAGCTTTGCATCACAAAAATAAATTACATTTTAAAGTATATTAAAAAAGAGAACCATTATTTTAAATTGTAATAATATTTCATAATATTACTGTTTTTTTTGTTTTTTGTTTTTTTTTAACTGCAGGCTTGATGAGCATAAGAGACTTCTTTCAAAAACATTAAAAATAGTAGTGTTTCCAAACATTTGACTGGTACTGTATATGTGTTAATATCTCAGTGAATGTGCTTTAGTGTTTCATGACATTTTAAGAGAAACTATGCATGAAAAAATGAGTTGACAAAATACACACTCATGCAGGCCTACATTTTTTTTATAATTTAAAGATTTTAAGATAATAAAAATTCTAGCACTGAACATAAAGTAACATATTCATAGTCAAAATCAAAATCTCCACAATGAAAGACTCTCAGCACAAGCTAGAGGAAACACAAGAGAAATCAATGCCATTAACAACAACAGAACCACAGACACACACACACACACACTCTATCTCTC